>NC_041382.1:32718766-32741346 GCF_002162155.2 Triticum dicoccoides
GCATCGCCTGCCGCCGCCGCACGCCGCCCAGAGCCGCCGCCCCGCCGCCTCGCGCCACCCGCCGCCCTGCCGGAGCCTCGCCGGAGCGCCGTCGCCAAGGTAGCCGCCGGTCGGTTTTTGAGAAAAAGCCATTTCGTTTTTTTGAAAACCCTAGTTTTCGTTTTTTTAATAGATCAGTTTTTCTCCGGTTTATTTATTTAGCGAGCGCCCGCTCGTCTGTTCGTTTTAACGAACACGTTTTTCATTTAGTTCCTATTAAAGAACGTTCGTTTGTTAGCCTGTTCGTCGTTTTACTTTTTCTCGGATTAAATCCGCGGTTTTTCTGATCGCGATCTCTGCTCCGATATTTGTTTTAGTTTAACTTTTCGCTCGTTTATCGGAATCAGGCGATTCAAGCGCCTGGAGTTTCATTTCGAAACCCTCTTTCTGTTTAACCAACTAAAACAAGTTTTTGCCACTGTAAAAAATTGCACTAGATCCAGAATAGTAAACGAAGCTTGTTTCTTTTGTCGTTTGTCTTTCGTTTTTCGTTCGTTTTGATTCTTTTTGCCAACTGGAGTTCTTAAGTTGAACTTTCTGGTTAGATCTCTTATTCGAGTCTTACCTGTGCATTAGTTGAGTACTTATTGTATACTTGTTTGTCTGCGATAGAGTACCCGGAGTGCGCCGCTTGCTACTCCAAATCGCTAGGTTTTGCGGATCATCAGCAAGGCAAGTAACACTTTGATCATACCTTCTACTACCCAGTTTTATTGCATTAGATCAATCCTCACACATTGCATGATTAGGATCTAATTAAATTGTGGGTTTGGGAAGTAGTTGAGGTAGAACCTATTACCTGTTTATTATCAAACCTTTGAGAGTTACTTCTACGTTGCTTATTATGCTATGCTATGCTAGTAGATGTGGATTGGGTGAGTGTATCCATGACAGATGTGAGATTTGTTAAATTAATGGTTTATCTAAGGTGGCAACTTAAATACACCTCTGGATGGATTGAGGCACCTGGGTATTCCAGCGATTGCCTGTTTTCTTTTGGACCGCCACCCAGGCTCAAAGGGATCATGAGATTATTCATGCTAGAAACTTCTGTGTGCAGCCACAAGCTACTATGGGCCCTAGCATAGTTGACTAACTCGTGCGAACTCTTATAGTGGTAGACTAGCAGATGTAGGGGATGTAGGTTGGTACGATCTGCCCGTTTGTAAGAGGCTAGCGCTTCTGAAAGATTATGTCTCGGTCATCCGTTTCTCAAACACCATGTAGTGCGAGAAATCCAACGGAGGAGATCGGGTCTTGTGGAGAAAAATGCGCAAACCTTTACAGAATGTATAAACTAATCATGGTTAGCCGTGTCCCCGGTTATGGACATCTTGAGTATCTAGTACCTGGATCATCATGTGAATCTCAACATGTTACTCTAAAATTAATTTTGTGGGTTTTGTTTAATGATGATGCTTAATTGGGATTGGGAATGCTGTCAACCATTCTCAATGTTTAACAACTACCATGATAGTTAAAAAAATCTATTCCTTTGCAGTAGGGAAAAATTGGCTTTATGCAAAAACTGTAACCATAGATCTTTCGGCCAGCCATATATGCATATAGTATAGCCTATTTTATTCCATTACTCTCTATGTGTTATATTGCCAGCATATTCCATGTGCTGACCCATTTCGGGCTGCAACGTAAATGTTGTAGACTTTTCAGACGACGATTAAGGTGCTTTTAGGTCGTGGTTCTATACTCAGTGATGCCGTTGGAGTTGATGGACTCACTTATCTTCCAAGCCTTCCGCTGTTATCGTTATTAGATGGCCTTAAGCCATTATTATTGTAATAAGTTCTCTTTTGAGACTCTCGATGTAATAAGTGTGTGATTGCTACTCTGTTATAAATCCTTCAAGTACTGTGTGGTGTCAGCATTACTGATCCAGGGATGACACCTAAGCACAGAGATTGAACCGTTTGAGGTCTGGTCGCTACAAGATGGTATCAGAGCACACGCTGACTGTAGGACACGACCACTAAGCTAAAGACCTAGATCACTACTCACTCTCTTCTCATTCTGACTTCTCATCTTTTCTACTCTTTTAGGATGGCGGATGCAAGGAACAAGTTCACGCAACCGGATGAAGATACACCCTTTGGATGTCACTTGAAGGAAGTCACTAGATACCTGAACATAGGAGTACCAAGATTCACCGGAACCTACAACGCCACTCTACCTGAACAAGAGCGCTGGATGATTCAAGTTCATGTTCCAGGAAGGACGTTCACACTGGTAGAAAAAGGGCATGTTGTCCCGGTTCGTAAGGGCCTTTTGTCCCAGTTCTGGAACCGGGACTAAAGGGTCGGTACTAATGCCCTATCCCTTTAGTCCCGGTTCAATCCAGAACCGGGATAGATGGGCCTCCACGTGGCCTATGCGCGGAGCCCAGGCAGGAGACCCTTTGGTCCCGGTTGGTGGCACCAACCGGGACCAATAGGCATCCACGCGTCAACATTTCTATGGTTGGGGTTTTTGTTTTTTTTGAAAGGGGGGGTGTTTGGGGGTTTTGGGGGGTTAATTTAGGTGTTTCATATATTGTGTTAGCTAGCTATAATTAATAGAGAGAAGTGTCCTCTCTTATGTCCGTGCTTGGTCGACGCTACGTACTATACATACGTATAGAGAGGACTAGACACGCTAGCTAGCTAGTAAGCAAACGAAGGAAACAGAAGATCGTCATGAACATATATGCATACAGAGAGAAGTGATATCGACCACCTCTCCTTCTCCGAGAGATTGGTCGAACAACAAGTTCTCGTATATCTATCCGACACTATCGGCTACATATATACAATAATAATCTCTTACAAATATAATCATACGGACTCATGGTCCACATAGTATTCTCCGTCTTCAGCGATCACATGGTCAAGAAAGAATGCCGCCAATTCCTCTTGACTTGCTCGCATGCGAGCTGGTGCTAGGAGTTCATCCCGCTTCCGAAACATCTAATTTGAAGAAGGGGGTCAATACATATATATATGAATGAATGAAACTCAACACAAATGATGGTAATAAAATAAAATTGTGAATGTTGTTATTTACGTACTTCATATTGTTCGTCAGAGTACCCGCCCCGCTCACAGGTCATGTGGCGGATGGACTCGCAGACGTAGTATCCACAGAAATCATTCCCTTGTTCCTGCCACAACCACTTTACAAGAAATAGAGGTCAATCAAACTGATAATAAAGAATGCTAAATGGTGTTGATGAAACTAGCGCTTGAATCACTAGGAGATGCGCGAAACATGCTACTATAGTACTTACTTTCGGGTGTCTAAATTCCAGCTCCTTCGGGAGTCCCGGAACTTTTCTGGTGAATTTTCTCCAAACCCTGCCGGACAAAGAAAACAATTACTTGATATCAGGAAATGAACAAAGTTGCTAATATGGTGGATAATGATCGATTTAACTTACTTCTTGAGGATTTCAGTCATGTCCGCATACTCCTGGGGATCTTTTCGTTTAGAGTCCAAGACGGTTACTACTCCCTGCTCAAGCCTAATCTCTAGGAGAATATAGTGGAAACTGCACACGCATGCATAACTCATCAATTACATTACTATAACCTGGACTAATATATAAGGGAAACCGAATATGCACAAGACAGTAACACTCACTTGAAGTTGTAAGGAAAGAGTATTATATCTTTGTTTTCATTTTTTTGAATGATCGTAGCAAGTTGGCCTCGGTATCTTCGGGACGATGTTCAACCTTAGTTGCATCTATGAGATATGTGTTAACGAACCCAATATCACTGATTTGTCTTTTCTTCAATTCGGCGATCTTCAATCTGCATAATATAATGAGGATAATTATAAATACATGCAATGAAAGAGATGAGCTATATAGAGAGACTTAATGACAGAAGTAGTAGTACTTACAGACAGTAGCAGGTGATCGTTGTTTTATCGAGGGCCAATTGATTGAAAAACTGATAGAACTCCTCAAATGGAATAGGCAACAGTTCAATTCCAACGAGGTCATGCTCCGGTTTAACTCTCGCATACAAAGTACTCCTCCCCCCAGACTCTCTGCAGATTTTCAAGTACCAATCATGTAATCTTCGCATCATCGTTGTTAAAGATTTTTCATCATTGACGAGAGGCTTCCCGTACTCGTATCTGTGTATCTGCACCTCCATGGGATCATAATGTACATCGTCGGGCAGGTAATCGTCAACATTGCCATAAGAGGGCACCATCCTCGGATCGACGATGTCGCTAGGCACCTTGAGCGGGGGGGCACGATTGCTTCGCTTGTTCGCCGAGCTGGGCAATTTGTTTCCCAGCTGCTCGTTGTTCTTTCAGCCTTTGATCACTGACTGTACTTCCCGACCGCTCCGCTTCGGCCCATGTCTTTGCAATAATGCGCTCATAGTTGCCCTTCGGCGGAGACTTGGGTGGTTTTGCCAGGGCAGCCAGAGTGCGCTTCACTTTCACCGGATCTACCTTCTCCTCCAGAGGTGGATGTCTCTTTGCTTTCAACCCTTGAAACCAGTCATCCACTTCGGTTCGCGCGATCTTCGCGTTCTCCTCCGGGGTCCTCTCGTATGGTAACTTTTGTGAACTCTTCAGAGAAGGACCGAATATGTATGTCCCCCCACCTCTGGTTGTACTGCTAGACGCCGGTCGAGCAGACGGAGCGGTTGTCTTCTTTACTTGCTTACGAGGCGGAGGAGAAGGACTACGACGCGCTGGAGCAGCTGCCGGAGCGGCAGCGGGTCTCTTCCACCCTTGCTGACGAGGCGGAGAAGGAGGATGCTGGCTGCTCGGGCGCGCCGGCGCAGGCGGAGTGCCGCCACGCGCCGGAGAAGGAGCCGGCCGAGGGCCCTGATCGTCACTCGCCGGAGGAGGAGGCGGTGGAGGAGCCAGAGTGCCCTGACTCGTCGGAGGAGGAGGAGGCGGAGGTGTCCAGTTCGGAAGGTTGATGAGCTCCTTCCGCCATAGGCATGGAGTCTTCAGAGCAGACCCCAGCCGAGTCTCCCCTTCACCGGTAGGGTGGTCAAGCTGGTGGTCCTCAAATCCCTCCGTTATTTCATCCACCATCACCGTAGCATATCCTTCTGGAATCGGCCGGCAGTGAAAAGTTGCGCCGGGTTCAGTAGGATAAACAGAGCCAACAGCCGCCTTGACCTTCAAATTCATCCATTGCGTCATAAGGTGTCAATTTTGAGACTCCGTGATAGCATCCACGGGATAGCTGGCAGGAGCCGTCAAGGCATGCTCCGGCTGAAGCAGCTCGGTGGAAGCCACGCTGCTTCTGCGTTGAGATGGCGGGGTAACTTCGGGGGAAGCTTCGGCAGTACGTTTGCTGCGATTTGCTTCTCGTTCCTCTATCGCGTCTACCCTTGCTTGCAGCGCCTGCATTTGGGTCTGCTGCACTTTTTTCCTCCTCTCATGGGATTTGTAACCGCCTGCGTCCGGAAACCCAACCTTCCACGGAATGGAGCCTGGCGTGCCTCGTGTCCGTCCAGGGTGCTCAGGATTCCCGAGGGCCATTGTGAGCTCATCGTTCTCTTTGTCTGGAAAGAACGTCCCTTGCTGCGCTGCTTCGATATACTGCTTAAGCTTCCTGACTGGTATGTCCATTTGATTGTTCGTCCAAATGCACTTCCCTCTTACAGGGTCCAAGGTCCCGCCAGCCCCGAAGAACCAAGTCCGGCAACCGTCTGGCCAATTAATTGTCTCTAGTTCAATCCCTTTATCAACCAGATCATTCTCAATCTTGGCCCACTTAGGCCGGGCTACGAGGTAGCCACCTAACACCGTGCGATGGTGAAGCTTCTTCTTCGCAGCATTTTGCTTGTTTGTCGCCGACATCTTCTTACTCTTTTCCGATGTCTTGTGGGACACAAATGCGGGCCAGTGATCTCTGATCTTCTCATATCTGCCCTTGAATTCAGGTGTCTCATTATTTTCGACAAACTTATTCAGATCTTTCTTCCACCTCCTGAATAGTTCGGCCATCCTCTTAAGAGCAAAAGACTTGATTAATTGCTCTTTAACTGGGTTCTCTGGATTATCCTCTGGCGGTAGGGTGAAATTTGACTTCAGCTCAGTCCAAAGATCATTTTTCTGCATATCATTGACATAAGACACCTCAGGTTCTTCCGTAGCCCGCTTAAACCATTGTTGGATGCTTATCGGGATCTTGTCCCTAACCAGAACCCCGCACTGAGCAACAAATGTGTTCTTTGCTCGGATGGGTTCAATCGGTTGGCCGTCGGGCGCGATTGCTATGATCTCAAACTTTTCATCCGAGCTCAACTTTTTCTTCGGGCCTCGTCTCTTTACCGAAGTTGTGCTCGATCCGGAGGGCTAGAAAAAAGAACAAAGACATAATTAATATGTGTACATACCAAAATAATGAATGCATCAATCAGCTAGTCAGCACAGGCTTAACTAATACATATAGCTGGCCGGACTCGGTTCGGTCACCGGAACCGTCATCACGGTCTCCTTCTTGCACCGGCATTGGGTCACCGGAGCCGTCCTCATGTTCTTCTTCTTGCACTGGCATTAGGTCACCATAGCCAGCTTCTTCACCCTCTCCTTCCAGACCATCGGTGTCGTTGAGAAACAACGAGATGGCATCACTTCCTTCTGCGATTATGTCCCTCAACGATGCTTCTTTTGCTTCGTCTCGGGCGGTGTCCATAGTTTCTACAAATATTTACAACATGGCAATTATTATTCAAACATGACAGATGGATATATTAGTGGCAAACATAGAACTAGCTACCTAATCATAGTAAGGAATCATATATATTAATTAGTGGCCTCGACGCTGCTTCTCTAGGGTTTGGGGTGGCCTCGACAACGCTTCAAGGGTTTGGGGTGGCCTCGACAACGCTTCAAGGAGGGGGTAATATCGACCCCCCCCCCCACGTGTTGAAGCTATCGGGAGGGGGTATATATCGACAATGATGACACTACATCTATGTCCCTCGACGACCCTCGTTCCCGATAAAGCCATGGATTTCTTCAATACTTTGACACTAGGAAATCTCTCTCTCGACCCCTCGGCGATCCGCGACCCCTCGAACCCTCGACGACCCTGGAACCCTCTACCCCTCGGCGATCCTCTTCTTCCTCTCATGTTCGAGAGGATCGCCGAGGGGTCGGGAGGTTGCCTAGTGTCAAAGGATTAAACAAAACCATGTCTTCATCATTAGGCGAAAGTAACAGGTGCATGATGGTACGAAGCTCTCCAAAGTTATTTTGGAACGGAGTCCTAGATAGGATAATTCACTTTTTGGTACAAAGTTCAGCAAGAACCTTCCAAATATCGTTATTTGGAAGGCCTTTGCTGAAATTCATACAAAAAGGCAAATTATCCTATCCGGGACACCATTCCAAAATAACTTTGGAGGACTTCGTCATGCCCTGGTTACTTCTGGCTAATGATGAAGCCATGGATTTCTTCAATACTTTGACACTAGGAAATCTCTCTCTCGACCCCTCGGCGATCCTCGACCCCTCGAACCCTCGACGACCCTGGAACCCTCGACCCCTCGGCGATCCTCTTCTTCCTCTCATGTTCAAGAGGATCGTCGAGGGGTCGGGAGGTTGCCTAGTGTCAAAGGATTCAACAAAACCATGTCTTCATCATTAGGCGAAAGTAACAGGTGGATGATGGTACGAAGTTCTCCAAAGTTATTTTGGAATGGAGTCCTAGATAGGATAATTTGCTTTTTGGTACAAAGTTCAGCAAGAACCTTCCAAATATCGTTATTTGGAAGGCCTTTGCTAAAATTCATACAAAAAGGCAAATTATCCTATCCGGGACACCATTCCAAAATAATTTTGGAGGACTTCGTCATGCCCTGGTTACTTCCGGCTAATGATGAAGCCATGGATTTCTTCAATACTTTGACAATAGGAAACCTCTCTCGACCCCTCGGCGATCCTCGACCCCTCGAACCCTCGACGACCCTGGAACCCTCGACCCCTAGACGACCCTGGAACCCTCGACCCTTGATCCCTCGACCCAATAGAACCCTCGAACCCTCAACCCTGAAACCCTCGACCCTTGACCCCTTAATGACCCTCGACCCTCTACCCTAGTTCCCGACCCTCGACCCCTCGGCGATCCTCGACACCCTCGTTCCTGATAAAAATTAAGAAGAAGAAGAAGAAGAAAAAAGAGGAGAAGAAGAAAGGAATAGCTAGAGGAGAAGATCGAAGAAAAAAAAGAAGAAAAAAAGAGGAGAAGAAGAAAGGAATAGTGGAGAAGAAGAAAAAATAGAATATACATTCTATTTTCTCTTCTTCTCCACTATTCCTTTCTTCTTCTCCTCTTCTTTTTCTTCTTTTTTCTTCTTCTTATTTATTTCTCCTCTTCTTCCTCTCCTCTTCTTCTTTCTAAGTCATGCTTATATACACAGAGTATTGGTCCCGGTTCGTACCCCTCTCGACCCCTCATCCCTGATAACATTTTTTTTCTCCCCTCGACCCCTCTCGACCTCTCGTCCCCCTCTTGACCCCTCATCATCATCTATCACCCCCCTCGTTTTCTTTAGCATATATCCATGAACAAAAAAATAATTCATATATAGAAAAAATGCTATATGAACATACATACATATGAGCATATACAGAGAGCATATACATAGCCAAATCCATATACAGAGAGCATATACATACATACATACATACATATGAGCATATACATACATACATAGCCAAATCCAAATACATATGAGCATATACATACACATATGAAAAAATTTATCACACACAGAGAGCAGCGGCGGCGGCGGCGATGGTCAGAGCGACAGGGATCGATGGGAAGGGGCGGGGAGCTCACTGGGGGCGCGACGGGGAGGAGGCCGGGGACGGGGAGGAGGCCGGGGACGGGGAGGAGGCCGGCGACGGCACGGGGGAAGCCGGCGACGCGACGCGGGGCGACGGGGAGGGGGCCGGAGATGGCGCACGCAGCGATGAGGAGGAGGCCGGCGACGGCGCACGCAGCGACGGGGAGAAGGCCTGCGGCGGCGCGGGGCGACGGCGACGGGGAGCGGGCGACGACGGGCTCGGGGCCGCGACTACGACGACGAACGGCCTGGCGGCATCAGGGGGGAATGGGAGCGGTTGGCGAAATTTTCACAAGTGCTACCTTATATACCCAGAGCAATGGTCCCGGTTCGTGGCACGAACCGGTACCAATGCACACCTATGGTCCCGGTTCGTGCCACCAACCGGGACCATAGGTCTCTTTTCAGCAGCCGAAAGGGCGGGAAGCAGAGGCCTATGGTCAACCAACCGTGACCAATGCCCCCTTTAGTCCCGGTTGGTGCCACCAACCGGGACGAATGGCC
The DNA here is from genome assembly GCF_002162155.2 of Triticum dicoccoides. Lineage (NCBI taxonomy): Eukaryota > Viridiplantae > Streptophyta > Magnoliopsida > Poales > Poaceae > Triticum > Triticum dicoccoides. The sequence continues at coordinate 32,728,141 of NC_041382.1, forward strand.
TTGTGCTGCCCCTTGCCCAAAATTTTAGTCCCACCTCGCTAGTTGAGAGGGCTCGGGAGTGGTTTATAAGCGCTGCTATGCTCACCCCCCCGAGCTCCTCTCAACTGCAGGCTTTCGTGCCTAATCTTTCACTGCAATGCCTGTGGGCCTACTGGGCCTGCTGCGGGCCTGACTCCTGGCCCATGGTAGGGTTTCTAGTCGTATTCAGGCCGTGGTGGCCCAGTACGTGGCATTTTTTTGTTTTTTGTTGCTTTATTTATTTTCTTTTGTTTTTTGCTTTATTTTTTAATACTTTATGCTTTTAGTTTTAGAAAAATTATAAACTTTTTGTTAATGCCATTAGTTTTCAAATTTGAAAACACTTTTTTAGTTTTTTTGTTTTCTTTGTTGCTTTATTTATTTTATTTTGTGATTAACTTTACTATAAAAATAGTTTTTTCCTGTTTTTTGATTTGTTTTTTGCATTATTTATTTTCTTTTGTTTTTTGCTTTAATTTTTAATTCTGTTTGCTTTTAGGTTAGCAAAATTATAAACTTTCTGTTAGTGCCATTAGTTTTAGAAAAATTATAAACTTTCTGTTAGTGCCATTAGTTTTCAAATTTGAATAGTTAAAATTTGAATTCTTTGAAAATTGTTTGAATCACAAGTTTGTGATTAACTTACTAAAAAAATGAGAATAGATGCGCTTATAGAGAAAACTTGATATATGCACTTCATGTACAAAATGGACAATCACTTTCGAAGTATCAAAGTTTCGGACAATAACTGCGCCACATCATTGGCTAGGACGAATGGTTCGTCTGTGTACCCAAGACTGTTTAGATCCACTGTTGTCATACCGTACTGTGCGTCTACCTGTACCCCGCCTCCTGACATATTGATCCATTTGCCTCAACACATAAAACCTTGAACCATAAGACAAATGAACTCTGAAAAAGTTGAAAGTTGGGATGGTATCATAATTTCACCCACATAGCATGTGCATGTACAAAACGGACAATGGTAGCATGTTTGTGTGTTAAAAGTTGGCATGGTATCATCATCATAGTTGCGGGAGAAAGTCTTCACTTTTTCTTCGCTTGTGTCATTTGCTTATTGCGCCGTAACCATGGATAATCTTCATTGTTTATCAGGATGCTTGGGTCAGCCTTGACATTGAAGGGAGGAATTTCATGAAACTTTTCATAATCTTCAGACATGTCTGTCCTGCCGTCCACTCCCAGGATGTCCCTTTTTCCTGAAAGAACTATGTGGCGCTTTGGCTCATCGTATGATGTATTCGCTTCCTTATCTTTTCTTTTCTCGGTTTGGTAGACATGTCCTTCACATAGATAACCTGTGCCACATCATTGGCTAGGATGAACGGTTCGTCAGTGTACCCAAGATTTTTCAGATCCACTGTTGTCATTCTGTACTGTGGGTCTACCTATACCCCGCCGCCTAACAGATTGACCCATTTGCACTTAAACAAAGGGACCTTAAAATCAGGTCTGTAGTCAAGTTCCCATATGTCCACTATGTAACCATAATACGTGTCCTTTCTGCCCTCGGTTGCTGCATCAAAGCGGACACCGCTATTTTGGTTGGTGCTCTTTTGATCTTGGGCGATCGTGTAAAATGTATTCCCATTTATCTCGTATCCTTTGTAAGTCAATACAGTCAAAGATGGTCCCCTGGACAACAAGTACAACTCATCACAAATAGTGTTGTCACCTCTGAGACGTGTTTCCAACCAACTGCTGAAAGTCCTGATGTGTTCACATGTAATCCAGTCGTCGCACTGCTCCAGGTGTTTGGAGCGCAGACTGTTCTTGTGTTCATCGACATACGGGGTCACCAAGGTAGAGTTCTGTAGAACTGTGTAGTGTGCTTGAGACCAAGAATATTCGTCCTTGCATATTATTGAGTCTCTTCCAAGAGTGCCTTTTCCAGTCAGTTTCCCCTCATATCGCGATTTAGGGAGACCTATCTTCTTAAGGCCAGGAATGAAGTCAACACAAAACCCGATAACATCCTCTGTTTGATGGCCCATGGAGATGCTTCCTTCTGGCCTAGCGCGGTTACGGACATATTTCTTTAGGACTCCCATGAACCTCTCAAAGGGGAACATGTTGTGTAGAAATACGGGCCCTAGGATGACAATCTCGTCGACTAGATGAACTAGGACGTGTATCATGATATTGAAGAAGGATGGTGGGAACACCAACTCGAAACTGACAAGACATTGTGCCACATCACTCCTTAGCCTTGGTACGATTTCTGGATCAATCACCTTCTGAGAGATTGCATTGAGGAATGCACATAGCTTCACAATGGCTAATCGGACATTTTCCGGTAGAAGCCCCCTCAATGCAACCGGAAGCATTTGCGTCATAATCACGTGGCAGTCATGAGACTTTAGGTTCTGAAACTTTTTCTCTGGCATATTTATTATTCCCTTTATATTCGACGAGAAGCCAGTCGTGACCTTCATACTGAGCAGTCATTCAAAGAAGATTTCTTTCTCTTCTTTCCTAAGAGCGTAGCTGGCAGGACCTTTATACTGCTTCGGAGGCATGCCGTCTTTTTCGTGCAAACGTTGCAGGTCCTCCCGTGCCTCTGGTGTATCTTTTGTCTTCCCATACACGCCCAAGAAGCCTAGCAGGTTCACGCAAAGGTTCTTCGTCACGTGCATCACGTCGAATGAAGAGCGGACCTCTAGGTCTTTCCAGTAGGGTAGGTCCCAAAATATAGATTTCTTCTTCCACATGGGTGCGTGTCCCTCAGTGTCATTCGGAACAGCTAGTCCACCGGCACCCTTTCCAAAGATTACGTGTAAATCATTGACCATAGAAAGTACGTGATCACCGGTACGCATGGCGGGCTTCTTCCGGTGATCTGCCTCGCCTTTGAAATGCTTGCCTTTCTTTCGACATTGATGGTTGGTCGGAAGAAATCGACGATGGCCCAGGTACACATTCTTCCTGCATTTGTCTAGGTATATACTTTTAGTGTCATCTAAACAGTGCGTGCATACGTGGTATCCTTTGTTTGTCTGTCCTGAAAGGTTACTGAGAGCGGGCCAATCGTTGATGGTCACGAACAGCAACGCCTTAAGGTTAAATTCCTCCTGTCTGTGCTCATCCCACGTACGTACACCGTTTTCATTCCACAGCTGTAAAAGTTCTCCAACTAATGGCCTTAGGTACACATCAATTTCGTTGCCGGGTTGCTTAGGGCCTTGGATGAGAACTGGCATCATAATGAACTTCCGCTTCATGCACATCCAAGGAGGAAGGTTATACATACATAGAGTCACGGGCCAGGTGCTGTGATTGCTGCTCTGCTCCCCGAAAGGATTAATGCCATCCACGCTTAAAGCAAACCATACATTCCTTGGGTCCTTTGCAAACTCATCCGCGCTTAAAGGATTTTTCTCCACTGCGACCCGTCAGCGGGTGCTCTCAACTTCCCATGTTTCTTTCGGTTCTCACTGTGCCATCGCATCAACTTGGCATGCTCTTCGTTTCTAAACAGACGTTTCAACCGTGGTATTATAGGAGCATACCACGTCACCTTCACAGGAACCCTCTTCCTGGGGGGCTCGCCGTCAACATCACCAGGGTCATCTCGTCTGATCTTATACCGTAATGCACCGCATACCGGGCATGCGTTCAGATCCTTGTATGCACCGCGGTAGAGGATGCAGTCATTAGGGCATGCATGTATCTTCTCCACCTCCAATTCTAGAAGGCATACGACCTTCTTTGCTGCGTATGTACTATCGGGCAATTCGTTATCCTTTGGAAGCTTTTGCTTCAATATTTTCAGTAGCTTCTCAAATCCTTTGTCAGCCACAGCATTCTCTGCCTTCCACTGCAGCATTTCCAGTACGGTACCGAGCTTTGTGTTGCCATCTTCGCAATTGGGGTATAACCCTTTTTTGTGATCCTCTAACATGTGATCGAACTTCAGCTTCTCCTTTTGACTTTCGCATTGCGTCCTTGCATCGACAATGACCTGGTGGAGATCATCATCATCAGGCGGCACATCGTCTGGTTCCTCTTTATCTTCAGTAGCTTCACCCATTGCAGCATCACTAGGCACATCATCTGGTTCCTCTTGATTTTCACCAGCTCCCCCCGTTGCAGCATCACCGTATTCAGGGGGCACATAGTTGTCATCGTACTCTTCTTCTTCGCCGTCTTCCATCATAACCCCTATTTCTCCGTGCCTCATCCAAACATTATAGTGTGGCATGAAACCCTTGTAAAGCAGGTGGGAGTGAAGGATTTTCCGGTTAGAGTAAGACCTCGTATTTCCACATTCAGTGCATGGACAACACATAAAACCATTCTGCTTGTTTGCCTCAGCCGCATCGAGAAACTCATGCACGCCCTTAATGTACTCGCGGGTGTGTCTGTCACCGTACATCCATTGCCGGTTCATCTGCATGCATTATATATAATTAAGTGTCCAAATTAATAGAAGTTCATCATCACATTAAAACCAAGGTGCATACATAGTTCTCATCTAACAACATATAGCTCTCCAGAGCATCTAATTAATTAAACCATACATTGAAACTATGTAAAACATTTCAATGCAAAAACAAATGCGATCATAATCGCAACCAAGGTAACAATTGATCCAACGGCATAATGATACCAAGCCTCGGTATAAATGGCATATTTTCTAATCTTTCTAATCTTCAAGCGCATTGCATCCATCTTGATCTTGTGATCATCGACGACATCCGCAACATGCAACTCCAATATCATCTTCTCCTCCTCAATTTTTTTATTTTTTCCTTCAACAAATTGTTTTCATCTTCAACTAAATTTAACCTCTCGACAATAGGGTCGGTTGGCATTTCCGATTCACATACATCCTACATAAATAAAATCTATGTCACGTTGGTCGGCATAATTTTCATAAACAATAAATGAACCAATAGTTATAAAGATAATATATATACCACATCCGAATCATAGACAGGACGAGGGCCGAGGGGGGCAATACCAAAACCATCGCACTATATAAGATGCAATAATAAAAGTAAGAAAATAATACAAGTATCTATGTAAACATACAAGTAAGAATATTTTTCCTTCCAGAAAGAAGATAAAACAAGAGGCTCACCACGGTGGTGCCGGCGATGAGCTCGGCGCGGGTGATCGACGGCGGTGAAGACGGGGACGGGGCGTGACGGACCGCTAAACCTAGACAAATATTATGGAAAATGGAGCTTGGAGGTCGAGCTTGGAGAGGAGAAAGCTTAAGTAGTGTGGCTCGGGCATTCCATCGAACACCTTGTGTGCATAGGAGGTGAGCTAGAGCACCACCAAGCCCTCTCCCCCTCGGCCAGAGAAAAACAGAGCACTTGGGTGCTCTGCTCGCGAGCGAGGGGTATATATAGGCACCTCATTGGTCCCGGTTGGTGACATGAGCCGGGACTAAAGGGGAGCCTTTGGTCCCGGTTCAAGCCACCAACCGGGACTAATGGTGGTGGGCCAGGAGCGAGGCCCATTGGTTCCGGTTCATCCCACCAACCGGGACCAAAGGTCCAGATGAACCGGGACCAATGGCCCACATGGCCCGGCCGGCCCCCTGGGCTCACGAACTGGGACCAATGCCCCCATTGGTCCCGGTTCTGGACTGAACCAGGACTAATGGGCTGACCCGGCCTAGACCAAAGCCCTGTTTTCTACTAGTGTCATGCCAGTCACTGAGCCCATAGAGTTTTCTTTTGATGCACCAACTTGGAATCTAGGAAAGAGCATGGCAGCTCACATCACCATGGGACGTATTGGAGAAGTTTACGGCAATGATCTCAAGGATACACTACTGGAATCTGGCATTTTGTCGTCCGCCACCTCTTTGCCGTCTGCCAACTGACGGCAAAGAGGCTCTTTGCCGTCTACTTTGGTAAAGCAGACGGCAAAGAACAAGCTGATGGCAAAGGGAGTCTTTGCCATCAGCTGGTTCTTTGCCGTCTGCCAGCTGACAGCAAAGAGGAAAAGGCAGACGACAAAGCGCCTGGTGGGCCCCACGGGGCACGGCGTGGCTAGGTCAACTTCTTTGCCATCTGCTAGTAGACCGCAAAGATTCTTTGCCATCTGCTGGCAGATGGCAAAGAGGTGGTCTATCTTTTTTTTGCGAGGAAAAAAAGTCGTTACCCCCATCTCCTCTCTCTCTCTCTCTGCCCGGCCCCACCTCTCTCTCTCTTTCTCTCTCTCTTCCGTCTCTCTCCCGCACCGCAAAGAAAAGGCATAACACACATATGTATCAACCTTTTGATTTTTTTTGAAATCTAAACAAGGTCAAAAGAATATGAAATTTGGCACGGTATTGGTTCATAAGTCCTAGAAGACGTGGAAAAAGTTTAAGAAAATTTACTAAATTTTTGCATGTCTGTTTAATCAAAAGAAATAGGATGAACAAACACAAATCTTCTGCTGATTTCCTATTGGTTGGAACCTTTTTCCCCTGGATCGATGACATGGCAGGGGCATCCACCCCAACCACGCATCGCACGCACCCATCGTGCATGGGGCCCTCAGCATCGCTCGCACGCATCGCACGAACAGACAAGCCATCGTGCACAGGGCCCTCTCCCTCGTCCCTTATCCACCCCACCCCACGTTCTCTGTGTCTCTATCTCGCACCATTCTCTCTCTCGTTGGTGCAACCAGCTCGCCTGCATACCGGTCCTCTTGCCGGAGCCACCAGCCGCGGGTCCTCCAGCCGGCGAACCCTCCGCCACCGCCGGAAGACCTTCGGCCTGCCCTTCCTCTGCTTTGCCTCCTTCAGCTCCCTTCTTCTCCCACTGCAACATGCCACAAGGTCTGATCCACTCGCCGGCCACCAGCCTTGGTCCTACGGCCAGCGAACCCTCTGCCGGCACCGGCAGGCCCTCGGCCTCCCCTTCCTCTGCTCTACCCCCTCTCTGAATCCTCTCTCTCCAGGAACCAGTGGGGCGAACGACGCGAGTAGGGCACGGCCGCTGCGGGCCTGTGCGGGTAGGGCGGCCGGCGCGGGAGGCCACTACGAGCGACGCACAGGCGGTCGGCGACAGCAGGGCGCGTGCGGGCGGCGTGAGCAGGGCACGGCCGGCGTGGACAGGGAGGCCAGTGTCCTCCGTTCGGCTCTGATTGCTGCTGTGGACACGAACAACAAACATGAAACTAATGATGAACGGATGGACATGAACTGGACACAAACACAAAACGGACATACACGAATGAGGAACAGTGGCGTGGCTTTTGTACCGCGTTATTTTTATTTTTTTAATTTTAATCCCATTCTTTGCCGTCTGTTGTACCTCGGCTGACGGCAAAGACTGCCATTAGCCACCTAATGGACTAACAGCGAATTTATTGCCATCGGCTTTCTTTGCCGTCCGCTTTAGAAATCAGACGGCAAAGAAGGTCTTTACCGATCCTATCTTTGTCGGTGCCTTTTGCCGTCTGCGGCAGACGGCAAAGGCCTTTGCCGTCCTCCATCCATGCCTTTGCCGTCTACCTCGGCGGACGGCAAAGTAGCTGATTCCTGTAGTGATACTATCTACCAGATTTGTGGGCGCCGAGATGATAGATCTGAAGAAGGCGAGGACAAGAATCAAGGAACTGGAAGAAGAACTCAAGGCTACACGTGAAGATTATGAACAGGAAATCGAAGTATTAGTGGAGAAGAATGACGATCTGATCAAGAAGATTGGAATATAAATGGGAGGCCCTACACCAGTAGAAGAGGACAAAGAGCCCAAGGAGATTCGCCCATAAGACTACATCATCATCGACGACACCGACTCGGATCCAGATGATAGCGATGATGACTATGTTGATGAAGCTGGAGTAGATATCATGGAGTCTGCAACCGAAGAATATTTCTAGTAGACCACCCCATCAGTAGTAGTAGTCCACCATGTAAATATAGTAGTCCGAGCACTTTTGCGATAGCTAGATCGATTGTATGCCCTTGTTTGATTGAATGAAGTGAATTGTTTGCTTTTGCCTCATGTGCATATGGGTAGTGTTTTCTCTTTAGACCCCCTCTATTCTTAAATCTCATCTTTTCTAAACCCTCAGATGCCTCCGAGATGTGACCCCGGATTTACCTTCCCACCGGAGCTCACCCAGTTGATCTAGCAGCAGAACACATTGATGCAGTTCTAGTCCAGAATCAGAATCAGGGGAACAACAACAACAACCCACCACCACCACCACCACCTCTTGATCACTTAGCCCTTTTTCTTAGGCTAAATCCGCCGGTGTTTTCCAGTAGCACTGAGCCGATAGTAGCAGATGATTGGCTCCGCAAGACAGCAAGGGAGTTGACCACGGCAGGATGCACAGATGCAGAAAAGGTGAAGTTTGCCGCACATCAGCTTGAAGGACCCGCAGCATCATGGTGGGAGAATTTCACAGCCACTTTCCCTGTCGACACTGTCACGTGGGACCAGTTTCAGCAGGCTTTTCGTACTGCGCATGTTTCAGCAGGAGCTATGGCCATGAAGAAGCGACAGTTTCGCAACTTGCGCCAAGGAGGACGGACAGTTGGCCAGTATGTGGAGGACTTTAGTAAGTTAGCACGTTATGACCCAGATGACGTTGCTACGGATGCAGCTAAGCAGGAGAAGTTTCTGGAAGGACTGAATGATGAGTTGAGCATGCAGTTGATGGTAGCAACATTCAACAACAACCAGGAGTTGGTTGATCGTGCTCTCATGATTGAAGGGAAGCAGCAGCAGATTGAGAATCGCAAGAGGAAGTATGGACAAGGGAAGTACAATTCAGGAGCTCAGCAGAAGCCACATTTTACCCCTAGACCGGGAGGACATTTTCAGCATACCCATGGAGGAGGTAGCTCACACAATCACAATGGCACCAAGAATGGTAATGGGAATGGAGGAAGCAACGGCCAGAACCGCACCAACCCATCGACCCCAGCCAAGAGAGACCTGAGCCAAGTCACTTGTTTTAAGTGCCAGAAGACCGGACATTATGCCAATGAAATGGAGATGGTAATGGAAGCTCTGGGAAGAAGCCGAACCCTTTCAACAGGGGATAGGTGAACCACGTTAACGTGGAGGAGGTTGAAGAGCAGCCGGATGCAGTAATCGGTAAGTTTTTGGTTAAGTCATTTACTGCATTCGTTCTTTTTGATACTGGAGCATCGCATTCATACATATCAAGGGGATTTGTGGATAAGTATAAACTACCAACCCAAGCCCTTAGATCACCCATGTTAGTAACCTCGCCTGGAGCAGAGTATATGGCTAGCCTATGGTGTGATCGGTTACCATTAAGGATTGGTAACTACGTATTTCCCTCAGACCTAATAGTGTTGGAATCTCAAGGATTGGATGTGATATTAGGCATGGATTGGTTATCAAAGTACGAAGGAAATATTGAATGTGCCAGTAAGTCAATTTTGCTCACCACCCCAGAAGGAAGAAGGATCAAGTATGTATCCCGGCATGTGCCAAAGAGGACTCCAGTAAATTGTTTAACAGGAGTTGTGTAGGAGGAAGTACCAGTGGTGAAGGATTTCCCGGATGTATTTCCAGAAGAATTGCCAGGCATGCCACCAGATAGAGATATTGAGTTTTTGATTGAGCTTTTGCCAGGCACAGGGCCAATATCAAAGAGACCATATAGGATGCCCGCAAAGGATTTGGTGGAGATTAAGAAGCAGATTAAGGAGTTATTGGATAAGGGATATATTCGCCCAAGTTCTTCACCTTGGGGATCGCCGGTACTTCTAGTGGAGAAGAAGGATGGATCGTTAAGGATGGTTGTTGATTATCGAGGATCGAATGAAGTAACCATCAAGAACAAGTACCCACTACTGATGATCAATGATCTGTTTGATCGATTGCAAGGAGCTAAGGTATTTTCCAAGATTGATCTGTGATCAGGATACCACCAGTTGAAGATTTGAGAACAGGATATACCTAAGACGGCTTTTACCACCAGGTATGGGCTGTACGAGTATACCATTATGTCATTTGGTCTGACTAACGCACCTGCATATTTCATGAACATGATGAACAAGGTGTTTATGGAGTTTCTGGATAAGTTCATCGTAGTGTTCATTGATGATATCCTGGTTTACTCAAAGAATGAAGAGGAGCATAAGGAGCATTTGTGTTTGGTTCTTGGAAAGCTCATAGAACATCAATTATATGCCACGTTTAGCAAATGTGAGTTTTGGTTGAAGGAAGTTGGATTTCTCGGACACGTTATATCGGGAGAAGGTATAGCTGTAGATCCCACTAAAGTTGATACCGTGACCAATTGGGAAGCCCCAACAACAGTTGGAGAGATCCGGAGTTTTCTTAGACTCGCAGGATACTACCGGAGATTCATTGAGAATTTCTCGAAGATTGCAAAGCCTATGACGGAGTTGTTGAAAAAGGATACCAAGTTCATATGGACTGAGGAATGTGAGGCTAGTTTCCAGGAGTTGAAGAAACGTTTGGTTAGATCACCTGTGTTGATTTTGCCAGATCAGACCAAGGATTATGAGGTGTATTCCCACGCTTCACGTCGAGGACTTGGAGCAGTGCTTATGCAGGAAGGAAGAGTTGTTTCATATGCCTCACGACAACTTAAACCTCATGAGTTAAATTATGCTACGCATGATTTGGAGTTAGCAGCCGTAGTGCATGCATTGAAAACCTAGAGACACTTTCTCACTGGAAACCATTGTGAGGTGTACACGGACCACAAGAGTTTGAAGTATATTTTCACGCAGAAGGAGTTGAATCTCAGACAAAGGAGATGGTTGGAGCTCATCCAGGATTATGATATGAGATTGGATTATCACCCCGGAAAGGCTAACGTAGTAGCTGACACGTTGAGCCGTAAAAGTCATGCCAACACCTTAATGACGGGAGATTTAGCAAGAGATTTAGCCGAGAATCTTCATGAGCTATGTTTGGAGATAGTTCCGAGAGGCTATGTAGCAGCATTGGAGATTCAGTCTACGTTGATGGACAAGATCAGAGAAGCCCAGAAGATTGACAAGGAGATTACCTCTATTAAGGAGAAAATGAGCAAAGGAAAAGCTAAGGGATTTCGTGAGGATGAGCACGATACCTTATGGTTTGAAGACCGTGTCTATGTGCCTAATGATTTGGAGATCAGGAGGTTGATTCTGCAAGAGGCCCATGATTCACCATATTCGTTTCACCTAGGAAATACCAAGATGTATTTGGATTTGAAGGATACTTTCTGGTGGACCAGAATGAAGAAGGATATTGCGGAATATGTAGCAGTTTGTGATGTATGCCAGAGAGTAAAGACAGAGCATCAGAAGCCAGCAGGATTGCTACATCCATTGCCAATACCCGAATGGAAGTGGGATAAGTTAGGCATGGATTTTATTACGGGTTTACCCAGAACTCGTTCAGGCTATGACTCAATATGGGTTGTAGTCGATCGTTTGACAAAGGTAGCTCATTTCATTCCAGTAAAGACTACCTATACCAGTGCAAAGTTGGCAAAGATATACATGACCAGAATCGTACGTCTGCATGGAGTTCCAATGAGCATTGTATCAGATAGAGGAACCCAATTCACCTAAAAGTTCTTGAATCACTTGCATGAAACTTTGGGTACCAGACTGGAGTTTAGTACAACTTTCCATCGGCAGACAGATGGACAGACCGAGAGAGTCAATCTGATTTTGGAGGATATGCTAAGAGCTTGTGCGCTAGATTACGGATCTAGTTGGGACGAGAATTTGCCATATGCAGAGTTCTCATACAACAACAGTTATCAGTCCAGTTTGAAGATGGCCCCTTTCGAAGCCTTGTACGGAAGGAGGTGCAGGACCCCATTGTCGTGGGATGAAGTTGGAGACCGTCAGTTGTTTGGACCGGATCTGCTTAAAGAGTCTGATCATAAAGTGAAATTGATTCGCGATAGGCTCAAGGTAGCCCAGTCCAGGTAGAAGAGCTATGCAAATTCTAAATGCAAGGAGACAGTTTACGAAGTCGGAGACCGAGTTTATCTTGGAGTATCACCACTTCGAGGAGTTAAGTGCTTTGGAGTTAAGGGAAAATTAATGCCACGTTTTGTAGGCCCATACAAAGTTTTGGAGCGTATGGGAGAAGTAGCCTATACGTTGGAGTTGCCTGAAGGATTATCAGGAGTCGACGACGTGTTCCACGTTTCCCAGTTGAAGAAGTGACACGCAGAGATGGCTGACATACCGCTGAGAGATACAGTGCCGCTGGAAGCAATTCAGTTGGACAGTGATTTTACCTATGATGAGAAACCAGTCAAGATTTTAGAATATGCCAGTCGAGTCACCCGCAGCAAGGTGGTCAAGTTTTGCAAAGTTCAGTGGAGTCAGCACACGGAGGATGAAGCCACCTGGGAACGAGAGGAAGATTTGCTGAAGGACCACCCTCACCTATCTTCTAGCCAACCTGAATCTCGAGGGCGAGATTCATCTTAAGGGGGGTAGGTTTGTAACATCCCAAATTTTCAATTTGGAATGTTATACACTAGATCATCATTGCATAGCATATTTTATTGCATTTCGGTGGATCCTAGAAATTCTATGCAACTCAAGGACCCTCGGAGAGAGTTGGGGATTTCGTTATTTTCATATTATAGTTTTTCTCAAATTTTGAAATTAGGATCATTTGATTTTATTTATTTTATCTTCAATTATTTCTATTATCAAAATATGAGAGAGGGAATAAAATGACTTTCCCAAAATAAAGAAATATTGAGGATTTAATAAAAAAAATAAAATAAGATTTTATTTTGGTTTTATTTGCTATTTTATTTGAGTTTAGGAAAATTGCACGTTTTCAAAAATTGCATTTTGAGCCAAAAAATGTTAATCACGTTCTAAATATTTTATTTAGACAAAGAAAATTTGTTTTGGCATTTTTAGATTTTTATTTATTTTTCTAGAATTTTTTTAGGCGCAGCGAAATTATTTAAAAAAACCCGCGCCCGACAGGGCCAAGGGCCCAGCAGAGCGGGCCGGCCCAGCCAGCCGCCGCCGCCTCTCGCCGGGTCGGGACGGCGCCACGCCGCCGCTGAGTCTGGGAGGACTCCGCCTCCCGAGGCCGACCCCTCCCCCAAGTCACCTCCCCCGCCCCTTTCTAACTGCCACCGCCCCCCTGCAACCCCACACCACCGCCGCCGCCGCCGCACGCCCCGCCGCCCGCCGCTGCAGCCTTGCCGCCTGCCGCCGCC
>NC_041382.1:32741610-32769627 GCF_002162155.2 Triticum dicoccoides
CCATTTCGGTTTTTTTGAAAACCCTAGTTTTCGTTTTTTTAAATAGATCGGTTTTTCTTCGGTTTATTTATTTAGCGAGCGCCCGCTCGTCCATTCGTTTTAACGAACTCACTTTTCGTTTAGTTCCTGTTAACGAACGTTTTACTTTTTCTCGGATTAAATCCGTGGTTTTTCTGATCGAGATCTCTGATCCGATGTTCATTTTAGTTTAACTTTTTGCTCGTTTATCGAAATCAGGTGATTCAAGCGCCTGGAGTTTCGTCTTGAAACCCTCTTTCCGTTTAACCAACTCAAACAAGTTTTTGCCACTGTAAAAAATTGCCCTAGATCCAGAATAGTAAACGAAGCTTGTTTCTTTTGCTGTTTGTCTTTCGCTGCTTCGTTCGTTTTGATTCTTTTTGCCAACCGGAGTTCTTAATTTGAACTTTCTGGTTAGATCTCTTATTCGAGTTTTACCTATGCATTAGTTGAGTACTTATTGTATGCTTGTTTGTCTGCGATAGAGTACCCGGAGTGCGCCGCTTGCTACTTCGAATCGCTAGGTTTTGCGGATCATCAGCAAGGCAAGTAACACTTTGATCATACCTTCTACTACCTAGTTTTATTGCATTAGATCAATCCTCACACATTGCATGATTAGGATCTAATTAAATTATGGGTTTGGGAAGTAGTTGAGGTAGAACCTATTACCTGTTTATTATCAAACCTTAGGGAGTTACTTCTATGTTGCTTATTATGCTATGCTATGCAATGCTAGTAGACGTGGATTGGGTGAGTTTTGTTAAATTAATGGTTTATCTAAGGTGTCAACTTAAATACACATCTGGGTGGATTGAGGCACCTGGGTATTCCAGCGATTGCCTGTTTTCTTTTGGACCGCCACCCAGGCTCAAAGGGATCATGAGATTATTCATGCTAGAAACTTCCGTGTGCAGCCACAAGCTACTATGGGCTCTAGCATAGTTGACTAAGTCATGCGAACTCTTACAGTGGTAGACTAGCAGATGTAGGGGATGTAGGTTGGTACGGTCTACCCGTTCGTAAGGTGCTAGCACTTCTGAAAGACTATGTCTCGGTCATTCGTTTCTCAAATACCATGTAGTGCGAGAAATCCAACGGAGGAGATTGGGTCTTGTGGGGAAAAGTGCCCAAACCTTTGCAGAGTGTATAAACTAATCGTGGTTAGCCATGTCCCCGATTATGGACATCTTGACTATCTAGTACCTGGATCATCATGTGAATCTCAACATGTTACTCTAAAATTAATTTTGTGGGTTTTGTTTAATGATGATGCTTAATTGGCATTGGGAATGCTGTCAACCATTCTCTAACAACTACCATGATAGTTAAATAAAATCTATTCCTTTGCAGTAGGGAAAATTGGCTTTACGCAAAAACTGTAACCGTAGAGCTTTCCACCAACCATATATGCATATAGTATAGCCTATTTCATTCCATTACTCTCTATGTGTTACATTGCCAGCATATTCCATGTGCTAACCCGTTTCGGGCTGCAACGTTAATGTTGTAGACTTTTCAGACGATGATTAAGGTGCTTTTAGGTCGTGGTTCTATACTCAGTGATGCCGTTGGAGTTGATGGACTCACTTATCTTCCAAGCCTTCCGCTGTTATCGTTATTAGATGGCCTTAAGCCATTATTATTATAATAAGTTCTCTTTTGAGACTCTCGATGTAATAAGTGTGTGATTGCTACTCTATTATAAATCCTTCAAGTACTGTTCGGTGTCAGCATTACTGATCCATGGATGACACCTGAGCACAGTGATTGGACCGTTTGAGGTCTGGTCGCTACACCCCTACACCGCCCGCTGCGTTGCTTCTCATCATGGCCATGAGCTGCGCCTACCTACAGCTAGCCCAACCACCAACATGAGCTAGCTCATGCTCCCATGGTGGGCTGTGCGTCAATTTTCTGGAGTGGGAGGCTGAACCAATCCAGCCGTCGTACCTTATGTGTGGGAGCAGGCGACACGGGTTGCAGGAGGAGCTAGCTGGGTGGTCGGTGACATGTGTATTGTGTCAAATGTGTAAGCGTCTCTATACCCTCTAACAGAAGGCCGCGTTGGTTTATAATGATTGGGGAGAGACCCAACTCTCGTAGGTTACATGGTGCAGCAGCATAGGCTAACCATGGGAGGTTTACAAGGGAGATACGGAGATAAAGATAACTCTAACAAGAAGATCTCCTATCTATCCAACTACTCCAATTACAAGTCTTGGCGCACAAGGACACCATAATAAATCATGACATGTTACATGTTTAACACCTTCCCTTAATCATAACTTCACTAAGTTAAGATTACACTTGATCTCTTCAAAAGGTCTTGTAGGGAAAGCCTTTGTGAAGCCATCAGCAACTTGGTCCTTAGAATGTACAAAGTGAATTTCTAATTCTTTGTTGGCAACCCTTTCTCGAACAAAATGATAATAAATTTCAATATGTTTTGTCCTTACATGAAAAATAGGGTTAGCAAACTAATACGTCGCACCAAGATTATCACAACAAAGGAAAGGAGTTTGTGTGTGACATATCCCAAGTTCTCTGAGCATGGATTTGACCCAAATGATTTCTGAAGTTGCATTTTCTAAAGCCTTGTATTCAGCCTAAGTACTTGATCTTTAAACTATGGCATGTTCCCTTGCACACCATGAGATAAGATTTGGTCCAAATAAAACTGTAAAACCATCTGTTGAGCGTCTATCATCTAAGCAACCTGCCCCATCAGAATCAGATGAAGCACTAACAAGGGTGGATGGTGACTTATTAAATGCCAGACCAACACTCGAAGTGTTCTTCACATATCTCAATATGCGCTTTGCAGCAGTCCAATGTGTAGTAGTAGGTGCATGAAGGAATTGACATACTTTGTTTACAACAAAGGAAATATCAAGCCTTGTGAGAGTCAAATACTGAATTGCACCTACCAGGCTCCTGTACCTGGTGCCATCATCTTGGTTCAATGCTTCACCTTCTGCAAGAGATAATTTTTCTGTACTAGACATTGGTGTTGGTGACGGTTTACATCCCTACAATCCAACCCTATTCAAAAGATCAGTTGCATACTTTTCTTGAGAGAGATGAAGACTACCTTCTATGTTTCTATTGACCTCAATGCCAAGAAAGAAGTGCAAGTCTCCCAAATACTTGAGAGCAAATTTTGTGTTCAAGTCTTTTAGTAGAGTTGTCATCGCTGCGTTGGATGAGCTTGTAACTATGATTTCATCAAAATATATAAGCACAAGTATAAATGTATGTGACTTATTGTAGGTAAATAGTGTATCGGATTTTTGAGGGGACAAGACCAAGTGCTTGGAGCTTTGCACTCAACCATGAGTACCATGCCCGAGGAGCTTGTTTCGGTCCATAGAGTGATTTGTCAAGCTTGCACCCATAAGAGGGTTTGTTTTTAACTTCAAAACCATGAGGTTGTCTCATGTATACTTCCTCTTCCAGAACACCATGAAGAAACACATTCTACACATCTAGCTGTCTAAGACTCCATCCGCTAGACACAACAATGGATAAAACAAGACGAATAGTTGCAGCTTTAAAAACAAGGCTAAATGTGTCCTCATAATGTATACCATACCTCTGCATGAAACCTTTAGCAGCATGTCTGGCCTTTGTAACAATCTATTGTAACATCTGACTTTTTGTTTATTCTAGACATCCGTTTGCAATCAATTAAATTATTACCTCAGTGTGCAGGAACTAGGTGCCACATTTTGTTTCTTTGTAGTGCTTGAAACTCTTCTTCCATAGCCTTCTTCCAACGCGAACCCTTGCATGCCTCTTGGAATGTGCAAGGTTCTCCTGTTGAACATGTTAGACCAAACTTAACTTTGTAATTTGTGTGTTGAAATATTACCCCTGATTGAAGTCTTGTGTGTGGTGGAGTAGGTTGACGTGTAACAGGAGTGGGCACCGAAGCCCAGGTGCAGAAGATCTAGAGATCTACTACTGTTGGTCCACTGGGCACAGCAATGCCAAAGTTGATCCTCCCACCGGATCATCTGTGGCTGGATCTGGTGAAGATGCGGCTGAAGGTGACACAAAAAATCCGGGCGAGCATGTCGCCGAATCAGGATGGGATCCTGAGCCCGCATCTCACTGGCACAGGGACTGCCTGGTGTAGACGCATGATTCCACAATCAACTGCACGGTCGGGTGGTCCACGGAAGACAAAGCATGCGTGGGGGCTGGCTCATCCGCGTCCTGTCGCGTGTCAGCCGCTGGTTACCGAGGCACATGTAGCGTTGTTAGTTGGCCCGCATCCTACCGCGCGTCGATTGCTGGTTGGCGGGGCGCATCTAGTGGAGAATCGCTGCCGCCCCACTCCTGGCACGGCGCTGATCCCAGAGAGGATCGCTGCCGGTCTGTCATTGATGATCCCGCGAGGTGGATTCGGTGCCAGGATAGCTGCACTGTGGGGGACACATGGAATATTGCTCATATGACCTGTTTGCATCACCGTTTTGCATCGTTTTTTTGTTGCTTCGATGTTCGACCCTGTAGTACCACAAAGCTCATTCGCAAGGTTAGGAGGGTTAGTCAAGTGATCACAATTATCATCCCTGTGATCAAAATTGGTCAAATGAGATGGAAGGATAAGAATTTCCTTTCAAAGAAGAGCACCAAAATTAGGATGGAGGTGGGCAAAAGGGAAAACGGTCTCATAAAAACAACATCACGTGAGATATAAACATGACCAGCAGGTACATCAAAGCACTTGACACCCTTGTGATGTGCACTGTAACCAAGGAACACACAATGTTTGGAATGAAACATGAGCTTGTGATTGTTATAAGGATGAAGGTTGGGTCTACACACACACCCAAAGACACACTACTAGGGAAAACCTTATACACAGAAATTTAGCAGTAGCGCATGGAAAAAACAGGCGCTAGTGCTAAGTAGCAGTAGCGCGCATGCGAAAACCGCGCTATAGATACAATAGTAGCAGTAGCGCGTGCACATGAAAAAGCGCTACAACTAATATTCCCATTGCCAAAACGATAGGCTACGCATAGCAGTAGCAGTCTTGAGAGAAGCGCGCTACCGCTAGGACATAAGTAGCAGCGCATTTCGCGCGGAGAGCGCTACTGCTAATGGAAATAAAATGAAATGAAAAACAAATGGAAAAGTAAATGAAAGAGAAAGAAATAGAAAAAGGAGAAAGGAAAAAATAAAATGTAGAGCAAAATAAATGAAAAAGCGAAAAAAGGAGAAAGGCGTAGCAGTAGCGTTTGTTCGTAAGAGGCGCTATAGCTAACATAGCTGCAGCGCGTTTCCTAGACCCCCGTTGTAGAAACAGAAAAGGAAATAAGAAATATGAAGGGAATTACATAGCTATAGCAGTAGCGCGTTTTGTGAAAACCGCTATAACTAACTTAGCTATAGCGCGTTTCGCGAAAAGCGCTACCGCTAAGTTTGACTTAACCAAAAAACCGTTTCGCCCCGACCACCACTTCTCCCCCAAATCCGTCGACCCACCCCGCCGCCGTCTGTCCAATTCGCCGTCCCCCCACTTCGCCGCCGTCTCCTGCCGACGTCGACGCCCCCGGAGCCGTGCGTCGTCGACGCCACCGGAGCCGCCCCAACGCCACCGGAGCCGCGCGGCCACATCAACGCCACCGGAGCCGCAGTCGACGCCACCGAATCCTCCCTCGCCATCACCGGAGACGCCCCTGCCTCCCTCGCCACCACCGGAGCCATCCTCTGCCTCCCTCGCCACCACCGGAGCCATCCTCTGTAAGCCCCCACCCCTCCTCTGTCTCTCTAAATTAGTTAGGTTAATTTAGTTAGGAAAAGAATTTAGTTAGGAAAATAATTTAGATAGGGCTTTGACAGAGACGCCCCTGCCTCCCTCGCCGTAGGAAAAAATTGTATATGCTTAACTAGGGAAGTAGGGTTAGGGTTGTAGTGTTTAATTACAAATGTTAGGAAAGTAAGGTTTAACCAGATGTTAACTAGTGTGGTAGGATTTAGTTTAGAGAAAAAAATCAATATAAAAATACAAATTTCTATTAGTGTTGCCAGTCTAGTAGGTTCTTAATTTTTAGTGAATTTTTATTAGGACAAAAATTTAGGATATAATTTGAGTTCTAGGGTCATAATTTGAGTTCTAGGGTTCATCCATCTATATTTGGTTTTTGAATTGAGTTTCAGAGAGCATGAGATTTGTGTAGATTTTCTTGAAGTGTCAAACACTAGGAGAGGCAAATTTGAAGTGGTCATGATATATGAAAAATCCTCAGCTGTGTTTGCTCATTGATCATAATCGACATTCAAGTGGCCTATCTTTTGCCGGAATGTTGATTCATTTCCGTTCCGGCAAAATTCAAGTTCTCGATTTGTCCACTTTTTATCAAAGGTCATACCGAAATTTTCCATGAATTTCGGCATGACTTGTGCTACAAACTAGGACATATCGAGTGCCCAGGATTTGCCGCCCCGGGAAGGAGTCAACGTTCCTGCAAAACAATATGCATTTTTTATGTCATTATTCATTTTATTACGTCTAGAATTAATTGACTAGATTTAATCATAGGAAACATGGCTAGCAATGATGAAGGACAGGGTTCTGGTGATTGCAACGACGTCTACCGGGCGGCAGACGAATTTTTTAGCCTTGCCGACACGCAGACCGGTGCTGAGACTAAGACCGGCGCTGAGACTCAGACCGGCATCGAGACCAGCGCTGAGACTAAGACCGGCACTGCCTCGTGGAGCGCAGCCGGTGTAGAACCGAAAGCAAAGAGGCAACGGCCTCCTAACAAACTTAGGACTACTAGACTGGTGGTCACAGAGGTGGACGACGACAATTTTGAGCCAAAGGCACCCGAGGAAGCGCGTCGATGCTACGGCAATCAAATAGGTTGCATCGTACGGACAACCACCACCGTCAACGATGAGAAACTACAGAAGATAGAAAACATGAGGAGCTCCCTCCTAAAGAAGTTTCACCAGATATTCTTGTTCCCAAGCAGGAATGAGAAGGATTATGAAGATCCAGATGAGGAACCAACAATGAGGAAGATAAACAAACACGCCATGACCAAGTTTAGCGACGCGTTGGCCGCCTGGAAAAATCGAGTGAAAGCAAAGATCATCGACAAGAAGGAACCCTACTCCGAGATTGTAAAGTATAATCTGACAATCACGGAAGAGCAGTTTCAAATATTCAAGGAGGCTTGCGAGGCCGAAGCTGCCAAACAAAAGTCTAAGTACATGAAGGGGCTTCAAGAGAGGAACATTGGGAGCCACCACCTCGGAAGCCGTGGTTATGGTGGAAAGAGGTCCTAATGGGTCAAGGAGGACGCGGAAGCCATGAGTCTGGGCATCCCAGACCCCTTGGCGGATTTCACCGTCTCGCAGGAGCGTGACGTCCTCAGGGCCCGGCACCGTTGGGACCCAGTGAAGAAGGTTTACGAGACAAAACCAGTCATTACGGAGTTCATGAGACTGCTGGTAATTTTAGTTTCTGATCAATTTGACTGCACACGTTAGTCATATTTGTAAACAATCATTGTGCTTTTTGCAGAGAGAGCAGCACTGGATTGCGGCCGAAAGCGACTCGCCGTCTGAGGCATTGGCGAGGCCCAAGTAGGAAACTCCATTCAACCGGGCGTTGAACATATTGAAACGACAACCGGTGGATACTCGACCATCGTATGGACGCGTGCACGGTGTCGGAGACGGCGCCACGTGGAAGAAGTACTACCGTGAGACCACGGAGGAGAGAAAGGAAAGACGGAGGTTAACTGAAGAAAACATCGACAAGAAGGTTGAGATTGCGGTTGAGAAGAAATCATCTCAGACAGTCGCAATAGAGGTAGCTGCCGCAAAACAGGTGGTTGCAGATTTGTCTACTTCCTTGGTGACGGGCGTTTTCACCTGGACAAGGAAAAATTCAGAAAAAAAATGCAGAGAACTTTCCCCTTGCTGACTTCTTGGGGAGCAGCTCGACTAGCGTTGCACCAGCACCTGCTCCCGCACCAGCTCCCGCACCGGACGTGCTCGGTGGTGCTTCGTCTTTGGCTGAGATCGACGCCCTCATGGTATCTGTCACACCGGCCCCCTTCAATATAAATGTATAATCTCCCGTTTTCGTTGCCTTCCGGATGTCTCATGTTGCAGACTTTTCTTTGCAGGCTGAAGAAACCCCGTGCACCATATTGTACACCATCGGCGACCAGAAGGTGGACGTGGGGAAGGCGACGATAATGGAGCCGAAGGAACCATTGTTGCACAGCCGGCTGATCCCCCCGAACGTCTTCAAGGTTTCCGTGGCCAGTGTTAAACCGGGCCACGAGAATTTGCCTCCTCCAATACTAGTGGGGGATGACGACGAGACACCGCGGCGGCTTGGTGATTGTTGCAATGGGTGGGTCCTGTTGTGGCCAAAGAGTCTGCTTCGTCTGGAGGCGGCCGGGAGCACACCCACGAGCACGCAGCCTCAGCAAGGTATGAACATCAACACCCCACCTACCCAATTAGCGTCGGGTGTCGGGTTGGGTGATAGAGGATGGAGTAAGGAGGAGGCTCCATTAGTCACTGATGACGTCACCATGGATAAGGATGAGGACGACGATGGCGCTGAACAGTATGTCTATACTGGCGCCTCCTCAGGGTTTGAGCGTCATGAGTCGGCGCCTGAATTGCCATCTCAACGTATTATGGACGACCTTCCGGTAGTAAAGAAGTCTAGGAAGAGAGCGAGGAAAGGAAAAAAAGCTGATTCTATGATCCAGCCGCCTCAGCAGTCTTGACTTCAGGACCGTATAGATATCGCCGATGCGGATAAATGGCATATTCCTGGTCAACCAATCCTACCTGCAACAGCGCTACGGGTCAGATTCGGTGATCTAAGGAGACATCATGACGATGTGCTGCGGGTAGAGAAAGGCCTCATCGCCTCGAAAGATTCAGGATACCCACTCTACGTGGTTAACATTCCGCGGCAAATGTCGTGCGTCGACAGCTTCCCCGCAGATAAGTTCTTCCTCCGATTCGATTACATATTCGACATGTTTCATGTGAAGAAGCTGGATTTTATATTTGTCCGCCTTTATGCCTTGCACATGAACTACATCTTCAGGGTTGACCAGATATCTCATATTTGTGTCGCTGACCCGTACTACATGCACGAGGGCTTCTTGGGAGTCTGCGCAAAGCACCGTGAGTACGCGAGGGATTACATCGTCAATTTCATGCTCACCAATAAGGACAGGGAGGCGATTCTCGTGCCTTATCATCCCGTGTAAGTCATCCGCGCTGCTATCCTTCCTTCGATTTCAATCATTCATTTGCACGGTGGAGGCTAATTAATTTGAGGTGTACTTATTTTGCGCAGCGGCGGGCGCGCCATCCTCATCATCCTCTACCCCCGATTCTCCCATGCTCTTTACTTGGACTCGTCGAAGAACATTCACAAAAAGGATTACGCCCACATCAAGGATGTTCTCGACAGTGCTATGTTTTACTACCAATCAAGTGGTGGAGAGGTCAGGGACAAGAAGAGAAGGGGCGGCAGGGTCGCCTTCGACCATAAGACCGACTTCTGCTTCATGCAGCAACCGAACGATTCTCTCAATAATGGATTCTATGTCCTACACCACATGCTGGAGTACAGACGGGATCACCAGAACCTTCACATGTCACCTAGATCCGGTGATGCCCATATTCTGCAATGGGCACATAGGAGATATCGAGGATCATCGACTTTGAGCTGAGTTCTATAACATCCAGCGTGAACTTGCCCAAATTATCATGAAGGAGGTCGTTGGAAAAATAGGGATGTTCTACGGAGAAGGACAAATGTCGCAGGAAGACGTCCGAACATGGATAGCCTCTCAGCGTCTCGACATGAAGCCTTTCACTAAGCTCGAGGACTATCTCCCTGACTTGAATGGATGGAACGACATGTTGGAGTGATTGTCGATATATGACAATGTGTCCGTTTTGTCCATACTTTCTGTATGACAAAACTTTGAGTTATGCACGGTGAAACTTTATTTGTGATGTAATTAAACCGTCCTCCTCCTCGACTAGCGAAAATCACTCTAGTTAGGGCATTTTGGGGTAAGATGAACTTTGTTATTTATGCTTATGATATGTTGTTTCTATTTTTGCCAAGTTTGTCTCTTTCTGTTGCTCAACTATATATGTTGCATATCATCGACTCATGTGACGATGCAGGTGCATAGATCATAAGATGGCGAAGAAGTGCTACGCCAGTAGTATATATATGACAAGTGGCCGAAGTGTCAGGCCCAGGTGTACCAGTTTCCAGTTTTCGAGCGACAGGCGGTAGTTAGTTTAGGTTCACGCTAATGCGAGAGAGGGATATGAACTCATGTACTCAAAGTGATAGCTCTTCTCGCGTATATCATTGTTTAGATGGATGACGATGTATTTGCATGTAATCGAGACTTGTATCGCTATTTTCGAGATGATGACGAGAGACCACTTTGTGTTGGATGATGATTATGATGAGACTAATTGTATGTATATGATATGATTACATTTGTATGTGTATGATATGCTAAAGATTATTGTATAAAGCCTATTCAAATTCAAAAAAATACAAAACAAATATGCAGGGAAAAAACTAATAAAACTAGTAGTAGCGAGGGGGGAAAATTTAGTAGTAGCGCCGCCTTACCAGTAGCGCTACCCAGTAAACAGCGCTGCAGATAATATCAGCAGCGCCCTTTTCTAAAGAGCGCTACAGCTATTCATGTATAGCAGTAGCGTGGGACAATAGGTGCTACTGCTATACGTTAGCTGTAGCACCTTACTAGTAGCGCCAGTCCCCGCGCTACTGAGAGGCCCAAAACCCGCGCTGCTACTAGGCTTTTCCCTAGTAGTGACATGAAGAGACTAATAATCCGGTCTAAAGTGAAGGGGCCTTTGCATAGGAGTTTCATCGCTAATAAAATGGCTAGGAAGCATGTTTATAAGATGAATGACAGTGAGAAAGGCTTTGTCGATGTCAAAACCGGCGGATCTTGGGTAGGGGGTCCCGAACTATGCGTCTAGGCCGGATGGTAACAGGAGGCAGGGGACACGAAGTTTTACCCAGGTTTGGGCCCTCTTGATGGAGGTAAAACCCTATGTCCTGCTTGATTAATATTGATGATATGGTGTTACAAGAGTAGATCTACCACGAGATCAGAGAGGCTAAACCCTAGAAGCTAGCCTATGGTATGATTGTATGTTGTGATTGTTATCCTACGGACTAAAACCCTACGGTTTATATAGACACCGGAGAGGGTTAGGGTTACACAAGGTCGGTTACAAAGGAGGAGATATCCATATATGTATTGCCTAGCTTGCCTTCCACGCCAAGTAGAGTCCCATCAGGACACGAGGCGAAGTCTTCAATCTTGTATCTTCATAGTCTAACAGTCCGGCCAATGGAGATAGTCCGGCTGTCCGAAGACCCCCTAATCCAGGAACCCCTCAATAGCCCCTGAACCAGGCTTCAATGACGATGAGTCCGGCGTGCAGTCTTGTCTTCGGCATTGCAAGGTGGGTTCCTTCTCCGAATACATCACAGAAGAATTTGAATATGAGGATAGTGTCCGACCCTGCAAAATAAGTTCCACATTCCACCATAGAGAGAAAAATATTTTCGCAGATCTAATTTGCTGGCTTGTTTTGGCAACACGATGATACATCATGGCCCGGTGATTATTCGAACCGTTTCTTTTAACCAGCCTGCACATAACGCAAGGCAGTTTTTCGACACGTCTTGTCAAAGTAGAGATTGTGTCCCTTATTACGGGATTCTCATCAATACGGGCGTGGGTAACCCAACCGCGCCATCAATTGCGGTGCTTGGGGGATAAGCTAGTTTTACCAGGCAAGTGGGGACGCTTAGTTTTGTCCACCCATATAAAGGGATAAGGATTCACCTTTCTATCCATGCCTTCTTCCTCATCTGCTCATCTGCTCCCGCATACTCGAGCTCTAGCGCCCAAGTCCTCACTTCCATCTCAACCTTCTCCAACCATGTCTGGAGCGGGAGGCAAGTGGATGGTCTCCTCCGTCACGGAGGGAGATGTCAAGAAACTGAGGAGATCCGGATACCTGCCCGACGACATCGCGCACCGGCTCCCAAATGAGGGGCAGCTCATCCCCACCCCCATGCCCCATGAGAGGGTGGTATCCCTCACCCATTTCCTCCGCGGACTGGGATTCCCTCTCCATCCTTCATCCGGGGGCTCATGTTTTATTACAGCCTGGATTTCCACGATCTGGCCCCGAACTTCATCCTCAACATCTCGGCGTTTATCATCGTGTGCGAGGCCTTCCTCCGCATCAAGCCCCACTTCGGCTTATGGCTTAAAACCTTCAATGTCAAGCCTAAGGTGGTGGGCGGCCGCCAGGCGGAGTGCGGAGGTGCCATGGTGGGCAAGATGCCCAACATAACATGGCTCGAGGGCTCCTTTGTGGAAACCATAAAGGGGTGGCAATCGGGGTGGTTCTATATCACCGAGCCGCGTGACCTTGCATGGGTTGTGGCCCCCGAGTTCCGATCGAGCATCCCTACGTGGCTCACTTCCTGGAAAGAGAAGGGCCTGTCCTGGGGTAATTCAAAAGAGCTGACCGGACTCCAGACATGTATTCAAAACATGGTGGACAAGAAGCTCAAGCTCGTCAACATAGTCCAGGTTATGCTCATCCGCCGGATACTCCCGTGCCAACAACGGGAGTTCACCTTGTGTGAGTTCAACCCGGCGCAGCACCGAACTCTGAATAGGCTCTTCGACACGACTCATGAAGATGCCTGGAGGGTGTTGTTCAAGAGCTCCGAGGTCCCTCCCCCCATTATTGAGGATCGCGGATTCAGCGCGAAGCGCCAAGCCAGTGCGGTAAGCTGTTTTACCTTTCACATGATACTTGTTTTTTATATAGATTGACTCTATGCGGGATCTAAACTCATGTGCCTTTGACAGGACTGGCAGAAGATGGCCGGACAAATTGACTGTCCGGCTCCTTTGCCCGAAGGCCCCGCAGGCGCCCTTCTGGCGAAGATGTTGACTCCGGCCCCTTATAAGGTGCGGGAGAAGACCAAGAAGGCCAAGGGAGCTCAAAAGAGTTCCCGACGCAAGGCGTCATCGGACTCACCGTCCGATGACTCTGTGGCGCACTGTTCCCCCGAAGACGAGGAAGAGGAAGAAGAGGTTCCTCCACCGACTGGGGGAGACAAGAAAAGGAAGGCCGCCCCAACTGGGGAGGCTGGAGGGTCCAAGAAGGGAAGGACTCTCCTTCCAGACAGCTCCACCACCGCCGACGAAAGTGAAGACGAGTAGTTGCCCAGGGCCAAGCCCCCGGGGAGATCGTAAGTATTTGGATGACAAAGTTACCCATAGGATTCCTTTGTCGCACTACTTTTCCTAACGCTGAACTCAATGGTGCAGGCCGCCCCGAGCCAATATCGAGGTATCATCGGACGGCTCCCTGGGCTCGTCGGACACGGATAGCGATCCAGTCCCGACCGCCACCTACCCTCATCCAGCCGACGACGCCAAGGTGTTGTCTCAAGGGGCACCGGATCGAGGGGGGATAGTCCCGGAGGCGCCTCAAGGCGACCTTCCGGACTCTGGGAGCCGAGGGGATGAGGTCCCCGAGAGCTCCGAGTTCGGCCCTCAGCCGAACACCACGCCGGACTCTCCAACGGTTCCGAGCTCGGGCAGGCGGTCCCCTTCTAAGAGGGGCAAAACGCCTGTGCTGGTGACCTCTGCCCATCCAGAGGCACCGGACAACCTGCTGGAAGCGCTTCAATCGACGAGGAGCACCGCACCATCATGAGTGCGGTGATCTAGAAGGTGCAGTCCGCCAAGAGCGGATTGACTGAAGCCTGTGCCAGCCTTCTAGCAGGCTTCGAGGTAAGTGTGTTATAATGTAGTAGAAGGATTACCACATAGAAAGTAGCCCCTAATGCTTTGTTCGGTGTTCACAAAGAAAAGCCGAATAGAGGATCAAATAATATCGCAAGAGTCTAATATAAGTATTGTCAATATGCATATGCAGGCTTCTCTGCTGGCATCCGCCGCACTAACTGCGGAGGTCGCCGTACTGAAGCAGGACCTCGATGGGTCCAAGAAAGAGCTCGGCCTTGCCAAGAGGCAGCTCGAGGAGAACGAGGGTAAGTAATACCCTGTCTATATATATGTATATATAAAAAAGGACGTGATTGCAAACTGATAGGATCATTGTATGTTTTTCCAGGGGTCACGACCGAGGTGGCAACCCTGAAGCAAGCGCTGACCAAGGCCGAAGATACAGCGGCCAAGGAGCGCACCGAGCGAGAGAGGCATGAGGCTCGGGTGGGCGAGGTGCAGCAAGAGCTCCAGGCTCTCGTGATGAAGCATGAGGCGTTGGAGCGTGACTTGAAGACACGAGAGTCTGAGCTTGCCGCGGCCCGTAAGAGTGCGAAGAGTGCCAAGGCAGAGGCCCAGGAGGCCCTTCAGGAGATCGACGCGATGAAGAAGATTGCGGCGGGTAAGGCTTTCTATATGCAAAGCAAGCATGTAAAAGTGAATTACCGATTACTTACCCGAATCCGAAGCTCTTCAGGAGCATTAGCAGATTTGCCCCGCAGTTTGTCCGATGCCGCACATTTTACCAGGCCGAGGATGGAAGCTCGACGGAGAAGCTGTTCTGGTCTCAGTATGCTAAGGTCGAACATCCGGTGCCAATGAGCGACCAGCTGAAGCAGATGGTCGAGCTACATAAGGCGGCCGATCAAGCCATGAAGGGCTTCATAGTCCGGTTGTGGCCTGGCGAGGCCCTTCCGAACAGCTTCTTCGGCCTGGTGAGGCGGCTTGTGGATGCCTGCCCACGGCTCGAGGTCGTCAAGTGATCCATATGTATTGAAGGTGCACGCCGGGCTTTCGCCCGTGTAAAAATGCAGTGGGTCAAGCTAGACGTCGTGAAGCTGATCAAGGAGAGGCCGCCGGAGGGCAAGGAGCACCGCCACCCCGAGATGTACTACGAGGGTGTTCTCCCGGGTGCCCATCTTATCGCGGATGAGTGTTCACAAAATGTAATATTTGAATGAGACTTGCTCGTTTTGTCCTGTATGTATGAAAACCTGTATCATATTCACTATGCAATGCTTGTTAGAATTTAAAATATTACCTTCTATTTGGCTGTTTATCCATCCTTCGTTTTGTCCTCGGCTTCTGCCCCCATGTCATGAGTGCTGGGGTGTTCAGGATAAACCTGAGCACTCTTGTTCCCATGTTTGGGTCCTTCGAGGGAGGTGCTAAGCACAACGAACAAGGCAACCGGACTAATAATGCTTTATCACTCTCACTTAGCCATAGAATTCTATAATTTTAAATTTCGGCGAAGCCCCTGGTATTCGGAAGGCCGAATTCGGGGCGCGATACACGCCTGTAAGCCGGACAAAGCCGGCTCCTCGCCCTAAGCAGCATAAGTCTTTAGGGACTCGAAAAACCTCGCCGAACAGCGACCAGTCTCTCGCCTTATCATGACAGTCAATTTTAGCTTTCTCTACTGAGGTGCTCAACCCGGCAGAACCGGGGCACAATCGCAGTAGTTCTCCTAGCGCTACCTTAGCCGATAGAGCGGAACGTAAGGTACCAAAACATAGGAGCCAGGCAAACCCAACATTTGACCAAAGACATGATTCAGAGCTGATGCATATAATGTTATAAGTTCGGGGTGCCGCACTTGTAAAAGTGTTCGGACTTGTCACACTGCATTGTGGTGTATGTGAGCCCCTGGTGTTTTGGCCATACCAGAGTGTACGGTTGCAAGGCGTCATTAATGAACACACACACACACACACACACACACACACACATATATATATATAACAAGAATGCAATAATAGCTGTAATATCATGCATTGTTTATTGAAAAATTGCGTTAAAGCTGAGTGATACAGATAGTGCGATAAGCAAAAGAGTAGGGCTATGTCCCTTCCAAGGGCGAGCTGAGGAATGATATGAAATCTGTAATCAACCTGGGAATTCCATTGTATAACGTAGCTGCCTGCCTCCTTGGTTGCTGTATCATGTGTTCGGCAATAGAGCTGTCGGACAGTGTTTCCAGAGATTAAAGTCCTGAAAGGAAAAGAAAAATAATGAAACGGGAAGCCCCTAGTGCGGTTTAGGCCGCGTTTTGGGGCGTGCCGTAGTTGTGCCCCCCTCCCCACCTATGCCCATGGTATTTTTAATGCGTAATTATGTACGCATGGCACGAATATCGCCGCTGGGCTGGGATTGGGGTGGCCGCCGTATTGCTACGCGAGCTCAGACCGCGCCAGGCAGTCTATTTGCCGATTGCCCCTAGCGCGCTTGAAGGTGTCCAGGCTTTGGAACGCCGAACTGGTAGATTGCCTTGAGAGGCTGCTTTGCACTTCTGCTGCAAGGGCCGCGGTGTGCTCCTCTGTTCGGAGAGAGCGCTCTGTGTTTCCATTGACTGTAATAACTCCGCGAGGTCCTGGCATCTTGAGCTTGAGGTATGCATAATACGATACCGCATTGAATCTAGCAAATGAGGTTCGTCTGAGAAGCGCGTGATAACCACTACGGAACGGGACTATATCGAAGATTAACTCTTCGCTTCGGAAGTTATTCGGGGATCCGAAGACCACTTCCAGTGTGATTGAGCCTGTGCAATGGGCCTGTACACCTGGAATGACGCCCTTAAAGGTCGTTTTTTGTGGGTTTGATCCTTGAGGGGTCTATACCCATTTTGCGCACTATGTCCTGATAAAGAAGGTTCAGGCTGCTGCCGCCGTCCATAAGGACTCGAGTGAGGTGAAGTCCGTTGATGATTGGGTCTAGGACCAGTGCGGCGAATCTGCCATGACGGATACTAGTGGGGTGGTCCATGCGATCGAAGGTGATCGGACAGGAGGACCAAGGGTTGAACTTTGGGGCGACTGGCTCCAACGCATATACGTCCCTGAGTGCACGCTTTCGCTCCCTCTTGGGGATGTGGGTTGCGTATATCATGTTCACCGTCCGCACTTGCGGGGGAAACCTCTGCTGTCCTCCAGTGTGCGACTGCCGGGGTTCTTCCTCGTCATCGCTATGCGGCCCCTTGTCCTTGTTTTCGGCAATTAACTTGCCGGCCTACTTGAACACCCAACAATCCCTGTTGGTGTGATTGGTTGGCTTGTCTGGGGTGCCGTGTATTTGACATGAGCGATCGAGTATGCGGTCCAAGCTGGACGGACCCAGCGTACTTTGTTTAAATGTCTTTTTCCGCTGACCAGGTTTAGAGCCTTTGAATCCGGCATTGACTGACATATCCTCCGTATTTTCGCTGTTAATGCGGCGCTTATTCTTGTTGCGACGTGACCTGCTATTGCCGTCCTTGGTATCTGAGGTACCATGGTTCTTTGATATGTTATTACTGCGAGCCAGCCATCTGTCTTCTCCCGCACAAAAGCGGGTCATGAGCATCGTGAGGGCTGCCATAGATTTCGGCTTTTCCTGACCAAGGTGCCGGGCTAGCCACTCGTCTCAGATGTTGTGCCTGAAAGCTGCTAAGGCCTCTGCATCCGGACAGTCGATGATTTTAGTTTTCTTTGTGAGGAATCGAGTCCAGAATTGCCTTGCCGATTCTTCTAGCTACTGAATTATGTGGCTTAGATCATTGGCGTCCGGTGGTCGCACATAAGTGCCCTGAAAGTTGTCGAGGAATGCGGCTTCCAGATCTTCCCAACAGCTAATGGAGTCCGCTGGCAAGCTATTAAGCCAATGCCACGCTGGTCCTTTGACCTTTAGTGGGAGGTATTTGATGGCATGTAAATCATCACCGCAGGCCATGTGGATGTGGAGGAGGAAGTCCTCAATCCATACTGCAGGATCTGTTGTGCCGTCGTATGATTCAATGTTTACAGGTTTGAAACCTTCTGGGAATTGATGTTCCATTACTTCGTCTGTGAAGCATAAGGGGTGTGCGGCGCCTCTGTATTGGGCTATATCGCGAGGCACCTCGAATGGGTCTTGCCCGCTATGTTCGGCCCAGCCGGATTTGTTTTTACTGTATCCAGCGTGACGTTTACCGTCTCGCAGAGTGGTGTGCCCTCGTGATCCGTAGATCGATCTTGAATGCTTTGCTTTATCCTCCAATATGGCTCGCAGGTCTGGCGTATCTCCCCATGCCTTTTTATTTAAATGGTGTTGGGGTGGAGGTTGAGCTTTTGGCTGGAATGTCTCTCTATCGCGGCCACGAGGTGGCCGATCAGCCATATCATACGCTTCTTCCTCCAGTCAGGGTAGTAACCTGCGCCTTGGGTAACTCTTGGAGGGGCGCTCGAGTTTATAATTCTCGGCTGCGAGGACTTCAGTCCATTTGTCAGCTAGCAGATCTTGATCAGCTTGAAGCTGTTGCTGCTTTTTCTTCATGCTATTTGCCATGGCCATAAGCCGGCGCTTGAAGCGCTCTTGTTCGACGAGATCCTCTGGGACGGTGAATTCATCGTCGCCGAGGCTTGCCTCGTCTTCGGAGGGGGGCATGTAATTTTCATCCTCCTCCTCTCCGCCAGCCGCTCTCTCGGGAGAGCTGGCTCCTTCATCCTCCTGCTCTAAATCTTGCTAGAGGGGATTGTTGTTGTCTTGAGCGCTATCCGGAGTGTTATTATCTCCTGTGAGGGTATCACCACTTTTGTTTTGGCGGGACTTAGAGCGGCGCCGCTGACGTCGGCGCTTGGGTTGCTTCTTGGAGGGGTCATCCTCCGCTATCCCGTCGCCATTGCCCTCGTTGGGTGTATCCGCCATGTATATATCATATGACGAAGTGGCTTTCCAGTGCCCTATAGGCGCTGGTTCGTATTCGTCTCCTACATCGTCGTCCATACCGTCGATGTCTTCGGAGTCGAAGTCGAGCATTTCGGTTAAATCATCGACAGTGGCTACGAAGTGGGTGGTGGGTAAGCGTCGAATTTCTTCATCTTCCGCATCCCAATCCTGTTGGCCATAATCCGGTCAGGGCTCTCCTGACAAAGAGAGAGTCCTTAGTGAATTTGGAATGTCGCCGAGGGGCGAGTGCTGAAAGATATCCGCGGCGGTGAATTCCATGATCAGCGCCCAATTGGATTCGATTGGCAGGGGCGCGGACGGTTCGGAGTCCGGGAAAGAGGCCGACACCTTGGAGTCACGGGCTGCGCAGAGGTTTATGCTGGTGTTTGGCTCGATCGCCGTCGAGACTGCAGCTCCTGAGGTGGTGTCTAGCCACCCGTCCTCGATTGGCGCAGTTTGCTCCGAGCTAAGGGTCGGAGCAGATGCGGGCGCGGCCTCTGGGGTAATGTTTGGCGGCAGAGCTAGGTCATACCCATCGCGACAGTGGGGTGCGCCCGGCTGTGGCTCCAATCCGTCGAATATCAAGTCTCCGCGGATGTCGGCCGTGTAGTTCAAACTTCCAAATCTGACCTGATGGCCAGGGGCGTAGCTTTCAATCTGCTCTAGATGGCCAAGCGAATTAGCCCGTAGTGCAAAGCCGCCGAATACGAAGATCTGTCCGGGGGGAAAAGTCTCACCCTGGACCGCATCGCTATCGATGATAATAGGAGCCATCAAGCCTAATGGCGACAACACAGAGGAACTCTCAATGAAATCACCAATGTCGGTGTCAAAACCAGCGGATCTCGGGTAGGGGGTCCTGAACTGTGCATCTAGGCTGGATGGTAACAGGAGGCAAGGGACACGAAGTTTTACCCAGGTTCGGGCCCTCTTGATGGAGGTAAAACCCTATATCCTGGTTGATTAATATTTATGATATGGGTGTTACAAGAGTAGATCTACCACAAGATCAGAGAGGCTAAATCCTAGAAGCTAGCCTATGGTATGATTGTATGTTGTGATTGGTGTCCTACGGACTAAAACCCTTCGGTTTATATAGACACCGGAGAGGGTTAGGGTTACACAAGGTCGGTTACAAAGGAGGAGATATCCATATACGTATTGCCTAGCTTGCCTTCCACGCCAAGTAGAGTCCCATCCGGACACGAGACGAAGTTTTCAATCTTGTATCTTCATAGTCTAACAGTCCGGCCAATGGAGATAGTCCGGCTGTCTGGAGACTCCCTAATCCAGGACTCCCTCAAGCTTCATCCAAAAATTTGAGAGGCATAGATGTGCCAGCAAGGAGAGCTAGTCCTACTTCCACAATATGCCTATGCTTGCATTCAGCGAAGCCATTTGTTGGTGTGCATCAGGGCAAGAGACATGGTGAGAAATGCCAGGTCTTTGAAAAAATGAGTTGAGTTTATCATATTTACCACCCCAATCAGATTGGACAGCAATGATCTTGATATCAAATTTGCATTCAACAAGTGCTTGAAATTTTTTGAATACTTGGAAAATGTCGGAACGGAGTTTAAGAAGGTAAATCCAAGTAAATTGGCTGAATTCGTCTTTGAAACTAACATAGTAGGTATGTCTACTAACAAAGGAGGGGGCGGACTCCATACATCGGAAAAAATAAGTTGGAGCAGTTTGGTAGAAATTAGTACTAGTAGAAAAATGATATGGCAATTGATGAGACTTTGCTTTTTGACATGAATCACAAACTGTTTCTAGACTATGCTCACCAACACATGGGAGCTAATTATTTATAAGCACTTGTTGAACAATATGAAAGGATGGGTGTCCTAGTCTAGCATGCCACCTTTTCAACGAGATTTTGATGACACCAGACACTTTTTTATTGAAGCTTCAAAATTCAGGAAATAGTGGATAGAGCCCATGCAGACATCTACATTGGTAGAGAATTCTTCTTGTGACCTTATCCTTGATCAAAAAGAAGTAGGGGTGAAACTCAAGAAAAACTTTGTTGTCAAGAGCAATGCGATGAATAGAAAGAAGGTTTTTGGCAGTTTTTGGAAGATGCAAGATATTTTTAAGATGAATATCATGACTAGGATTGCAATAATTGAATGACTAACATGAGCTATCTCCATATCTTCTCCATTTTCATTGTGGACTTCGTTGTGACCTTGATACTTCTCATGCATCGTCACCTTTTCCATCTCATGAGTGATGTGATTGGAGGCGCCTGTGTCGCTGTACCAATTTGTGTCAACATCGTATGACGTGTCCGCAACGGCTACAACCTTTTTGCATAGAGAATTGTTCTCGGCGTAGCACCGGATCACAATCCTTAGCTATATGATTAGTTTTTTTATAGATCTGACACTTATTCTCATACTCATCGTAACCTTGGAAGGGGCAGTCCTTGTTATTGTCGTTGGAGGGGCGCCACTAAAAATTGTTGCCACCGCCGTTCTGGTTGTAGTGGCCACTGCCGTGCTAGTAGTGTCCTGCACCACCACCGCCTCCGTTCTGGTAGTAGCTACCGCCACCATCGCCATTGTCGCCGTGATGCCCACCACCCTTGGATAAGTTCCAGTAGGGTTTGGGAGGGTTGCAGTGACCTCTGCTAACTCTTGAGCATGTGTTGGTTTCCCCTTGAAGAGGAAAGGGTGATGCAGCAAACTAGCGTAAGTATTTCCCTCAGTTTTTGAGAACCAAGGTATCAATCCAATAGGAGACAACGCACAAGTCACCTAGTACCCACACAAACAATCAAGAACCTTGCAACCAACGTGATGAAGGGGCTGTCAATCCCTTCACGGTCACTCGCAAAAGTGAGATCTGATAGAGATAGTAAAGTAAATATTTTTGGTATTTTTTTGTATAGATTGGAAAATAAAGATTGCAAAATAGTAAACGAGATGCGATGTAAATAAAAGAGATGCAATATAATAAGAAAGAGACCCGGGGGCCATAGGTTTCAATAGTGACTTCTCTCAAGATAGCATGTATTACGGTATGTGAACAAATTACTGCCGATTAACTGATAGAAAAGTGCATAGTTATGAGAATATCTAGGCAATGATCATGAATATTAAGTTCATAAGAACAGAGTAACGCTTTAAGCAAGATGACATGATGTAGAGGCATAAACTCAAGCAATATGATATAAACCCCATCTTTTTATCCTCGATGGCAACAATACAATACGTGCCTTGCTGCCCCTACTGTCACTAGGAAAGGACACCGTAAGATTGAACCCAAAGCTAAGCACTTCTCCCATTGCAAGAAAGATCAATCTAGTAGGCCAAACTAAACCGACAATTCGAAGAGACTTGCAAAGATATCAAATCATGCATATAAGAATTCGAGGGAAGAACCAAATAATATTCATAGATAATCTTGTTCATAAACCCACAATTCATCGGATGTCGGCAAACACACTGCAAAAGAGTATTACAAAGAATAGATATAGATCTCCAAGAACATCGAGGATAACTTTGTTTTGAGAATCAAAGTGAGAGAAGAAGCCATCTAGCTAATAAGTATGGACCCGAAGGTCTGTGGTAAACTACTCACGCTTCATCAGAGAGGCTATGGTGTTGATGTAGAAGCCCTCTGTCGTGGAAGTGTCACGGCAGATGTCCTCGTGGAAGGACTTAGTTGTGGAGCCATTACGACGAGGTTAGCTTAAAGGGGTTAAACGGGACAAAGGACACGAAGAGTTTATACTGGTTCAGCCCCTTGTGGTGAAGGTAAAATCCTACTCTAGTTTGAGGTGGTATTGCTAGGGTTTCGATTACCAGGGAGCAAATATGCTTTGCCTGGCTTTCGACTTGTTGTTTCTTGCCCTAAGCCGCTGCCGGGTTGTCCCCTTATATACATGGGTTGACGCCCTGCAGCCTACAGAGTCCCGACTGGCTCAATGACTTTATCTTACATGCATTACATTACAAGTCTACACATATATGGCAGTTTACACTTCATGGGCCTTAAGCCGCCTTCAGGTTCAGGCCTTTTACTAAGCCTGTCTATGAACCGCCATCGTTGATATCCTCTTGGGCTCTATTCAGATGAACCGCCATAGGGATGACCCGGTCCCTCCTGGGCGGGTCATATCTCATAGTCATATCCCCAACATTAGGCCCCAGGTTGATTTGAACTTTGTTCATGTCAATCTTCTACACTTAGAAAAATCCTTCTTCATCTGCTGTGAAACAGTGTAAACCGCCATGACATCATCTCCAAAAATTTAGGAAACCCTCCATGACATCATCCACCATTAACTTCACACGTGACATGACATGTCTCTGTCGTATCTACTTTTCCAAACACTTCTGCCCTTGTTTTGGACGCTAACTTGCATGCTTTGAATAGAACTAACCTGGACTGATGCTGTTTTCAGCAGAATTGCCATGGTGTTATTTTTGTGCAGAAATAAAAGTTCTCGGAATGACCTGAAAATCAAAGGAGAATTATTTTGGAATATATAAAAAAATACTGGAAGGAAGATCCATGTCAGGGGGCCTCCACCTGTCCACGAGGGTGGGGGCGCGCACTACACCCCTGGGCGCCCCCCGCCTCGTGGGCTCCCTGAAGCTCCACCGACCTCAACCCTGACTCCATATATTCACTTTTGGGGAGAAAAAAAACCAGGGAGAAGGATTCATCGCGTTTTACGGTATGGAGCCATTGCAAAGCCCTAAACTCTGTTAGGAGGGCTGATCTGGAGTCCGTTCGGGGCTCCGGAGAGGGGAATCCATCGCCATCGTCATCATCAACCATCCTCCATCACCAATTTCATGATGCTCACCGTCGTGCGTGAGTAATTCCATTGTAGGCTTGCTAGACGGTGATGGGTTGGATGAGATTTATGATGTAATCGAGTTAGTTTTGTTAGGGTTTGATCCCTAGTATCCACTATGTTCTGAGATTGTTGTTGCGATGACTTTGATATGCTTAATGCTTGTCACTAGGGCCCGAGTGCCATGATTTCAGATCTGAACCTATTATGTTTTCATCAATATATGAGAGTTCTTGATCCTATCTTTCAAGTCTATAGTCACCTATTATGTGTTATGATCCGCTAACCCCGAATTGACAATAATCGGGATACTTACCGGTGATGACCGTAGTTTGAGGAATTCATGTATTCACTATGTGTTAATGCTTTGGTCCGGTACTCTATTAAAAGGAGGCCTTAATATCCCATAGTTTCCAATAGGACCCCACTGCCACGGGAGGGTAGGACAAAAGATGTCATGCAAGTTCTTTTCCATAAGCAGGTATGTCTATATTCGGAATACATGCCTATATTACATTGATGAATTGGAGCTAGTTCTGTGTCACCCTAGGTTATGACTGTTACTTGATCGATCGCATCTGGCATAATTCTCTATCACCGATCCATTGCCTACGAGCTTTCCATATATTGTTCTTCGCTTATTTACTTTTCCGTTGCTATTGTTATCATCACTATAAAACACCAAAAATATTACTTTTGCTACCGTTACCTTTTACCACCATTACCACTACTATTATATTACTTTGCTACTAAACACTTTGCTGCAGATATTAAGTTTCCAGGTCTGGTTGAATCGACAACTCAGCTGCTAATACTTGAGAATATTCTTTGGCTCCCCTTGTGTCGCATCAATAAATTTGGGTTGAATACTCTACCCTCGAAAACTGTTGCGGTCCCCTATAATTGTGGGCTATCAAGACTATTTTCTGGCGCCATTGCCGGGGAGCATAGCTCTATTCTTTTAGTCACTTGGGATTTATATCTGCTTATCACTATGAATAACTTGAAAGATGCTAAAACAAAAATTTATCCCTCGACTACAAGGGGAGGTAAGGAACTGCCATCTACCTCTGCAATTGATTCACGTTCTATTTTGAGTAAGCTTGCGACACCTACACCTGCTATTCATTCTGATATGTCGCATGTTATTGATGATGCCACTTCTTCTATGCATGATAATTATGATGAAACTACTTCTATGCTTGATACTACTGTGCCACTTGGTGAATTTCTTGATGAACAACTTGCTAGTGCTAGAGAGAATGAAATTATTGAAACTGATAATATTTATGAAAGTGATGATGAAGACTCCCCCCCTAGATATGAATTACCTGTTGTTCCTGAGGGTTATGTTATAGATGAAGAAACTGCTAGAGACTTTCTTGCTTGCAATGATAGGAGTGATCTTAAGAAATTATTAGCAAAGATGAAACAAAAAACTTTGAATGCTAGAATGAAATATGATCCTGCTTATGCTACTTCACCTATCTTTGTTACTGATAAGGATTATGATTTCCCTGTTGATCTTGAAATAATTACTTTAGTTGACACTACTAGGGAAAAGCCTACCAGCAGCGAGGGTTTTGGGCCTCTCAGTAGCGCGGGCACCGGCGCTACTAATAAGGCGCTACAGCTAACGTATAGTAGTAGCGCCGGTTGTCCCATGCTACTGCTATACATGAATATCTGTAGCGCTCTTTGGGAAAGGGCGCTACTGATATTATCTGTAGTGCTGTTTGCTGGGACGCGCTATTGACAATGCGGCGCTACTGCTAAATTTCCCCCTTCGCTACTACTAGTTTATTTATTAGTTTTTTTCCTGCATATTTGTTTTGTATTTGTTTTGTATTTGAATAGGCTTTATACAATAATCTTTAGCATATCATACACATACAAATGTAATCATAGCATATACATACAATTAGTCTCATCAAATCATGTCATCATCATAATCATCATCCAACACAAAGTGGTCTCTCGTCATCATCTCGAAAATAGCGATACAAGTCTCGAATGATATGCAAATACATCGTCATCCATCTAAACAATGATATACGCGAGAAGAGCTATCACTTTGAGAACATGAGTTCGTATCCCTCTTTCGCATTAGCGTGAACCTCTAAACTAACTACTCCCTGTCGCTCGGAAACCGGAAGGGCCTGACACTCCGGCCACTTGTCGTATATATACTCCTGGCATAGCACTTCTTCGCCATCTATGATCTATGCACCCGCATCATCACATGAGTCGATGATATGCAACATATATAGTTGAGCAACAGAAAGAGACAGACTTGGCAAAAATAAAAACAACATATCATAAGCATAAATAACAAAGTTCATCGTACCCCAAAATGCCCTAACTAGAGTGATTCTCACTAGTCGGGACGGTGAACTCCGCCAAGGGGTCTGGGATGCCCAGACTCGCGGCTTTCGCGTCCTACTTGGCCCATTTGTACCTCTTTACGCCGTAACCACGGCTTCCGAGGTGGTGGCTCCCAATGTTCCTCTCTTGAAGCCCCTTCATGTACTTAGATTTTTTTGGCATCTTCGGCCTTGCAAGCCTCCTTGAATATTTGAAACTGCTCTTCCGTGATTGTCGGATTATCCTTTACAATCTCGGAGTAGGGTTCCTTCTTGTCGATGATCCTTGGTTTCACTCAATTTTTCCAGGCGGCCAATGCGTCGCTAAACTTGGTCATGGCATGTTTGTTTATCTTCTTCATTGCCAGGTCCTCATCTAGATCTTTATAATCCTTCTCATTCCGGCCCGGGAACAAGAATATCTGGTGAAACTTCTTTAGGAGGGAGCTCCTCATATTTTCTATCTTCTGTAGTTTCTCATCGTTGATGGTGGCGGTTGTCCGTACGATGCAGCCTATTTGATTGTCGTAGCATCGACGCGCTTCCTCGGGCGCCGTTGGCTCAAAATTGACGTCGTCCACCTCCGTGACCACCACTCTAGTAGTCCTGAGTTTGTTAGGAACCCATTGCCTCTTTGCTTTCGGTTCTACACCGGCTCCGCTCCCCGAGGCAGCGCCGGTCTCAGTCTCAGCGCCGGTCTCGATGCTGGTCTGAGTCTGAGCGCCAGTCTCAGTCTCGGCACCGGTCTGCGTGTCGGTCTCAGTCCCCGATGCCACCGGTGGGTCCAGCAATAACATCGGTTGATCATCGGTAAGGCTAAAAAATTCGTCTGCCGCCCGGTAGGCTTCATCGCAATCACCAGAACCCTGTCCTTCATCGTTGCTAGCCATGTTTCCTATGATTAAATCTAGTCAATTAATTCTAGACCTAATAAAATGAATAATGACATAAAAAGGCCTATTGTTTTGCAGGAATGTTGACTCCTTCTTGGTGCGGCAAATCACGGGCACTCGATATGTCCTAGTTTGTAGCACAAGTCATGCCGAAATTCATGGAAAATTTCGGCATGAGCTTTGCTAAAAAAGTGGAAAAATCGAGAACCTAAAATTTGCCGGAAAAGAAATGAATCAACATTCCGGCAAAACATAGGCCACTAAGCATCATTCCCTGCAAACAGTGTCCAAATATACACGAGCAACCACATGTGCAAACAGTGTAGAAGAAAATTCATTTAACTACTAATAAAACAAAATTCAGTTAACTTTAGTGCTCTATAATGATGAAAGGAAAAAAATCAGTTAACTACTAATTTCATTCATTTAGGTTATTCATTTAACATCACCAAATTAACCTACTGTACCAATATTAGTAGCAGCACTACTAACCTAATTAACCTAGCAAAACTCTAGTGCCCTAACTGAAAAACATCTAATTAACATCTACTAGTACCACTATTGCCCTAACCTAATTAACATCTACTAGTATCACTATATACTATACAAGCATCATCTACCCTAATTAAACCCTACTGCCCTAACTAACTTTTGTTGTAAACCAAATTTTTTGCTCTAAACTAATTTTTTCTCTAACATCTACTACTTAACATCCTTTGCTCTAAACTAAATTTTTTGCTATAAACAAACTTTTGCTCTACTATTTTTTTCTCTAGAATGCAGAGAGAGATGAGTGGGGGAGGGGTGGGGGACTTACAGAGAGGGGAGAGACGGTGGCGGGGAGGTGCTCGGTGATGGAGGCAGGGGCGGAGAGGGCGGGCTCGGGCACGGGCAACGGCGGTCCTGGGCGGGCTCGGGCGGTGATGAGGTGGAGGGCGCCGACGGTGACGTCGAGGGAGGTCTCAGGCGGCGGCGGTGAGGCTGAGGGCGGCCTCGGGCGGCGGCGGTGAGGATGACAGCGGCCTCGGGGGGAGACGGTGAGGTTGCGGGCGTCCACGCCGGCAGGAGACGACGGCGAAGTGGGGCGACGGCGAATTGGGGAGATGGCGGCGAGGGCGAGGGAT
>NC_041382.1:32770134-32852132 GCF_002162155.2 Triticum dicoccoides
TGTTTAAGTGAAACGTAACGGTAGCGCGTTTCCGAAAACGCGCTATAGCTAAGTTAGCTATAGCGCGTTTCCTGAAACCCGCTACTGCTATTCCTTTCTCCTTTTTCCCCTTTTTTTCTTTTATTTTTATTTACATTTTTTTCCTTTCTCCTTTTTCTATTTCTTCCATTTTTATTTACTTTTCTACTTGTTTTTCACTTTATTTTATTTTCGGTAGCAGCAGCGCCTTACACGGAAGCGCGCTACAGCTAAGGAGAGTAGCAGTAGCGCTGGGCCAGTATACGCGCTACTGCTAGGTTAGGCTAGCCATGTGCGCCCAGTTCAAACATAGCAGCAGCGCTTTTCGCCAGTACGCGCTACTGCAAAAGTCATAGCAGTAGCGCAGTTTATTTGTGCACGCTGCTACTAAGTAGCAGTAGCGTTTGATTTTGTGCAGCGCTACTGGTAAGATTCTGTGTATAGGCTTTTCCCTAGTAGTGTGAATCTGATCCTTTCTATGGCTATGAATCTAAAATTGTTGTGGCACATCTTACTAAAATAAATGATATAGCCACCCTGTTCACTAGTGATGAGAAAACTCACTATTATTATAGCCTTAAATTATTTCCGTTCTCATTAAAGGGTGATGCTAAGATATGGTTTAATTCTCTTGATCCTGGTTGTGTGCATAGTCCCCAGGATATGATTTATTACTTCTCTGCTAAATAGTTCCCTGCTCATAAGAAACAAGCTGCTTTAAGGGAAATATATAATTTTGTGCAAATTGAAGAAGAGAGACTCCCACAAGCTTGGGGGAGGCTTCTCCAATTACTTAATAGTTTGCCAGATCATCCTCTTAAGAAAAATGAAATACTTGATATCTTTTATAATGGACTAACCGATGCTTCCAGAGACCACCTGGATAGTTGTGATGGTTGTGTTTTCAGGGAAAGAACACCGGATGAAGCTGAAATTTTATTGAATAATATGTTGACTAATGAAAATAATTGGACACTTCCTAATCCAATTCCTGAACCAACTCCTAAGCCAACTCCGAAGAAGAGGGGTAGTCTATTTCTCATTCCTGAAGATATGCAAGAGGCAAATAAATCTATGAAGGAAAATGGTATTAAAGTTGAAGATGTTAAGAATTTACCTCCTATTGAATAAATACATGGTCTTGATAACCCAACACAGGTAGTAAAGGTAAATTCTCTCTATAGATATGATAAAGCTTAAATCCCATTTACTAAGTTTGCTAGCCCATACTTGGATGAGTTTGATGACTTTATTGTTAAACAAGAAAACTTCAATGCTTATTTTGGTAGAGAATTAAAACGCAATGCTGATATGCTTGAACACTTTGGTGATTATATGGCTAATATTAAAGGTGAACTTAAACATATTAGTAAACATGCTTCTATGGTTACCACTCAAGTAGAACAAGTACTTAAAGCTCAGAATGATTTGCTCGATGAATTGAATAGTAAGAAAAATGATAATGCTGTTAGAGTTATGACTAGAGGTGGTAAAATGACTCAGGAACCTTTGTATCCTGAGGGCCATCCTAAGAGAATTGAGCAAGATTCTCAGAGAAATAATATTGAAGCACCTAGTCCTTCTAAGAGGAAGAAAAAGAAAAATGATAGGACTTTGCATGCTTCTAGTGAACCTGTTATTGACACACCTGAGAATCCTAATGATATTTCTATTACTGAAGCTGAAACACAATCTGGTAATGAGCATGAACCTAGTAATAATGTTAATGATGATGTTCATGTCGATGCTCAACCTAGCAATGATAATGATGTAGAGATTGAACCTGTTGTTGATCTTGATAACCCACAATCAAAGAATCAACATTATGATAAGAGAGACTTTGTTGCTAGGAAGCACGGTAAAGAAAGAGAACCATGGGTTCAGAAACCCATGCCTCTTCCTCCTAAACCATCCAAGAAAAAGGATGATGAGGATTTTGAGCTCTTTGTTGAAATGATTAGACCTATATTCTTGCGTATGTGTTTGATTGATATGCTCAAAATGAATCCTTATGCTAAGTATATGAAAGAAATTGTTACAAATAAAAGAAAGATACCGGAAGCTGAAATTTCCACCATGCTTGCTAATTATACTTTTAAAGGTGGAATACCTAAGAAACTAGGAGATCCCGGAGTACCCACTATACCATGCTCCATTAAAAGAAACTATGTTAAAACTGCTTTATGTGATCTTGGAGCCGGTGTTAGTGTTATGCCTCTCTCTTTATATCGTAGACTTGATTTGAATAAGTTGACACCTACTGAAATATCTTTGCAAATGGCTGATAAATCAACTGCTATACCTGTCGGTGTTTGTGAGGATGTGCCTGTTGTGGTTGCAAACGTTACTATTTTAACATACTTTGTTATTCTTGATATTCCCGAGGACGATAGCATGTCTATTATTCTTGGAAGACCCTTTTTGAATACTACATGGGTTGTTATAGATTGCACTAAAGGCAATGTCACTTGTCATGTTAATGGCAATGAGCATACGGTACACTTTCCGGGGAAACATCTCAAGTTCATAGTATAAACTCTATTGGAAAATTTTCATCGATTATTTTTGGAGGTTTTGAATTTCCTCTTCCTACTGTCAAGAAGAAATATGATATTCTTATTGTTGGGGATGTGCATATCCCCGTTGAGGTAACCTAGTGTTATTCGAAAATTCTCCGGTTCCATGTTATTCGGAATGAGTTTGTTAACAAGACCTGATCAACCTTGTTAGTGGATTCCTTTTAA
Source organism: Triticum dicoccoides (assembly GCF_002162155.2). Taxonomy (NCBI): domain Eukaryota; kingdom Viridiplantae; phylum Streptophyta; class Magnoliopsida; order Poales; family Poaceae; genus Triticum; species Triticum dicoccoides. The sequence continues at coordinate 32,772,897 of NC_041382.1, forward strand.
TGAGCATAAGATGGATGAATTTAGAAAACGCAACTCTGTGTACCCTCTTTTTACTTTCTGTTATTTATATTAAATAAAGCAAAAATAGTAATTTCGGTCTGTTTTTTGAATTATCCATGCAATAAAAAAATACCCCGAAAATAAAAGTTATCCAAATGCCCTGAAATTTAAATATGATTTTTTTCTGGAATATTTGAGAATATCTGGCACTGAGAACACAACAGGGGGAGCAAGCACCTGGCCACGAGGGTGGAGGGCACGCCCTACCCCCTGGGCGTGCCCCCCTGCCCCATGGGCCCACGGTGGATCCCCTCAACTTATTCCAGCTACCATAGGGAGCATCCATTTTCCCACTATACATTATTTTTCTCTCTTCGTAGGTAGGTGCATAAATGGTAACGATGAAGCATGTCACATGTGTGTCCCTGACCTCAGTGTTCTCAGGAGTGTGATACGCCTCCGTCGTATCTACTTTTCCAAACACTTTTGCCCTTGTTTTGGACTCTAACTTGTATGATTTCAATGGAACGAACCCGGACTGACGCTGTTTTCAGCAAAATTGCCATGATGTTGTTTTATGTGTAGAAAACAAATATTCTCGGAATGACCTAAAACTCCACGGGACATCTTAGAAAAAACAATAAAAAATCCTCGCCAAAGATGAAGACCAGGGGGCCCACACCCTTTCCACGAGGGTGGGGCGCCCCCCCTAGGGCATGCCCCTACCTCGTGGGCCCCCTGGAGACCCTCAGACGCCAACTCCAACTCTATATATTTGCTTTCGAAGAGAAAAAATTGGAGAGAAGAAATCATCGCGTTTTACGATACGGAGCCGCCGCCAAGCCCAAAAACCTGTTGGGAGGGCTGATCTGGAGTCCGTTCGGGGCTCCGGAGAGGAGGATTCATTGCCGTCGTCATCATCAACCATCCTCCATCATCAATTTCATGATGCTCACCGCCGCGCGTGAGTAATTCCATCGTAGGCTTGCTGGACGGTGATGGGTTGGATGAGATTTATCATGTAATCGAGTTAGTTCTGTTAGGGTTTGATCCCTAGTATCCATTATGTTCTGAGATTGATGTTGCAATGACTTTGCTATGCTTAATGCTTGTCAATAGGGCCCGAGTTCCATGATTTCAGATCTGAACCTATTATGTTTTCATGAGTATATGTGAGTTCTTGATCCTATCTTGCAAGTCTTTAGTCACCTACTGTGTGTTATGATCCGGCAACCCCGAAGTGACAATAATCGGGGCCACTCCCGGTGATGACCATAGTTTGAGGAGTTCATGTATTCACTATGTGCTAATGCTTTGTTCCGGTTCTCTATTAAAAGGAGGCCTTAATATCCCTTAGTTTCCAATAGGACCCCACTGCCACGGGAGGGTAGGACAAAAGATGTCATGCAAGTTCTTTTCCATAAGCACGTATGACTATATATGGAATACATGCCTACATTACATTGACGAATTGGAGCTAGTTCTGTGTCACCCTATGTTACGACTGATACATGATGAACCGCATCCGACATAATTATCCATCACTGATCCGGTGCCTATGAGTTTTCCATATATTGGTTCTCGCTTATTTACTTTCCCGCTACTACTATTACAATCACTACAAAATACCAAAAACATTACTTTTGCTGTCTTTACTTTTGTTGTCGTTACCACTACTATCATATTACTTTGCTACTAAACACTTTGCTGCAGATACTAAGTTTCCATGTGTGGGTGAATTGACAACTCAGCTGCAAATACTTGAGAATATTCTTTGGCTCCACTTGTGTGGAATCAATAAATTTGGGTTGAATACTCTACCCTCGAAAGCTGTTGCGATCCCCTATACTTTGAGTCAAGACTAATTTCTGGTGCCGTTGCCGGGGAGCATAGATCTATTCTTTGAGTCACTTCGGATTTATATCTTCTTATCATTATGAAGAACTTGAGAGATCCAAAAACCAAGATCTATCCCTCAACTACGAGGGGAGGTAAGGAACTGCCATCTAGCTCTGCACTTGATTCACCTTCTGTTATGAGTAAGCTAGCGACACCTACACCTACTTCTGCTATTCGTTCTGATATGTCGCATGTTATTGATGATGCCACTTCTGCTATTCATGATACTTATGATGAAACTGCTTCTATGCCTGATACTACTGTGCCCCTTGGTGAATTTCTTGATGAACAAATTGCTAGGGCTAGAGAAAAAGAAGTTATTGAATCTGAATACGATGATGATAGTGATGATGAAAATATGCCTATTATCCCTGAGGGCTATATTTTTGATAGGGAATCTTCTGCCGCTATTTTTGCTTGCAAAGATAGATATGAGCTTAAGAGGTTATTAATTAAATGGAACAAAGAATCACTTAGAGATAAAATGAGACCCGACCCTGGTTTTTCTACTTCACCTATATGTGTTCCTGATAAGGATTATGAATTCTCTATTGATCCTGATATAATTACTTTGGTTGAATCTGATCCGTTTTATGGCTATGAATCTGAAACTGTTGTGGCACATCTTTCTAAGTTAAATGATATAGCTGCCCTGTTCACTAATGATGAGAGATCGCATTACCTCTATATACTCAAAATATTTCCATTCTCATTAAAGGGTGATGCTAATATATGGTTTAATTCTCTTGATCCTGGTTGTGTGCGTAGTCCCCAGGATATGATTTATTACTTCTCTGCTAAATATTTCCCTGCTCATAAGAAACAAGCTGCCTTGAGGCAAGTATACAACTTTGTGCAAATTAAAGAAGAGAGTCTCCCACAAGCTTGGGGGAGGCTTCTCAAGTTACTTAATGCTTTACCGGATTGTCCTCTTAAGAAACCCGAAATACTTGATATCTTTTATAATGGACTAACCGATGCTTCCAGAGATTACCTGGATAGTTGTGCTGGTTCTCTTTTCAGGGAAAGAACACCGGATGAAGCTGAAATCTTATTGAATAATATGTTGACAAAGGAAAATAATTGGGCACCTCCTAAGCCAGCTCCTGAACCAGCTCCTTCTCCAATTACTGAGTATATTCCTAAACCAACTCTGAAGAAGAGAGGTGTTCTATTTCTCAGTCCCGAAGATATGCAAGAGGCAAAGAAATCTATGAAAGAGAAAGGTATTAAAGCTGAAGACGTTAAGAATTTACCTCCTATTGAAGAAATACATGGTCTTAATATACCGCCTATTGAAGAAACATATGATCTCAATTCCTTATTTATTGAAAAACCTCCTGACCCCGATATCACGACACAGGTAGTAAAGGTAAATTCTCTCTCTATATATATGATAAAGCGGAAGTCCCTCCTACTAAAATTGCTAGTCAGTGCTTGAATGAGTTTGATAACTTTATGTATAAGCAAGACGACTTCAATGCTTATTTTGGTAGACAATTAAAACAAAATGCTTATATGATTAGACGCTTGGGTGATTATATGGCTGATATTAAAGATGAACTTAAACTTGTTAGCAAACATGGCTCCAAGTACTTAAAGCTCAAAAAGAAGTGCTTGATGAAATGAATAATAGGAAAAATGATTATGCTGTTAGAGTGGCTACTAGAACTGGTAGAATGACTCAGGAACCTTTGTATCCTGAAGGCCACCCTAAGAGAATCGAGCAAGATTCTCAGAGAAGTAATATTGATGCACCTAGTTCTTCTAAAAAGAAGAAAAAGAAAAATGATAGAACTGTGCAAACTTCTAGTGAACCTATTGCTGAACCACCTGATAATCCAAATGATATATTTATGTCTCATGCTGAAACACAATCTGGTAATGATCATGAACCTAATAAAAATATTAATGCTAATGTTCATGATGATGCTCAACCTAGTAATGACAGTGATGTAGAAATTGAACCTGCTGTTGATCTTGATAACCCACAATCAAAGAATCAATGTTATGATAAAAGAGACTTCATCGCTAGGAAACATGGTAAAGAAAGGGAACCTTGGATTCAGAAATCCATGCCTTTTCCTCCCAAACCATCCAAGAAAAAGGATGATGAGGATTTTGAGCGCTTTGCTGAAATGATTAGGCCTATCTTTTTGCGTATGCGATTAACTAATGTGCTCAAAACAAATCCTTATGCTAAATATATGAAGGATATCATTACTATTAAAAGAAAGATACCGGAAGCTGAGATTTCCACCATGCTTGCTAATTATACTTTTAAGGGTGGAATACCAAAGAAACATGGAGATCCCGGAGTACCTACTATACCTTGCTCCATTAAAAGAAATTATATTAAAACTGCTTTATGTGATCTTGGAGCCGGTGTTAGTGTTATGCCTCTCTCTTTATATCGTAGACTTGACTTGAATAAGCTGACACCTACCGAAATATCTTTGCAAATGGCTGATAAATCAACTGCTATACCTGTCGGTATTTGTGAGGATATGCCTGTTGTGGTTGCAAACATTACTATTTTAACGGGCTTTGTTATTCTTGATATTCCCGAGGATGATAGTATGTCTATTATTCTTGGAAGACCTTTTCTTAATACTGCAGGGGCTGTTATTGATTGCAACAAAGGCAATGTCACTTTTCATGTTAATGGTAATGAGCATACGGTACACTTTCCGAGGAAACAACCTCAAGTTCATAGTATCAACTCCATTGGAAAAGTTCCATCGATTATATTTGGAGGTTTTGAATTTCCTCTTCCTACCGTCAAGAATAAATATGATATACTTATTATAGGGGATGTGCATATCCCCGTTGAGGTAACTTAGTGTTATTCGAAATTTCTCCGGTTTCATGATTATCGTAATGAGTTTGTTAACAATACTTGATCAACCTGGTTAGTGAATTATTTTTGATGAGCATGAGATGGATGAAACTAGAAGCACAAACTTCTGTACCCTCTCTATACTTTCTGTTAATTAGTAGAAATAAAGTACAAATAGTATTTTCTGTCTGTTTCCTGGCTTATCCGTGCAATATAAAAATATCCTGAAAGTAAAAGTCCTCAGAATGACATGCCAATTTAATATGATTTTTTCAGGAATATTTGAGGATTTACTGTGCAAAAATCACCGCGGGAGGAGCTGCACCTGGCCACGATGGTGGTGGGCGCCCCCCTACCTCGTGGGCCCATGGTGGCCCTCCTCCACTTATCCCAGCACCCATCTTCTTCCTCTGTCTCACACAAACCGGAAAAACCAACTCAAGCACGAGTTCCAGCCACTTTTGTTGTGATTTTCGATCTCCTTGCTCAAAGCACCTCTCGCAAAACTGCTTGGGGAGATTGTTCCTTGGTATGTGACTCCTCCATTGGTCCAATTAGTTTTTGTTCTAGTGCCTTATTCTTTGCAAATTTGTGCTGCACAGGTGACCATGTTCTTGAGCTTGCATGTCAAATTTATATGGTTCCAAGTAGTTCTAATGCTTGATATAGGCTCTAGGCACTTGTAGGAGTAGTTGCTATCAGTTTTATTGAAGTTGGTTTACTTTTGTTTGAAGTTACTAAAACTTTCAGAATTTTTCGGAAATAAACAATATGCTTAGGAAGATGTTCCAAGGTGGTTCCTCTAAGAAGCAAGGACCCAGAATTTCTATGCGTGATGCTGACGAGGATCCACCAAGAGACGCTCCAGTACGGCCTTGCGAATGGCCGTCGGAAAATTTTATGGACCGTGCAGGAATTAAGGAAGAATTCAAAGCATATTTGCGCAATGCCAGTCTTGAGTATTTTGAGGCTAACAAATGCCCCCAGTATCATGATCTCACAAGTTCATTTGTGAGGAGGTTTGAGTATTCATCTTCGCGTAATTCTCCATCAGTCATGTTTGATCTCTATGACAAATCTTATACCATGAACTTAGAGGATTTCACTTCTGCTTGCAAACTTCCATCATGGGGTAGTGTTAGGGATCCCCATAAATCTGAATTTAGAAACTTTCTTGCTAGTATAACTGTGGGGGAATCTAGAGATATAACGCAGGCTACCATAGGGAGCATTCACTCTCCTGGTATACATTATTTTTCTCTCTTCATTGGTAGATGCATAAATGCTAAGGATGAAGCATGTCACATGTGTGTCCCTGATCTTAGCATTCTTAGGAGTGCCGTGTTAGGAGACCAATCTTATCATATGGGAGCCATTGTAGCTCGTAGGTTGCATCATAATAGACATAATGGAGATTTCTTTGGAGGAATTTTTGCAACCCGCTTAGCTCATTTTCTTGAGATAGACATTCGTGAGAGTGATACAGAGTTGCCTCCTGCATATTTAGATTATAACTCTATGGCTTCACACCAGTTTGTCGAGAGGCCTGAATCACCTCTTTTATATCGTTTAATTTTTGATAAACAACGTGTTTTCCGTATTACTCTCCCTGCTCCTGCCTTCTTTGATTCACAGACAAAAGGAAGATATGTTATTACCAGAGAGGAGGCAGAAAAGTACGAGAGGAGAGCGGAGGCAGCTCGACTCCACGCTGCAGCTCAGCAGGCGATAACCGCTGCACATCAGTATGATCCCAACTATCCTTCCTCATCAAAGTACGACCCCAACAACTATTATTATGGATATACGCCAGGCCAGCCGTGGCCATAGACCAACTTAGGCTAAAATCCTAAGCTTTGGGGAGCATGTATTTCTCACCGACATTACATTTATGTTCACACACACTCATTGCTAGATGTCAGTGCTCATACTTTTTCATTGTATCATCCATGCTAGTTTATTTTCCTTTTTATGTTGTCCTCTTGTGTGTTTGTTAAACCTTAAGAAAAACCAAAAAATAGTAGTAATTTATTTTTCTGCTGTAGTAGTAATTAAAAAGAAAACCCAAAAATATTTCCTGTTCTTCTTTTGCTTGTTGGGAGCTTTCCCGTGTAAATGGTTTTATTTCTTTTGTTTTCTTTGGGGGTCAGTAGGAGAAGACCATAATTAAATTGTTCAAGTGGCTCTTATATGCAGTATTGTTGAATTAACCCAAGAGCCCATATTGCCTTGTCTTCTCCTGTTTATTGAATGCTCGCAGATTCCAGCTTAGTCCAATGCACGCACACTCTTATTCTTATTCACACCGTTCGGTCGTGCAAGTGAAAGGCAATTATGATGATATATGATGTACTGACCGAGATGAGAAAAGCTGGTATGAACTCGACCTCTTTTGTTTTCATAAATATGATGAGTCTCTCGTTCTTGATTCAGCGTATTATGAATAAACATGTTTGTAATGACAATTAGAGATCGTAGTTTCTTGTGCCATGCTTGATTAGCTATGAGTTATAATGATTTACCTTGTGTGCCAACATGCTATTGAGATGGTCATGATGTGGTATGATGGGGTGGTATCCTCCTTTGAATGATTTAAGTCACTTGACTTGGCACATGTTCACACATGTAGTTGAAACAAATCAACATAGCCTTCACGATATTTATGTTCATGGTGGATTATATCCTATTCATACTTGCATCCAATGTTTATTAATTTTAATGCATGTACATGGCTGTTGTCGCTCTCTAGTTGGTCGCTTCCCAGTCTTTTGCTAGCCTTCACTTGTACTAAGCGGGAATACTGCTTGTGCATCCAATCCCTTAAACCCCAAAGTTATTCCAGATGAGTCCACTATACCTTCCTATATGTGGTATCTACCTGCCGTTCCAAGTAAATTTGTATGTGCCAAACTCTAAACCTTCAAATAAACATTATGTTTTGTATGCTCGAATAGCTCATGTATCAACCAAGGCTGTCCTTATCTTCAGTGTTAGGCGGGTTATTCTCAAGAGGAGTGGACTCCGCTCCTCACTCACGAGAAAATGGCTGGTCACCGGGATGCCCAGTCCCATGCTTTATGCAAACTAAATCAAAATTAATTGTAAACAAAACTCCCCCTGGGACCTGATGTATGTTGGAGGCACTCGTTGTTTCGAGCAAGCCATGTATTGATGTTTGTTGGTGGAGGGGGAGTATAAACTTTACCATTCTGTTTGGGAACCGCCTATAATGTGTGTAACATGGAAGATATCGCCATCTCTTAGTTGTTACGTTGACAATGAAAGTATACCGCTCAAAATACAATTTATCTCTATTGCAAAACCGAGCTCTGGCACCTCTACAAATCCCTGCTTCCCTCTGCGAAGGGCATATCCATTTACTTTTATGTTGAGTCATCACCCTCTTATTAAAAAGCACTAGTTGGAGAGCACAGCTGTCATTTGCATTCATCACTATTAATTTATGTTGGGTGTGACTATGATTGGATCTCATTTACCATGAATTACAATGTCTAGTCAGTCCTTGATCTTCAAAGGTGCTCTGCATTTATGTTTTGCGGTCTCAGAAAGGGCTAGCGAGATACCATTTTGTTATATCATATTATGATTGTTTTGAGAAAGTGTTGTCATCCGAGATTTATTATTATGACTTGCTAGTTGATTATGCTATTGATATGAGTAATTATGAGACCTGAGAATTATTGCAAATGTGGTTAGTTATGATCCATGCTGGCTTGACATAGTTACAACAACAAGAGCAAATAGAGTTTGTAAAAGTTTTTCTTTCTTTCTTTCAGTTTGTCAACTGAATTTCTTGAGGACAAGCAAGGGTTTAAGCTTGGGGGAGTTGATACGTCTCCGTCGTATCTACTTTTCCAAACACTTTTGCCCTTGTTTTGGACTCTAACTTGTATGATTTGATTGGAACTAACCCGGACTGACGCTGTTTTCAGCAGAATTGCCATGATGTTGTTTTACGTGCAGAAAACAAATATTCTCAGAATGACCTGAAACTCCATGGAACATCTTAGAAAAAAGAATAAAAAATCCTTGCCAAAGATGAAGACCAGGGGGCCCACACCCTTTCCACGAGGGTGGGGGGCGCCCCCCCTAGGGCGCGCCCCCTACCTCATGGGCCCCCTGGAGACCCTCCGACGCCAACTCCAACTCTATATATTTGCTTTCAGAGAGAAAAAATTGGAGAGAAGAAATCATCGCGTTTTACGATATGGAGCCGCCGCCAAGCCCTAAAACCTCTCGGGAGGGCTGATCTGGAGTCCGTTCGGGGCTCCGGAGAGGGGGATTCATCGTCGTCGTCATCATCAACCATCCTCCATCACCAATTTCATGATGATCACCGCCGTGCGTGAGTAATTCCATCGTAGGCTTGCTAGACGGTGATGGGTTGGATGAGATTTATCATGTAATCGAGTTATTTTTGTTAGGGTTTGATCCCTAGTATCCATTATGTTCTGAGATTGATGTTGCTATGACTTTGCTATGCTTAATGCTTGTCACTAGGGCCCGAGTGCCATGATTTCAGATCTGAAACTATTATGCTTTCATGAATATATGTGAGTTCTTGATCGTATGTTGCAAGTCTATAGTCACCTACTATGTGTTATGATCTGGCAACCCCAAAGTGACAATAATCGGGACCACTCCCGGTGATGACCATAGTTTGAGGAGTTCATGTATTCACTATGTGCTAATGCTTTGTTCAGGTTCTCCATTAAAATGAGGCCTTAATATCCCTTAGTTTCCAATAGGACCCCGCTGCCATGGGAGGGTAGGATAAAAGATGTCATGCAAGTTCTTTTCCATAAGCACATATGACTATATATGGAATACATGCCTACATTACATTGACGAATTGGAGCTAGTTCTGTGTCACCCTATGTTATGTCTGATACATGATGAACCGCATCCGGCATAATTATCCATCACCTATCCGGTGCCTACGATTTTTCCATATACTGATTCTCGCTTATTTACTATCCCGATGCTACTGTTACAATCAGTACAAAATACTAAAAACATTACTTTTGCTGTCTTTACTTTTGTTGCTGTTACCACTACTATCATATTACTTTGCTACTAAGCGTTTTCTGCAGATATTCAGTTTCTAGGTGTGGTTGAATCGACAACTCAGCTGCTAATACTTGAGAATATTCTTTGGCTCCCCTTGTGTCGAATCAATAAATTTTGGTTGAATACTCTACCCTCGAAAACTATTGTGATCCCCTATACTTGTGGGTTATCATGACATAACATGTCTTTTATCTTTAATGACCTTCCGAAAATCGAGGTGTTCAATTAGTTGGATAATCATCATTTGGCCTCCTCATTTTTCGCGCCCACCTGTTCCTCTTCTCCTTATAAGTATGGTCAACTGCCCTCCTCTCATTCTCCTCCTTTGCCTCTTCTCCTTCTTCTTCCTTCTCACGATGTCCCAGTGCACCGGAGCTCCGCCGCCATCAACCTTCATCTTCTTCGACTTTGGCTGCTGCATCACCCTGAACGGATCAGAGCATTACGGCAGTTCTCCACTCTTTCGTCAGCACCAGTAAGTCTTCCCCTTCCTCACCATAGATCTGTCATTTAGGGTTTCGGTGTTCATCGGTGTTCGTCGTCGTCGTTCTTTTTCCTTGCTTAGATTCATGGCTTAGATCCAAAAACCACATAGACCTTACGCGACAACAGTTTTAGCACTCATTTTTTATATCAGATCATATCTTTCTTGCAATAGATCTCATCTGAACACCTCTGCTTTTTTGCTACCGCCACCCTAGGTTTAGATTTTATTCCATTTTTCAAAATAGTTGCACATCCAATCTTATATCCTTAATCTGTGAAACATGTTTGTCTCAACACTTACTAAAATTTTGCTCTTGTCAGATCCTGAATACCAGTACGTGTCATGGCGGCTTATATGTCCGACTTATAATTACTCATATACCATTAGTGCTCACTTAAGCCGCCATTCTGAATATATATGTTGTAACTGTTCACATGTGATTTCACCAATCTAATTTGAACTGGCAAATTATTCCCTTCCTTTAGTTATTCTTTCTTTCACAATGCCACCAAAGACAGTTACTACATGTAAGTGGGTTCCCTCCATTGTCACTGAGGGTACTTCGAAAGACTTTGTCACGGTTGGATTTATGCCAGAGAAGAGTGTTATGCATTACCATGCTCCAGACCCAGGTGAAGAAAGACCTCTGCCAAAGGATAATGAAGTGATTGTTTTTACTAATCACATGAACTAGTGCTTCTCACCCCCCAGCTCTAAGTTTTTCCGAGACGTTCTGCAATTCTTCCAGCTCCATCCTCAAGATATTGGACCCAATTATGTATCCAATATTTGCAAATTTCCAGTTTTGTTTGAAGTATACCTTCAAGAAGAACCTAATGTCGAGCTTTTCAGGGAATTCCTCTATCTGAACCGCCAAAATGAGTTCACAAACGGGCCCATCTTGGAACTTGGTGGAATCTCATGCAGTTCTACCGAGTCACCCCAAGGACTGGAATCAGACATGGTTTTACTGTAAGGATATCTCACTGGCTGATGAAAATCCATTGCCGGGTTATCGTGTTAAATGTCTTGACCCAAAACATCAACTCCCTGAAAAACATACCATCACCGAATGTAAGAAAATCACCCCTACTATCGCAAAGGTCAAGGCCCTGCTAGGGAACGGGCTAACCGGAGTTGATTTGGTCTGATGCTGGGTCTCGTGGCAGATCATACCCTTGAGCCGCCGATTTGGCTTGATGTGCCCTTATACCGGAGAGAAAGACTATCCATTATGTCATAGCCCTTTGTTTTTGACTGAGGAAGGCATTATTGAAAGACAAAAACACTTGTGAATGGAAAATTCGAAGATTGCAGCAAAGTGGGTCTGAACCCTTTCTCCAAATTTAACCCGCTGCCAGATGTAAGTCCCTTAATTTCCCTTATTTTATCTTATCATGCAGATATTATGTTAACTCAAGTATGTTACTCTTCTGCAGGATAAATCTAACTTCTACAAGGTAGAATATGATCATGAAGATGCAAAAAAGGCCAGGGCTGCTGTGAAAACCGCCAGAAAAACCACCAAGAAGCATAAAAAGAAACCAACTGCCTCTGATCTGCTTAATCTGGATGAGACTTCTGAGTCGGAGGTAGCCCTTGACTCTCTTGGCTTGTTTTTCAACCATCTTATTGACACTGACTATGAATAGGATGACACGGAAGCCAGCCAAGCAGTTAAAGAAGAGGTAACTATTATTTCCTCTGACTCGGAATCTTTGCCAAGACAGAAACTTCGGAGAGTAACCCGGAAAGTAAGGTTTTCACACCCCTTGGCTTATTTAGATCCTTACTTTCTTTTGAAACGACAGCAACAAGAGAATCGACATCAGACCCGGACCAGCGGAGGTGAAGAATTATCCTCTGGCTAACCAAACACTCCCCCTCCTCGAAAATGGCAAAACGAGGTTCTTTTTTAACTTACTCCTTTATCATGCTGGCGGATCTTATTTGCCTATCACTTAACTCTTTTGATGATTGTTATCTAGGAACTTGCCCGTTCTTCTTCTGGCGACTCATCGCAAACTGAGTTGACGACTTTTAAAACCACCCCTAGGTAATAGCACTTAATTTTACTCTGAAGCTCTTATACTCTTATATTTATACTGACTTGTCATAACCCATTCAGTGGTCAAGCAAAGCCTAACAAGAAGGCGAAGGTGACCAAGCCAACTGAGGCACCTGAAGTTGTTGAACCAGACCAGCAAGCCTCTGCGCCAGAAGCCTCTGAAAAACAACCAGAAGATCCCGCTTCTAACACTCAAGGTGAGATACCTGACCTCTCTGTTGATCAAACCAACATTGACCCTTTAAATACTGAACCGCGAAGCTCACTTAAACCGTCAGAGACTTACGCTGATGATTCTGATCACTGGCACTGGTTTTACTGAACCGGGGAACTCAACTATTTTAGCCAAACATTCTGCGAAGCAAGAAGTCATCAAGAGACGGAAAGTAAGGTTTGATATCTCCCACAATGCTCAGTTGAGCAGCAGTGAAATATTGTCTGGTTATCTCAACCAAGTACACTCCGGCCATGATTTGGAAATTGAGATGGTGAAACAGATGCACCAGAAATATGAGGTATGTCTTCCGGCTTTGAAATAAATTATGTACATCCTGCCAACCCCCAAGTCTACTGGCTATCATAATATTGAATAGGTTGTAGACTTAGAAGAATCCATGCGCTTCTGTCATAGACTCCCTCCAAGTCCGGTTTTAAAATTAAACCGGATGTTCAAGCAGTTTAACTTTGCATCTGTAGTCCCCCAAGGGTCGGTTTAATCAGCATGAATGAACTGGTCCTATTTATCATTGTGTAAGAAAAGTAGAACTTGACTGCATAGCCCCCATGAGTCGACTAAGACTGTTGACAGCACATCCGGCTCATCATTAATAAAATACAAGCAATATGCATTAGCCCCCAAGTGCCAAGTAGTGTTGCTTGCAAAGTGATTGGGACTTTATTCATAAGAGTCGTTTCCTTGAAAATTGCTTTGACAGACATTAGCCCCCAAGTGCCAAGTGTTGTTGCTTGCAAAGGAATTGGGACTTATATTGTTGTAATCCTGAGATAAATGTGTTGATAACTCTATGCTTCATACAAACTGCTACTGCTGAACTAGAGTCTCAATTGAACGATGCAAAGACCCGGCTAGCGACTCAGGAAACCGAGACCCAGAAAGCTGAGTCAAAATTCAAGTTTAGCGTGGCTGAGTCGGAAAAACTGAAGACCCATTTTTCGGCGGAGAAACAGACTTGGGCTGAAGAGAAGACTGCTTTAACGCAGCGGGCTGAGAAAGAAGAAGCAGCTCTTCAGGAAGTAACCACTGATCTCACCGGCTTAAAACACCGTGTCTCTCAGATGGTTTCTGCTATCTTTGGTGAGTCGCCTTACTATTCATCCAAAGTGAGTATTTGTCACAGTAATGTAAACCGCCATTTAACCGATCTGTGTTTTCCTCAGGTCCCAGGAGTAGCAACCTTAATCAGGATATGCTTGTTAAGCTCAAGGCGGTTAATACCCTTGTCGAGCAATTGTACACCGGAGCTCAGCGTAGTCTTGCTACTATCTGCCCAACTAACCAAGGACCCAACCTGTTAAGTGATGTGTTGAAGAAATTGTCCATCTTGCCCACCAAACTTCAAGAAATAAAACGGTCTTGTGCAAGAGCCGGAGCTGTGACAGCCTTGAGCCGTGCCAAGGCATGGGTACCGGAGTTAGATCCGACAGATGTGGCCAGTGGGTATCCAAGCTTAAAGGAGGATGGGACATCTTTTGATCAGCAAGACTTCCCTGCCTGTGTGAAAGAAATTCGTCCTCATGCAACAGTCATTGCTGAAGAGACCAACCTCTCCAAATATCAGCCGTCTTATGATGCAAACAATTAGAAGATGTCTACCCCAGCATATAAAGTGATGGACCTGATCCCTCCAATTCATAAGCACACCTTCGCCTCTGATATTGACCCGTCCGATCTTATCGATGACAAAGCTGAATTCTACACCTTGCGTGGCTTTGATTGGTCCAAACCAAACTTCCAAACGGCGGAGGAGGACGGAGAACCGGCAAGGGATGAACCAGAGGCCTCCAATCAGCAAGGCCAAGAAGATTGAACCGCCAGGCGGTTTAGATACTTGATCTTTGAAAAAACACTTGATCTCATTTTGGCTCATGGAGCCATGTAATAGTGTAGTTAAAACTTAGATCTGCCGTGCCATCGTGCACGTTTCTGTTTTGTGTAAAACTGTCAATCCACCGGTTCTTAAAAACAATTATGGGTATGATAATCTTTGATATATGTAGATTTGAATGATTATTATCCTGCACACAAAGAAAACACAAGTGCCCTAGCGGCTTACCGCCGGGTGGGTCATGATACCCAATTGAAGCCGCATGGGACAACTTGTCCATAACCAGAGCCGGTCTGATAATTGCTAAATAAAATTGCATACCTGTAGTATATGCCTAGACTGCCGTCTTGTCAGCTTCATGCAGCTAGAGGTGTTAGGATTAACTCCAAACATGGGATTCCTTACGTTCTGACGACTTAGAGTCTGTCCTCCTGACGGGTTGTAAAACCTAAAGTATGCTTCAAATATGAGTCGTAAACAGGACAGATTGGCCCGACTTGTAAAAACCAGAAAGCGACGAAAAAACCTCATAAAGAATAAAAATAAGAAATCAAAAGAAATTTGAGGCTGTTGGAGGCTGCCAAGCCAAAGTGTCTTCTTCAATGCAACTAGCCAGAGCCACTGGATTGTTCGTGCGTTCCGTGAGCCTCGCTCACAGTGTGCCCAATCGACATTTGAACCCTAGATAAAGTCTTGTCTTGCTCAAAGACGTATCAGGAGTACGCGAACGTGAGGCCAGAGTAATAGCATACATCACGGGATGATTTATCCAAGTTTCAAGGAAGGCGGCTTATGAAGCCTGGATTCATCCTAACTATCTGTAAACCGTGCTCTCGCATAACAAGCCGACGTTTAAACCTTAATCGAGCTCAGATGTTGGTCGAATACGCCGTAAAGACTGATCGTTAAGAGTTCGGCAGGCCAATCAGGATGACCTGATGGAGTTGAAGTAGCTGGTTACAGGTAGGATGATCGGGTCAGAGTGTGTTCTCTTTGGTTGAATACGCCTATGTTTGAACAAACCTGGTCAAGTGGGTAGTAACACTATGTTCTCTTTGGTCGAATACGCCTATGTTTGAAGAGGAAGCCCCCAAATGACATGCTTACAAGTATGGCGTTGAGCCGATCAACAGGGTACCGACAGCTATGTTCTCTTTGGTGAATACACCTATGTTTGAACAGGAAGCCCCCAAGTGACCATATAAGTTTTGGCACTACGCCAATCAAGAGGGTAATGACAGCTATGCTCGATGAGCAAGAAGCCCCCAAGTGATACACTGATGAATCACGCTCATCAGGGACCTATGTTTGAGATGTGTTGTGCATCCAACTCTCTTTGGTCCCTGAAATTGTGGACGTCGAGCCTGTTAAATGATGATAAAGACTCAGCTTCGATGAAGTGAAACGACAGATGCCCTGAATTGTTAGGGATGTCGGCTTTGTTATACTTCTTATAATATATGCATCAGGTAACTATGTGCGTCATGAGAGCCGAAGGCTTAAGTATAGTAGGGCCGAAGATGAGCAATGTTCCACGGCCGACGGGTCTCCTCCTCTGATTTGTGTGAGTCCTTGTTGCCTCGAACGTCGATAAGGTAGTATGACCCATTATGCAGATTCTTGCTGACCACAAAAGGTCCTTCCCAAGGCGGTGACAACTTATACATATCCGTCTGATCTTGGATGAGCCGGAGCACTAAGTCACCTTCTTGAAAGGTTCTGGTCTTAACCCGGCGGCTATGATAACGACGTAGGTCTTGCTGATAAATCGTCGAATGAGCCGCTGCGAGATCACGCTCCTCATCCAATAAGTCAAGTGCATCTTGACGCGCCTTTTCATCATCAGCCTCAACATAAGCCGCCACCCGGGGTGAATCGTGACTGATGTCACTAGGGAGAACCGCCTCTGCCCCATAAACCATGAAAAAAGGTGTGTAACCCGTAGACCTATTGGGGTCGTGTTGATGCTCTATAACACTGAGTGTAAATCCTCCACCCAACAACCCGGCGTTCTCTGCAAAGGAACCATAAGCCGGGGCTTGATACCTCACAGAATCTCCTGATTTGCTCGTTCTGCCTGCCCATTGGATTGAGGGTGAGCCACAGAAGAAACGTCTAGCCGGATATATGCTCCCGTTGACAAAATTCTTCCATAGCGCCTTGAGAAAGATTAGTGCCATTATATGTTATAATGTTGTGTGGAAAGCCAAAGCGGAAGATCACCTTCTTCATGAATTGAACCGCCATTGCCGCATCACATTTACTAACCGGCTCTGCTTCAATCCACGTAGTAAACTTATCAACTGCCACCAAGAGGTGGGTCTTTTATCCTTGGACCTCTTAAAAGGCCCAACCATATCAAGCCCCCAAGTTGCAAACGACCATGTAATTGGAATCATCCTCAATTATTGAGCCGGCACATGAGCTCGTCGTAAAAATTTCTGACAGCCGTCACATCTGCTTACCAAATCCTCAGTATCAGCGTGAGCCATCAACCAATAGAACCCATGACGGAAAGCTTTGGCTACAAGAGATTTAGAGCCTGCATGATGACCACAATCTCCTTCGTGGATCTCTCGTAAAATCTCACAACCTTCTTCCGGAGAGACGGAATGTTGAAATGCCCCTGTGACACTGCGATGGTGCAACTCCCCATTGACAATCGTCATTGACTTAGACCGCCGGGTTATCTGTCTGGCCAAGACATCTTCCTCTGGCAACTCACCCCGGGTCATGTAAGCCAAATACGGAACCTTCCAATCGAGAATAGCATGAAGAGCCACCACCAATTGTGCTTCCGGGTCAGGAACAGCGAGGTCCTCCTCTGTAGGTCCTCCTCTGTTGTTAAGTGGCACTGGCTTACGCTGTGACCCTAGCCGGCTTATATTGTCAGCCGCCTCATTCTTCCTTCGGTCAATATGCTCAACTTGGTAACCCTTGAAGTGACCTGCAATGGCATCAAATTCTCGTCGATAAGCCTCCATAAGCGGATCCTTTGAATCCCAAGTAACAGAAACTTGCTGAGCTACCAGATCCGAATCGCCAAAGCACCTCACCCGGCTTAAGTTCATCTCCTTATCCATCCGAAGACCATGGAGCAAGGCCTCATACTCAGCTGGATTGTTAGTACATGGGAACATTAGCCGAAGAACATAAGAAAACTTGTCGCCTCGTGGGGAAGTCAAAACAACTCCAGCCCCCGAGCCCTCCAGCAGTCTGGATCCATCAAAGTGAATAGTCCAATATGTGTTATCCGGCTTTTCCTCAGGTGCCTGCAACTCTGTCCAATCATTGATGAAATCCACAAGTGCTTGGGACTTGATGGCCGTACGTGGCACAAAATTTAAACCGTGAGGACCAAGCTCAATGGCCCACTTAGCAACCCGGCCTGTGGCTTCCCTGTTTTGGATGATATCTCCTAAAGGAGCAAAACTAACCACAGTGATGGGATGACCTTGAAAATATTGCTTAAGCTTCCAGCTTGCCATGAAAACCCCATATGCAAGCTTCTGCCAGTGTGGATACCTCTGTTTGGATTCGATAAGCACCTCACCGATGTAATAAACCGGTCGTTGAACCGGGTACTTCTTGCCTGCCTCTTTCCTTTCCACCACAATGGCTACACTGACGGCTCGGCTACTAGCAGCCACATATAACAACAGAGGCTCTTTATCAATAGGGCAGCAAGTACGGGCGGCTCAGCCAACTGTTTCTTTAGATCCTCAAATGCTTGATTAGCAGCATCACTCCAAACAAAGAGATCCATCTTCTCCATCATCTGATAAAGGGGGTTAGCCTTCTCACCCAACCAGTTATGAACCGGCTTAAAGCCGCAATACGACCCGCCGGTCGCTGAACATAATTAACACACACCGGTTTAGCCAAGGAAGTAATGGCTTTGATCTTCTCCGGGTTAGCTTCAATGCCTCTGTTAGAAACCAGAAATCCCAAGAGCTTGCCTGCTGGTACACCAAAGACACACTTAGCCGGGTTAAGCATCATCTTGTAGACCTGGAGATTGTCAAACGTCTCCTTCAAATCATCAATCAGGGTCTCCTTCTCTCTTAACTTCACCACAATGTCATCTACATAAGTATGAACATTGCGCCCAATCTGCTTGTGAAGGCAATTTTGTACACACCGTTGATAAGTCGCTTGGGCACTCTTGAGCCCAAAAGGCGTAGCCACATACCAGAAGGCTCCAAACAGAGTAATGAAAGTTGCCTTCTCCTGGTCCTTAACTGCCATCTTGATCTGATGATAACCAGAATAAGCATCCAAAAAACTCAAATGCTCACAACCCGCCATATCATCAATGATTTGATCAATACGAGCGAGAGCAAACGGATCAGCCGGACAAGCTTTGTTTAAGTCCATGTAATCGACACACATCCGCCAAGTGCCATTCTTCTTGAGTACTAGCACCGGATTAGCCAACCACTCAGGATGGAAAACTTCAATGATAAACCCGGCCGCCAAAAGCCGGGCCACTTCCTCACCAATGGCCTTCCGCCTCTCCTTGTTAAACCGGCGAAGAAATTGCTTCACCGGCTTAAACTTCGGATCAATATTAAGAGTGTGCTCAGGGAGTTCCCTCAGTACACTAGGCATGTCTGAAGGCTTCCATGCAAAGATGTCCCAGTTCTCACGGATGAACTCGATGAGCGCGCTTTCCTATTTTGGATCTAGATTAGCGCTGATGCTGAACTGATTAGATGAGTCGCCAGGGAAAAAATCAACCATTTTGGTATCGTCCACCGATTTAAACTTTAATGAAGGATCATGCTCTGTGGTCAGTTTTTTCAAGGACATCATGTCTGCCGGGTCAACATTGTCCTTGTAAAATTTCAGCTCCTTCATTGCACAAACTGATTCAGCATAAGCCGCATCACCTTCCTCACATTCCAAGGCCACCTTGTGACTCCCATGCACTGTGATGGTGCCCTTATAACCTGGCATCTTAAGCTGCAAGTAAACATAACAAGGCCTTGCCATGAACTTATCATAAGCCAACCGCCCAAATAGAGCATGATAGGGGCTCTTAATCTTGACCACTTCAAAGGTTAACGTCTCAGACCTGGAATCATGCTCATCTCCAAAGGTAACTTCCAAAGATATCTTACACACCGGGTAGGCCGACTTAGCTGGCACCACACCATGGAAGACAGTGTTTGACGGCTTAAGACTGTTATCTGTCAGTCCCATGCGACGGAATGTCTCATAGTAAAGGATGTTAATGCTGCTACCTCCATCCATGAGTACCTTAGTAAACTTATGGGCCCCAACCTGAGGTGCCACTACCAGAGCCAGGTGACCCGGATTATCAACCCGGGGCGGATGATCCTCTCGACTCCACACAATAGGCTGCTCTGACCACCGCAAATAACGTGGCACCAACGGCTCAATCACGTTCATGGCCCTCTTATGAAGTTTCTGGTCCCGCTTACATGATATTGCCCACTATTCAGATGCTTCGGGTTGCTCTGATAACCAGACTGTTGTTGTTGTTGTTGACTCCCCTGATTGTAACCACCCTGGTTACCATGACCTTGAAACCCGGAACTTGAACCGCCGCCTCCATGACCTGGACCATGAGAAATGGATCCTGATCCGCCATTCGGGCCATGGTGGCGCTGGATGGACTCCCTAAAGCTTCTCATTATGCTGCAACCTTTCCACGAATGAGTGGCCGGCTTCTGATCCGTTCGGTGTTTCGAACACGACTGATTTAACATTGCCTCAAGATCGAATCCTCTCCTTGGAGCCGGCTATCCCTTACGACGCTAGTTATAATTGCACGCACCGGTGTTAGCTACAAAGTCATCAGCTTTGCACTTAGCGTTGCCACCCTGATTGGTAGAATTGTACTGTTGTCCCTTCATGCCGCTACTCTTCTTTCCCTTTCCCGATCTTTCATCCTCAGAGTCGGGGTCCTTGGTACCATCACAGTCAGCATACTTAACAAGAGCCGCCATTAGCTCCCCCATGTCATTGCAATGACGCTTGAGCCGCCCAAGCTTCTTCTTGAGCGGAATGAATCGACATTTTTTCTCCAACATCAGAACCGCTGAGCCGACGTTGATATTATCTAAAGAATGTATGATGGTCGAGACCCGGCGCACCCAGGTGGTCGTTGACTCGCCCTCAGCCTGAACACAAGAAACCAAATCCACAATCGACATAGGTTGTTTGCACGTGTCTTTGAAATTCTGGATAAATCGGGCCTTCAGCTCCGCCCATGACCCGATGGAGTTAGCCGGCAACCCCTTGAACTAGGTGCGAGCCGTCCCCTCTAACATCATCGTGAAGTACTTTGCATATGCAGCCTCACTAACATCCAACATCTCCATGGCCATCTCATAACTCTCCACCCACACCTCAGGGGGTTGATCGGGTGTATAATTAGGCACCTTACGAGGGCCTTTAAAGTCCTTGGGCAGGCACTCGTTTCGTAGAGCCGCCGTTAGACACGGCACACTGAAAGCTTTAGAAGTTACACCCGCCTCAACTGAAGTTGTTGGGTAAACCAGCACGTGCTGATGAGCCGCCCGCTCGGCCTCCCGACGCGCTCTACCCTGGTCCACCAAATCTAGTGCATCGGCCCCATTGCGCACCAGGTCATGTCCATGAGGTTGGTTGCGGCGCTACTCCGTACTCGAGATGGTTGGTGAGTCAATGTGCCTACTGTAGCGCCGGTTTGGACGAGGGGTTGAATGAATCCGGTCACGGCTGTAAGAATAAGCCTGTTGCTGCACTAAAGCTGTTTCAAGAAGCTCCCTAGCTCTTCGGGTTTCAACTGCCGCCGGAGTCTCACCCTCAACTAGTAAAGCCGCCAATCACGTTGCCGCAGCAATCATGTTGTCCAAAGGGGTGGAATAGTGACCTGGCGGTGTTATCACGTGTTGAGGCGGGGTGTTGTTCATATATGGAGAACTCGTCATGCGCGGCTGACCCAACAACCCACCACTTGGCGCTTCTGTCATCCGATTTACCACCAGCGGGTTACTGGCCCCAGCTCCAGTGGTGTGGAAGACATCCCTTGATTCATAAACGGAGGGCAGATGACTCTGATATTCTCTCCTTAAAACTTCGTTCGATGCGTTCTGATCCACCGTGAGTTGGTACGAATCTGCTTGAATCCGATGTGCCTGATCACTTAAAACGGCCTGCTCTGCAGCCATCCTGGCATTTCCTGCTGCTATCTCTGCTTTGTGCTGCTCCTCGTTGTCTGGGGTTACCTCAACCTCCATTAGAGTCGCCAGAGCATCCAATAAATCTGCTAAGACTTGAGCCGGCGAGCGAGCTGACCCGCCAGCACCTATAGTTGTCATCGCTGCCGCACCAGATGTTATAGCTGCGGCGGCTGTCGTGTTGAGAACCGGCTTGGTGCCCGCCATGAAGATCGCCACCCTGTTCGGCAGCTCATAGGGGTATGGAATACTCTCGCCATCGGGGCAGCCCCCAAGCCGTCCGTCTTGCAGTTGATACATTGAATTGGTCTCGCCTGTGGACTCATCTTCAGAGTAGATTTCTGTCTCACCAGACAGCCTTCCAATTCAGCCCCATGGGTGAACCCAACAAAAACATGCCTTACGGCGGGTTGAGCCCGGGCGGGTCATGCACACTGAGCCGTCTCGATGACGTCGGCGCAGATGTCTGGCTCAGGGCCCGACTCGCCAATTTTACCGATGAAGACGTGGATTCCGCTGAAGGGGACCCGGTACCCGTACTCAGTTGAGACAGCCTCGGGGCCCCAGCCTGCATCGTCGATGTAGAGCTTGCCACGATGACTCTTGGTCATTTGCACAATAGTGTATCCCTTGAGCCCTTCGAAGCTTCCCTTTAAGAACTCAAAACCACCATGCGTTGGCCCCATGGTGGGCGCCAACTGTCGTGGAAGTGTCATGACAGATGTCCTCGTGGAAGGACTTAGTTGCGGAGCCATTACGATGAGGTTAGATTAAATGGGTTAAGTGGGACAAAGGACATGGAGAGTTTATACTGGTTTAGGCCCTTGTGGTGAAGGTAAAAGCCTACTCCAGTTTCATGTGGTAATTCTAGGGTTTCGATTACCAGCGAGCAAATACGCTTTCCCTAGCTTTCGACTTGTTGTTTCTTGCCCTAAGCCGCTGCCGGCTCATCCCCTTATATACATGGGTTGATGCCCTGCGGCCTACAGATTCCCGACTGGCTCATACAACGTGTCTGTCTCGATGACTTTATCTACACATATATGGCAGTTTACACTTCATCGGCCTTAAGCCGCCTTCAGGTTCAGGCCTTTTACTAAGCATGTCTATGAACCGCCATCGTTGATATCCTCTTGGGATGTATTCAGATGAACCGCCATAGGGATGACCCGGCCCTTCCTGGGTGGGTCGTATCTGATAGTCATATCCCCAGAACCCTCCGTGATCGATTCCCCCTCTAGCAAATCGCCAGAAAAGGCCCCAAGATGGGATCTCACGGGTACAGAATGTTGCAGCAATGAAAAGTGGTTTCATGGCTCTCTGCGATTGATCTAGGGTATAAGAGTATATATAGACGGCAGAAGTATGTCGGTGGAGCACTACAAGAAATATGTCAACTAGTGACCTTCTGTCAGTTACCCTGGAAGAATTGGTCATAGATCTATGACCATTTCAGACCAATTGGCCAAAAGCTGTTCGGGGGGGCTCCAAACCCTAAACTATAACGACCATTTTGGTCAGAAAGGTCGTAATTTCCTTACACGAAATGGTCATAAAGCAGATAGCACTAGTCTGCTACCTTATTTCTAGCTGACCATGACCAATATAGATGGTCATAACCTTGTAAATTGTGGTGGGTTGCTATGACTAGGCGCCACCTCATCAGTTTTGCCTATGTGTCATGTCCATGTGGCAGTTTTTGCCCTAGGTTGTGAAGAAACCTATATTTCTGTCATTCCCAAAATTCCCCAAAAAATCTCATAAATTCTTTGGGTCATATCTTCATCAAATATGTAAAAATCCTTCCTTTCCTAGTTCAAAACTAATTCAACAATATTCATTTTCCTATTCTGTTCACAATAGCACTTTATGAAGGAAGTGCTATTTATATATTCTTGATTTCCCTTGGAATTTTTGGGCACTCTTTCCTATCCAAATCATTACCGCATGGCAAAATTCAGCTCCATTTGCCAAGCAAATCTTCCTCGGCAAATTTCCAAAGTTTTTGTCCACCTAGAAGCATTGTGAAGGAAGTACCTTTTTTATATCTCGAAATGACATGAAATTTATACAGTTCCTTCATATGCCCAAATTATCACCCTCCTCCAAATTGCAGCTCAGTCAAATCGTCTATGTGAGCCCAGGTTCAATTTATATTTTATGGCCAAATTGGCACGTTGCAAAGCAAGTGTTATATAGACCCCTCCTATTACCCTCAAACTTTTCGGGCACTCTTCCATACCCAAATCATTACCACATGATAATATTCAGCTCAAGTTTCCTAGTAAATCTTTCTCGGGAAATTTCTAAAGTTTCTACCTCGAGAGAAGCTTTGTGAAGTAAGTACTAGCTAGGCTTACCCAAATGATCTGAAAATTTACCAGCGCATGACCATATCTACGTAACTTACCTACACCAATTGTTAGCCCATTTCATTCATCCAATCTCTCTCACTAGTTTTCCCAAGTTTTTGTCCATAGAAGAGCATTGTGAAGGAAGTACTACTTTGGCATGTCCAAATGGTATCAATTTTCTACAATGCTTTCCTCTGCCCAAATAACCATCCTCCACCAAATTTTAGCTCAATCCATTCATTATTTTGAGCCCAGCTTCAACAATCATATTTTTGTCCAGTGTGGTACTTTGCAAAGCAAGTACCACCTAGGATCCTCCTTTTGAGCTAAAAATGTGTGAAGACATTCTCCTTTGTAGATGATCATCCTCAGCCAAAACTCACGCCCATTGGCCATGTGCATTTCCCATACCGCTAATCAAACAATTGGCTGCTAATTCATGTTTGAGCATCGACCGGTCTCCTCATGAGAATCTTATGTTGTGATTTTCTTCCTAGAACCTACCTGGGGAGTGCCCAACCCACTAGACATGCCTAGGCTGCCCAGAACACATGGCAACGCCACGGTTACGCGATGACCACGCGGCAGGCATGCGAGTTTACGCGCTCTAGAGTTGGGGGCCTCGGCCACCGCCCAAACCTCGATGTATCGGCACCAACCCATGTATTTATGATTAAATAGGTACTTTTGTACCTAGAAATGATTTTTGGAAAAAAAATAAAGAGTAAACTATGAGGCAGCTGCAGTTCAAATTTACCCCACTTCCACATGAATTGGCGGGAATTTGTCTTTTTCACCAGAGGTGGATCAAAACTTTTGACAACTAACCATTTTCTTAATTATGCATTAAATATGGCCTAGTATTTTAGAAAATTGATTTGGTCCAATTTTGCAACAAATATATGGTAGGCCCTCACAAAAAAAACTCATTTCGGGCACTCGGAAAATGGAAAATGAATTTTCCATGCAAAGAAAATGAAAACTCCCTTAGGCAACATTGTTTAGAATTCCAAGATGCACCCTTGTGCACAATATGAGATCATTTGAAAAAACTATGCCATGAATGTGGCCATAAGATTGATCATTTGGCTTGAAAGCCATGAATCTTCATGCATGACACCTCATTTCTGAGAACACTTTTTTAAAATAATTTCCATATTACAAGTTTATTATTTTTCCTGGAAACGTGGTCACATATAATGACACAATGCGAAGGTTTTCCAATTTTTTGAATTTTTTATGACTGTTTCAAAATCCGGTCAAAATGGCGGGCTTGACAGTTCCTAGCTAGTGGTTGAATCTTGGAAAACTTTTCATGTTTCTCTGATTAAATAGATACTTATGTACCTAGAAATAATTTTTGGAAAAAATAAAGAGGAAACTATGAGGCAGCCATAGTTCAAATTTGACCCACTTCCTGCTGAATCGACGGTAATTTGTCTTTTTCACCAGAGGTGGATCAAAACTTTTCACACCCAACCATTTTGTCAATTGTGCATTAAATATGGTGTAGTATTTTAGAAAATTGATTTGGTCCAATTTTGCAACAAAAAATGGTAGGCCCTTCACAAAAAAAACTCATTTCGGGCACTCGAAAAATGGAAAATGAATTTTCCGTGCACAGAAAATGAAAACTCCCTTAGGCAACATTGTTTGGAATTCCAAGATGCACCCTTGTGCACAATATGAGATCATTTGAACACACTATGCCATGAATGTGGCCATAAGATTGATCATTTGGCTTGAAAGCCATGAATTTTCACGCATGACAGCTCATTTCTGAGAACACTTTTTTAAAATAATTTCCATATTACAAGTTTATTATTTTTCCTTGAAACTTGGTCACATATAATGACACAATGCGAAGGTTTTCCAATTTTTTTGAATTTTTTATGCCCGTTTCAAAATGCGGTCAAAACGGCGGGCTTGACAGTTCCTAGCTAGTGGTTGAATCTTGGAAAACTTTTGATGTTTCTCTGATTAAATAGATACTTATGTACCTAGAAATAATTTTTGGAAAAAATAAAGAGGAAACTATGAGGCAGTCACTGTTCAAATTTGACCGACTTCCTGCTGAATCGACGATAATTTGTCTTTTTCACCAGAGGTGGATCAAAACTTTTGACACCCAACCATTTTGTCAATTGTGCATTAAATATGGTATAGTATTTTAGAAAATTGATTTGGTCCAATTTTTCAACAAATATATGGTAGGCCCTTCACACAAAAACTCATTTCGGGCACTCGAAAAATGGAAAATGAATTTTCCGTGCACAGAAAATGAACACTCCCTTAGGCAACATTGTTTGGAATTCCAAGATGCACCCTTGTGCACAATATGAGATCATTTGAACAAACTATGCCATGAATGTGGCCATAAGATTGATCATTTGGCTTGAAAGCCATGAATCTTCACGCATGATAGCTCATTTCCGAGAACACTTTTTTAAAATAATTTCCATATTACAAGTTTATTATTTTTCCTCGAAACTTGGTCACATATAATGACACAATGCGAAGGTTTTCCAATTTTTTTGAATTTTTTATGCCCGTTTCAAAATGTGGTCAAAACGGCGGGCTTGACAGTTCCTAGCTAGTGGTTGAATCTTGGAAAACTTTTGATGTTTCTCTAATTAAATAGATACTTATGTACCTAGAAATAATTTTTGTAAAAAATAAAGAGGAAACTATGAGGCAGCCACAGTTCAAATTTGACCCGCTTCCTGCTGAATCAGCGGTAATTTGTCTTTTTCACCAGAGGTGGATAAAAGCTTTTGAAACCCAACCATTTGATCAATTGTGCATTAAATATGGCCTAGTATTTTAGAAAATTGATTTGGTACAATTTTGCAACAATTATTTCATAGACCCTTCACAATTAAACCCATTTTGGGCACTCAAAAAATGAAAAATTGAGTTTTCATCAAAAGAAAATGAAAACTTTCTTAGGCAACATTGTTTGGCATTTGAAGATGAACTCTTGTGCACAATATGAGATCAATATTTGTTTTTTTCATGTGAAAAAGTAGAAGAAAAACAAAAGAAAAAACACAATCATATGTGCTCTATTCCCATTGGTGGAATTCGTTGTCACACAGATCGATGACATGGCGCCCATCCATCCATCCATCTCTCCATACCACATCCATCCATTTATGTACAGAAAAAAAGAAAATGAAAAAGAAAACCCCACCCGCATCCACCTACCCAAACCCTACCCAGATCCCATCGATCCCCTCCTCCCATCGCACCCCTCCTCCCCCCATCTCCTTGTCGCCGCCATCGATCCCTCCCACCGCCGTCTCCCTCCCTCAGATCGAGCTCCCCCTCCCCTCTCCCTCGCACCTCTCGAAGCTCTCGCGTCCCACCGCCGCGCATCGTGCTCCTCTGCAGCTTCTGCGGCGACGCAGCCGCCGCTGACTACCATGCCACCTCCTCCTTCCAGATCGCGGCCGCCACCTCCCTCCGGCGGAGCACGCCGACGTCCATGGCATCCCCCACGCCCTACTCCTCTTGCCCTTCCCCTTCCCCCATCCAACCAAACCAACCAGCCCACCCGGCACCCTTCCTCCTCCAAGAAAGCAAAGCCGCACCCTCTCTCCTCGGATCCATGGCGCTGCTCAGCACCGGTGGCCGTGGGCTCTCTCCCATCGGCGCACTGCTGCCGCCCCCACCCTCTCCCCTTCCCGAGCTGCTCAGGCGGCGCCTAGATCTGGCTCAGCAGCGGCCAGGACTTGCTCCACGGCGTGCGGCTCAGATCCTCTCCCCACTCCCAGATCCAACTTGCCACCGTAGAATGAGGAGATCACGGCCAGGATCTTCAAGACGCAGTGGTCGTCGTCGCGGTCCACTCGTCCGCTGACTCGAGCAAGTTCCCCGGTGCTAAGGTACCCCAAGGAGTTCGCGCGGCGGTTCGAGCTCCTCGGGCCGGGCCGGTTCGGGACGGAGGTGGTGAGCGTCCGCCGCAGCAGGGACGATGACGCGGGCTAGAGGATGAGGCTCGCCTGCGCTGGCAGCAAGCTGGAGGAGCTGGCAGCAACTAGTTCATGCTCGTCTCCACTCCCTCGACCTCCTTTGCTTCCACTCCAAGGACGCCGACGCCCTCCTCTCTGTCGAAGGTCGCCAGAACCATGATGGCCAGCGTGCCCATGCGCGAGGAGACGATGACGACCCCGACAAGCCCTCCAAGGCCAGGAAGAAGGCCGCCGCCAAGGGAGACCAGCCGCCCCAGCAGCAGCAGTACCTCCAAGGTATCGCGCAAGCGCGCCCCCCGATCCCACCACCTCTGTATATTGCTTGGTCCCGATCTCGGCCATCTTGTTGATTTCCTGTGAACCTGAATGAACAGCCTTGGCTCATTCAATTTTGTAATCACTAGTATGTTCAGCCTTGACATTGAATCTGAATTAACAGCCTTGCTGTTTTATTCTGTAATTCCCTTTGATCCCTGTTACTACTGCACTAAGCTCTCACCTGTACCATGGTGCTAAACAACTGGTAAATTAGGATATATACAAGAGATGTTTCTATTTTGCACTGCTCATATTGTACATACTGTCTTCAATAAAAACTATATCAAATTTTGTGGCGCATGCCATGATCCATCTGATGGATTTCTTGCACCTGCAAACCTTGATGTATAATTGCACACTTTGATAAATCCAATACCTTATTACAAATCCATTCGGCTAGTTAGATCTTAAGCCTTTGCAAGCTCGATTGATATGATCTATTATGTGAGCATTTTACTAAAACCTTATGCTACTTCCATTTGTGTTTTATGTTAAACTGATGTGTAACATTTTGCATAGAAGCAATTATCTTTCTCTGTATTCAACAGTGAATTATATAACTGAGATTTATTTTGGCAGGCCAATGCTGCTAATGAACGAATGATAATTCATGCGTTTCTTTGCAGGTTGCTCCGATCTGGTTGTGTGAAGGAACATGCAAGGTCTGCTACTGCTGTTGTGCTTCCTTGAACGATCTGGTGAAGGACAATTTGGTCCATATGTCGTCCCCCCATGCTATCTCTCTCTGCTGCATAGTTAGGTTCAGTTTTTTTGTTCTCTTTCTAGTTTAAGCGTAAGCAAATTCCAGTAGGTCTCTATGTATGTGGATCATGAGTTAGAACATCTAATCTAATTACGGACTGCAGACTTGCTATGTCATGATCAAACTTGCTTGCATTCAGTTCAGAAAATTTCTGAATTCTCTGGTGTTTTCTTTCACTCAATGATTGTGGTACTGGTAGTCAAATTAGATGCCTCCTTTGCTGTAATTCCCTCGTTTCCCTGTCATGATTTATCTTGAATTTTGGTAGTGTGATAAACACATTAGCAAATCTAAATAACTTTGACATATTTGCTCTATTATCTTGCACTGGATTGGCACCTTTCATTACCCTATACAAATATATCTCAATTCCGCTAACACTGATCCTTGTGTATGGTCTTAACCCTTTTGGTTGCATGATACTTCTATAACTAGCCTTTAATGAATTCAATGTATGATTGTGATGAGAATTATATGATACCTACCTGTTTTTATCCTTGATCAGTATCATTTCTGGTCTCTGTTCTTATTACTTGCTGTATGTTTAGTGCCTATACATCGTTGTGTTTTGCGGGTCTAGTCCTTCACTGTTATAGTTTGAAACCACTTCATAACTCATAATTTGTTTGTCATGATTCATTGCTTATGAAAATTATTACAAATATGTTGAAAATTGCATAGAAGAATTTTGTGCCATCTCTGCAACTGTGCTAGATGTGATGTTCCTGAAACTTATTATGGTATCTGTACTATCCTTATGTTGCAACACTACAGTTATTATTTCTCATCCTTACGCAGACAAGAAGGCTAACTTTGCTCTAGCCTTCTCATCCAAGAATAGAAATAAATAAAGGTCGACACATCTTTAAAATGACATGTCAAACTTAGTTTTTGAGGCTATGTTGCATTTGTAGTTCTTGCTCTATTAAATTTGAGGCTACGTTGCATTTGTAGTTCTTGCTTTGTTAAATCTGAGATTGATGAAAATGGTATATAGAAAGCAAAAAGTTGTAGCCACATAATGATGTTGTATGGTACCCCCAGCAAGTAATATGCTTGAATCAATTTGATTTTTCCTGATTATATTTATCTTATAGTATCGTGATGTTGGCAGGTATATGCGAGGCCGGCAGTGCGGTGGCAGTCCCCGTGGAACGAGCGCTGGACTACTCCCTTGGCTAGGCGTACCTGTGTAAGCACGAATGGAGCAAAGACTCACTGTTGGTGTTGCCCGCCAAGTTCTCCAGCCCGTGGTGAACCGAGGCTATCTCAAGTGCTTCGTTGGTTGGGTTGCGTTCTTTGCTGCTGGTCTCATGAATGGGGTACATTTCTGAAACTGAACTAGCTTGAGTACCTATTTTCTTCTTAAGTTGTCATTTTACCAAACATTTGTTGATTGTCAAAATGTTATATTTAGTTCCTGATTAATGATTTTCATCAATAAATTGTTGGTCACATGAGTCAAGCTTGTGCTCATATTTAGCTAGTTTTGGATGTATGTTGATCCAAATGTCCAGAAAATAGAAGCTAACCATGTCAAAAGTTAGAGCACTCTTGATTGCTATATTAGGGCAGCGCTGACCATTTCTTGAAGTAAGTTATTTTTCTTGAAGGAAGGGTAAGGAGGAGGCAACACGTTGGAAGCTGGAGGACCCAGGGATGGATAATATGTGTTGGTCTCGCCGTCTACCTGGCCCTTTTGTTGATAAATCCATTGTGCAATGGTAAGCTTCCTGTGGCTCCGCTTTGATCTAGTGAGACATGTTGTATCTGCATGAATTTGGTCCATCTTAATAGTATGGAATGCCTTTACAACAATATATGTGATCCTTGACTAGTTAGTTTCTAGAATGCTAGTCCGTATGGAATCTTTTTATATCTTTTTTAATGCGAGTCAGCACCAATCCTTGACAGGGTGACCGTGGAAGGGATGGAAATTCATATTGCTGTTTGTAATGAAGGTCACAGCCTAATCCTGACTATGGTCGTCTAGTGAGTATGGCATATGGTTCATATAGCAGGAGCATGTGCCCAGTTTGTGATCGCTATTGACAGGAGCTCCATTCTGAAGAAGATTGAAGACAATTATGGAGTTGTAAATTACTGTAGCCAGCTATCACACTTGTAGAGCTTGTAATATTGTGATTCCAATTGTATTACATGTTATTGGTAGAGCAAGAGCTCCATACTGATTCTGGTTGTTGTTATTTGAAGTATTACATGTGTTTTCTGTCTGTTTGAATTTAAATATTTGTTATTTATTCACTGGCATATTGAAATCTGAAGAACATGACCTTGACATGAGGGACCTACAAAATAGAACCTGACATTTCGGACCCACTTACCAGAATCTGAAAAAACAAGAAAACAAAGGCCATGGCCCAAAAATAAAATGGCTAAAATGTTGGGCTATGCCCATGTGGCTGACGAAAACTAATATATAAAATATAAATAGGCTGAATTGATGGGCTTGGCCCATGCAGCTCATGAAAATTGACAAAAAAACATAAATGGGTTGAATTAAATGGCTCGGCCCATGTGAAACACCGAATTGGACCGGGCTGATTCTTGTGCCACATCAGATTGCCACGTCAGATGCCTACGTGGCCTGGGGAGGCTGCTAGTGACCAAAACAAAACAGTAGGCATATTTTGGTCGTAAACGTCTATGACGATCTCACAGAGAAGGTCGTTAATTTCAGTTTACGACTGCTAGCTTTTGACCTTCTGTTTTGGGTCACAAAAAAGTCACAAATGAAAAACAATGACCTTTCAGTGACCAATAGTCAAGGTCACAAGTTGACATATTTCTTGTAGTGGAGCTACGTGGGGCCCATGCGGGTGGTGGCGCGCCTACCCCCTGCTACGTCTTGAGCTTGTGTTGGTTTTCCCTGAAGAGGAAGGGATGATGCAACAGAGTAGCGTAAGTATTTCCCTCAGTTTTTGAGAACCAAAGTATCAATCCAGTAGGAGGCCACGCTCAAGTCTCTCGTACCTGCACAAAACGATAGCTACTCGCAACCAACGCGATTAGGGGTTGTCAAGCCCTTCACGGTCACTTACGAGAGTGAGATCTGATAGATAGAATATTTTTGGTATTTTTGGTATAAAGATGCAAAGTAAAAAAGTAAAGGCAAAGTAAATAGCAAAAGAATATTAAAGTGATGGAGATTGATATGATGAGAATAGACCCAGGGGCCATAGGTTTCACTAGTGGCTTCTCTCAAGAGCATAAGTATTCTACGGTGGGTGAACAAATTACTGTTGAGCAATTGATAGAATTGAGCATAATTATGAGAATATCTAGGCATGATCATGTATATAGGCATCACGTCCGTGACAAGTAGACCAAAACAATTCTGCATCTACTACTATTACTCCACTCATCGACTGCTATCCAGCATGCATCTAGAGTATTAAGTTAAAAACAGAGTAACGCTTTAAGCAAGATGACATGATGTAGAGAGATAAATTCATGCAATATGAAATAAACCCCATCTTGTTATCCTCGATGACAATGATGCAATATGTGCCTTGCTGCCCCTTCTGTCACTGGGAAAGGACACTGCAAGATCGAACCCAAAGCTAAGCACTTCTCCCATGGCAAGAACTACCAATCTAGTTGGCCAAACCAAACGGATAATTCGAAGAGACTTGCAAAAATAACCAATCATACATAAAAGAATTCAGAGAAGATTCAAATATTATTCATAGATAGACTTGATCATAAACCCACAATTCATCGATATCAACAAACACACCGCAAAAAGAAGATTACATGGAATAGATCTCCATGAGAGAGGGGGAGAACTTTGTATTGAGAATCAAAGAGAGAGAAGAAGCCATCTAGCTACTAACTATGGACCCGAAGGTCTAAGGTAAACTACTCACACTTCATCGGAGGGGCTAGGATGATGTAGAAGCCCTCTGTGATGACGGCCCTCTTCCGGCGGAGCTCCGGAACAGACCCCAAGGATGGGATCTCGTGGATACAGAAAGTTGAGGCGGTGGAATTAGGTTTTTGGCTCCTGTTCTAATCGTTTGGGGGTACGTGTGTATATATAGGAGGAAGGAGTACGTCGGTGGAGCACCGAGGGGCCCACAAGGCAGGGGAGCGCGCCCTAGGGGGGCGCACCCCACCCTCGTGACCCTCTTTGATCCGTTGCAGTAGGGTCCAAGTCTCCTGGATCATGTTCAGTGAGAAAATCGTGTTCCCGAAGATTTTATTCCGTTTGGACTCTGTTTGATATTTTGTTTCTCCGAAATACTGAAATAGGCAAAAAAACAGCAATTCTGGGCTGGGCCTCCGGTTAATAGGTTAGTCCCAAAAATAATATAAAAGTGGAAAATAAAGCCCAATATAGTCCAAAACAGTAGATAATATAGCGTGGAGCAATCAAAAATTATAGATACGTTGGAGACGTATCTGGCATCCCCAAGCTTAATTCCTGCTCGTCCACAAGTAGGTAAATGATAAAAAGAGAATTTTTGATGTGGAGTGCTAGTTGGCATAATTTCAATGCAAATCTTCTTAATTGTGGTATGAATATTCAGATTAGAAAGATTCAAGACAAAAGTTTATATTGACATAAAAATAATAATACTTCAAGCATACTAATAAAGCAATTATGTCTTCTCAAAATAACAAGGCCAAAGAAAGTTGTCCCTACAAAATCATATAGTCTGGCTATGCTCCATCTTCCCCACACAAAGTATTTAAATCATGCACAACCCTGATGACAAGACAAGCAATTGTTTCATACTCTAACTTTTTCAAAACTTTTTCAATCTTCACGCAATACATGAGCGTGAGCCATGGATATAGCACTATGGGTGGAATAGAATGGTGGTTGTGGAGAAGACAAAAAGGAGAAGTTAGTCTCACATCAACTAGGCGTATCAACGGGCTATGGAGATGCCCATCAATAGATATCAATGTGAGTGAGTAGGGATTTCCATGCAACGGATGCACTAGAGCTATAAATGTATGAAAGCTCAACAAAAGAAACTAGTGGGTGTGCATCCAACTTGCTTGCTCACGAAGACCTAGGGCAATTTGAGGAAGCCCATTGAGGGAGTCCTGTAATAGGGGGTGTCCGGATGGCCGGACTATACCTTCAGTCAGACTCCTGGACTATGAAGATACAAGATTGAAGACTTCGTCCTGTGTCCAGAGGGGACTTTCCTTGGCGTGGAAGGCAAGCTTGGCGATACGGATATATAGATCTCCTACCATTGTAACCGACTTTGTGTAACCCTAACCCTCTCCGGTGTCTATATAAACCGGAGGATTTTGGTCCGTAGGACAACATACAGAACAACAATCATACCATAGGCTAGCTTCTAGGGTTTAGCCTCTTCGATCTCGTGGTAGATCTACTCTTGTACTACCCATATCATCAATATTAATCAAGCAGGACTGCCGGGGTATCTGATCCACGAGCACCTATGGGACCGGCGGACCGGGTCCCTTTCGGTTCGGCGAGGGTGGAGGTCGAGCAAAGAGCGGATCGAGGCGAAGCACACAAGCGGTTTACCCAGGTTCGGGCCGCACGGATGCGTAAAACCCTACTCCTGCTTTGTGGTTTGTATTGAGTTCTTGCTCGGGAGCGCGGAGTGCTACAGTACACCCCAGCAGCTAACGAGACCGAGCCTGAGTATCTCCTCCCCCCCCCCTCTACATTGCGCACGGGCCTCATTTTATATGCTCAAGGGGTCACCGACAGGTGGCAACGTAGACAAGGGTAAAAATGGGAAAGTGATGCGGTTGGTACAGCTACCTGCTACAGTGTATCATACCTAACCCTGACGGCAGGGGACAAGGGCATTAAATGCCCGTCTGTGTCGCCTAAATAGTGCAAAAGGGACCGCCAGGGACGCCACCGCTCGCCACGATGGCAATCTTGTCAGCGCCGCTTGCCACCGCGCACCGCTGGCTGCACAGCCTCCCGCCACGTACGCCTGGAAGGGTCCCAGAGCGACACGTTGGTGGATGTGCTAGAGCGCGTGCACGAAGTGGTGGCTTGCCGCGGCGAGCGCCTTGTCGCAGTCGTTGTCTTGTCGCGTCCGGGAGCTTGTCGCTCACCGGGCCTTGCCGGGACGCGTGGCGCGTCGCGGCAAGTTTCTTGAGATGCCTTGGTTGGCCTTCCCGGCAAGCTCCTCTTGCCGGGGTCTTGTCTCCTTAAGCGCCTTGCCTTGGTTGGCCTTCTCGGCAAGCTCCTCTTGCCGGGGTCTTGTCTCCTTGACTTGGATACTTTGTTCTTGAATGGCTCCAAGGGAACCACGGAGGACCTTGGCGGTCACCTGGCAAGCCTTGCCGCGGGATGCTGCGACTGCCCATGCACAAGTTCGGGATACTAGGGTACCCCTATCCTAGTACACCGACAGGAGCCCCCGGGCCTGGGCCATACACGGTGCCGAGCGCTGTTGGGCTAGGCCCAAAACAGGGCACGGGCACGCGCGGCCTGGGTTACGCCGTATCTCTCCCCGTATCCACCGCGCCCATCCCGAACGGCACGCGTTGAATGCGGCGTCGTGGGAGAGATCATGGGTGGTTTCTTTATTCGGAAATGTGGAACGTCCGCACCCTCCCTCTTTATAAGCAGGGGAAATAGGGGTAGTTCGCCCATTTGCCGGTTGCTACTCCAATCTCAGAAATCTACGCCGCTCCCTCGTCTCCTCAAAGCTGAAAGAGAGCAGCGCCCCGCCCCCCATCGCCACCAGCACCACCAACGCCGTCGACCTCCTCCACCACTTCCGCCATGGCTCTGAAAGCCGACAAGGGGAAGGCTGTGAAGTCGACCGAGGCGCAGCGGCTTGCGGCGCTGCGAAAGGAGTGGGCAATCTTCCCCCCCCCCCAAGCTCGTCGCGAGGGAGCTGAGGGAGAACTACTACCTCTTCTGGTCGACGGAGACGCGAGCGCATCCGCGTACGAAGGTACTTCCAGCCGCCGCTTGGAAAATGGCTCCAAATGGATATCCATTCTTCGCCTTGTTCTTCTACTGCGGGCTCTGCCCGCCTTTCTTTGAGTTCTTCTGCGATATCATGAACACCTACGGGTTCCACCTCCTTGACTTCACCCCCAATGCCGTTCTGACCATGGCAGTTTTCGCGCATCTCTGCGAAAACTTTGTCGGAGTCCATCCCAATGTAGCCCTTTTCGCCACTTCTTTATGCCCCGAGTAGAGAGAGGAGAGCCTTTATCCGGCGGAATCGCCTGGATCTCAAGGGCCGGCAAGAAGGACACTTATCTGGAGGGAGAGTTCTACGGCAAGTGGGAGGAATGGAGAGCAGACTGGTGCTGGATTGTCGAGGAGAACCCGCAGCCGTTTACCGCCCGGCGCCAAGCCCCAGTAGCACGCGGCAGCGATTGGAGTGACGTGGCCCCGGAAGACGATAGGCTGAAGATTGCCATCACCAGGATCCTACGCCTCAGGCTTGCCGGGCTCACTGTAGGCACTGTTGGCGCAGATTTTCTTCGCCGCCGCATCGCCCCCCTGCAGGAACGGGGGAGACCCGCCTGGGAATTCAAGAATGCGGCGGATATCATGAGGCTGCGTCCGGGCCTCAACTTCAACTTCACTGTTCTGGAGCTCAATGCGATGCTCCAGGAGCTGTTCAAGTACGACCCTCAACATCCCGAAGTGTTCAGGTTGCCGGGGGGTGTCGTTCCACTGTGCAACAACTCCTCGCTCGACCGCATCCGTGCAATGATGTCGCTGTGCGATTCGCATGGAATTGTCCCAACTTGGCAAGAGCCTGCAGACGACGTCGTGCAGGAGTTCTTTGACGGCTTAGTAGAAGTGTCGGTCTGTGCCGACAAAAAGGATAGCCTCACCCGCGACACCACCGATGCGGAGATGACACGCATCGCCACTAGGCTGGAAGAGGCGGCGGCAGCCGCAGCCGCGGGTGAATTTGGATTCACCATGGAGGAGGCAGATGTAGCAGAGGCGGCAAGCCATGCCGAGCGAGAGGAGCGTGTCGGCGAGAAAGAGCTTGCCAGGCATAACGTCGAGTCGAGCGAGCCCGCCAAGGATACGAGCGGCTCGCTGGAGATCAACTCCTCTTCCTCCTCATCTTCAGGAAGCTCGCCGCAAGAAGAACCTCCATCTCCACCAAGAAGGCGTCTCCGCAAGGCCGGGGTCGTAGCGGGGCAGCGGGCAAGTGAACAGCCGCCGCGCCGCGCGACACGCTCCACCGTGGCAAGCACTGTTGCCGCGGGAGCATCTCACGCTGCTGCGGCAACTGGAGCGGGGTCCAGCCAGACCACCGCTTCTGCTCCTGCCGCTTCTCACGCCGCGGCGGCAGCCGGAGCGGGGTCGTCTCAGACCACCGCCACTGTTCCCGCCAAGCGGCCAAGGGAAACCACTCCTCCGCCTCCTCGCGCCGGGCATGAGCCGGACTTCGACTGCTCCGCGTTCAGCTCCGACGAGGAAGAAGAAGAGTAAGATTCTCTTGTTGTACTTGTAGTTCTTCAATTCTTGCTGTTTTGTCTTGCATCTCATTTGCTTTACCCTGAACTTGTTCCTTTTTAGGACTGTGGCCCAGAGAGCAGCGAAGAGAGCCAAGGTCCCGGTGATTATCATCGAGGACGAACCCACTACAACAGCAGGGGGTGCGTCCGGGACAATCTTGCCGGACCCGGCAACTTTTCTCCAAAGCAGCCCCAAGCGTAAGTATATGGTTCGCTTTCCGCTGTGAGGCACGCATGGATACTCTGTATTTGCTGATATGTGACTATTGGTTTGTGTAGGAGCAGAGCAGCCCCACCAGGAGCGCCCGGAGGCCACCCCCGAAATGCCAAGGAAGAGTCCTCCGGCAAGGGAGAGTTCTCCGGCAAGGGAGAAGTCTCCGGCAAGGGAGAGCTCTCCCGCAAGGGACAGCACCAGCGGCCCTCCGGCGGCGAGGACCATGACTGCAGAAACCGGTACAGGTAATCCTCTCGCTTCAAGACTTCCCTTGGGTTCTTCTTCTTTTGATCTTCTTTTTGGATATTGGCTTGACTCTTCTCCCTTTTCCGGCCGTCAGACCCATCTGCCGCGGAGCCGATGAAGACCGAGGTTGCCGCCGACGATGCCGCTGCCACCGAAGAAGCAGGCGGGGGGTCTGGCGATCACACTGACGACTCTAAGGCCGCAGGAGCGCCAGGCGCTACGTCGACCGCCGACCCGTTCGCCGCTGCCGCAGCGCCAGGCTCCGAAGAGCCCCAGCCAGGCGTCTACTTGAGGGCCGGCAATGGCGTCTTCATCAACCTCCCCTAGGCGTCAAGCTCCAGGGTGCCGGTCGAGGGAGAGAGCTTCGACGGAGAGGTGCTCGCCTCCGCTGGGCTGACGCTGGTTGACGCGCCGAGCAGCAGCAGCAGCGAGCCTGAAGAGGAGCGGCTGCTGCGGAAGCTGTTGTCGCTCTACCGCGCGTGGCAAGCCAAGCTGGAATCCCGCGAGGCGCTTGTCGCGAAGGCGGCAGCTGACATCGAGAAGCGCGCGGAGGAGCTCCAGAGTCTCCGCCAGGAAACTCTCCAGTCCCTAGCAGAGGAGCAGGAGCAACTCGACGAAGAGCAGAAGGCCTTCTTCCTCGAGAAGGCCGAAGTTGAAGAGCAACAGCGGCTTGCCGCTAAGAAGCTGTCTGCGCGGGAAGGCGAGCTGGCGCAGCGGAAGGTCAACCTTGACGCCCACGAGGAGGAGCTTGCCGCGCGCGAGCGAACATTCGGCGGAGCCCTCAAGCAAGCGGAGGATGCTGCTGCAGTTGCCGAGGCCGCCAAGAAGGAGCTGGAGACCAAGGTGGCACAGCTGGAGGCCAATCTCAAGGCGAGTGGCGAAGAGCTTAGCGCCGCCAAGGACTCCAACACAGATCTTGAGTTGAAGCTGACCACTTTGACCAAGACGCTGGACGGCACCAAGGAGTGGGAGGTGGCCTTGAAGGAGGAGATCAAGGACGACAAGGCGCTGCTGGAGAGTGCTGCCGCCGCCCAGAATGCTTTTAGGGAGAATGTGGAGCACTGGACGGAGGGTCTCGTGAACGTTGCCGCCGACATCGACAGGGAGCTGGCGCAGCTGGGGATGGAGGATCTCGGGTATCCCTCCGACGAGAACCTCCAACCCAGCGCCAAGCTCATCTTGTTCCTCAAAGGCGTGGCGACGGCCCTCCAGCGACTCCGGGAGAGGATCCCAAAGCAGCTGGCCGACGAGTCGCGCAAGATCTGCGCGGGAGCTCTTCAAAAGGTGTTGGTGAAGGTGGCCTTCCGCAACCCGGGCCTCAACCTCACCAACGTCCTCAAGACCCTGCCGCCGGATGCTGATCTGGAGGCGCTCAAGACCCTTGTCGCACCCATTGTGGACAAGGTGAGCGGGATCAAGAGGATTGAGGGCGATCACGTAGACTAGGCCGCCCGTTTTCTTCTTTTCTTATCGCTGCTGGTCATGTTATGAAAACAATCTGTTAGAGCCACAACAAGCTATTTTGTAATATAACTCTATTCTGGGTGATGATTGCAATGTTATTCCCTTTACTTGATTCCTCCCTTTGTATGTTTTTGCCCTACGCTTTTAGGAAACTTGCCGGTGCAGGCACCTTAGCTGCGAGCGCTGAGTGCGGAACGTCAGCAGCCTACTGGCGGTGCCGTTACCGACAAGAAACCTTGTCGCAACTAGTTGCAACTCACTTAAGTTGTTGAGCGGACTCGAAACAAAGTAAGGGCGCAACTAGCTACGAGTTGGTTCCTCCGCGCACAGGTTTTCCATACAAAGTGCGGTCGTTCAAGGGAGATAACTTAGAAATTTTAAAAAATCTGATTGCTCAGACTTTGGCAACTTAGCTTTTCTGTTGTTCGCTTCCCGGTAAGGCGAAACTTTCTTGAACGACGCCTGGTCCATACCATTATCTTCTCCTTTCCCCCCGGCAAACTTGTGGGCGAGGGAACCTTCCTTTCCTTGAGAAAAAAGAAAGAAGAAAAAATAAAGATATGGAGCCTTACGGCTTGTTATTGCTTACTGGGGAGTAGGTGCTGCACAAAGTGTTAGATCACATATGCAAAAAATAGAAAGCATGAAGTTGACAAGATGTGCGGAGCACATGAGCTTTACTTATGCACGGGGTCTGCGCCCGGCTTTGTACAAAGGATAACATGCAACAGCGGCAAGACTTGTACAAAAGGTGGTTGCCGGAACAGGTTCCGGCAACCGCACCTTACGGGTAAAACTTACGAAGATGCTCAATGTTCCAGGAATTGCTCACCGGAATGCTATCTTCGGTCTCAAGGCGGATAGCGCCAGGCCTAGTGACTCGTTTCACCCGGTAAGGGCCTTCCCACTTCGGCGTCAACTTGTTGGAATTCTTGGCGGACTGAACGCACCGAAGAACAAGGTCGCCTTCCTCGAGACTTCTGGCGTTAACTTTGCGGCTATGGTAGCGGCGCAAAGCTTGCTGGTAGCGAGCAACTCGTACAGCAGCCTGAAGACGGTCTTCCTCAAGGAGCAGCGTGTCATCTTGTCGCAGCTGCTCTTGCTCAAGCTCAACATAAGCGAGCACTCGAGGTGACCCGTATACGAGTTCCATGGGGAGAACTGCCTCTGCTCCATAGACTAGAGCAAAAGGTGTCTGGCCAGTGGCTCGATTTGGCGTCGTCCTGATCGACCAAAGAACCACCGGCAGCTCCTTGATCCAGTTTCTTTCGCACTTGTGCAGCCTGTCGAAAGTTCTGGTCTTGAGCCCGCGCAGCACTTCAGCATTTGCCCTCTCCGCTTGACCGTTGCTTCTCAGGTGAGCAACAGAAGCGAAGCAGACCTTGGCGCCAAGATCTTGTACATACTGCATGAAGGTGCGGCTCGTGAATTGTGTACCATTGTCAGTGATTATCCTGTTAGGGATCCCGAAGCGGCAAACAATCGACCTGAAGAACTTGACTGCTGATTGTGCTGTCACCTTCCTCACCGGTTCCACTTCCGGCCACTTTGTGAACTTGTCAATTGCAACGTACAAGTACTCAAAGCCCCCGACTGCTCGGGGAAAGGGGCCGAGGATGTCGAGCCCCCAGACCGAAAATGGCCAGGATAAAGGGATCGTCTGGAGAGCTTGAGCTGGTTGGTGTATCTGCTTGGAATGGAACTGGCACACTTCACACTTGGTTACTTGTGGAGTTGCATCCTAGAGGGCTGTCGGCCAAAAGAAACCTTGCAGGAATGCTTTGCCGGCAAGTGCCCTTGCGCCAATGTGGTGACCACATATGCCTCCATGTATTTCTGCCAACAGCTTTTGTCCGTCTTCCCGGTGAATACACTTCAATTTCACACCTTTGAGTCTTCTTCTGTACAGTGTCTTGTCAACAAACTGGTACATACTTGACTGCCGGGCTACTCTTTCCACTTCTTCTTGCTCTTCAGGAAGTTCTCCTATCTGAAGGAAACGGACAATCCGCTGTGCCCATGCTGGAGCTTGTGGCTCGACAACAAGGACTAAAGGCAAATCTGCTACTGCAGGAACATCTGCTTCTACGGCGAGAACCTGCGGCTCTGCCGGAGCTTGACGTTCCCCGGCAAGCTTGCCGGAGCAAAACTTGCCGGGAGCTTCTGCTTCAACGGAACAAACCCAAGGGCTTGCCGGAGCAGACTGCTCCTCAGCACTCTTGGCGTTGATCTTGGGGACCTTCTTGGCCAAAGGCAAATCTGTTGCTGCGGGAACATCCGCTTCTATGGCAAGAACCTGCGGCTCTGCCGGAGCTTGACGTTCCCCGGCAAGCTTGCCGAAGCAAAACTTGTCGGGAGCTTCGGCTTCAACGGAACAAACCGAGGGCTTGCCGGAGCAGACTACTCCTCAGTGCTCTTGGCGTTGATCTTGGGGACCTTCTTGGCGGCCGCTTCGGGAAGCTCTGCCAGAAAATAGTCACCAGAAATCAACTTCCTCTTCCTGCTCTGTCCGGTTGATGGCGTTACAGACGGTTGAGTCAGCTTGAGCACAAAGATCCCTGGTTCCACAGGTAACTTAAGTGCGGCGCACTTTGATAGGCCATCGGCAATGGCGTTCTGAGCTCTTGAAACATGCTCCATCTGTAGGCTATCAAAGTGCTCTTCTAGCTTTCTCACTTCATCGACGTAGGCTTCCATCAACGGACTCTGATAGCTCTTGTTCACTTGGCGGACGACAAGCTGCGAGTCACCCCTGACAATAAGCTTCTTGATCCCAAGGTCTGCCGCGATCCTGAGACCGGCAAGCAAGCCTTCATACTCTGCAGTATTGTTTGTTGCTTGCTCCTTGGGAAAGTGCATCTGGACTACGTACTTGAGGTGCTCTCCGGTGGGTGCGACAAGCAGCACGCCAGCGTCGGTGCCTTGCAGCGAAAAGGCACCATCAAAGTACATCAACCACTCTTTGCTTGCTTCCTTGACGGGGATGCTCGTTTCTGGAATTTCTTCATCTGGTGTTGGCGTCCATTCTGCTATGAACTCTGCCAATGCTCTGCTTTGGATAGTTGAAGTACTCTCAAAATTGAGGCCAAAGCTTGACAGTTCCAGTGCCCACTCAACAATCCTGCCTGTCGCTTCTGGATTCTGTAGTATCCTCTTCAGCGGAAAACGAGTGAAAACTGTGATCTCATGTGCTTGGAAGTAATGGCGCAGCTTTCTCGAGGCCATGAGAAGGCCGAAAAGCAATTTCTGCACGCCATAGTACCTTGACCTAGCCCCCTGCAGAAGGGAACTGACAAAGTAAACTGGGCGCTGTACCATTCTCTTCTGTATTTCCTCGCGCGTCTGCACAGATCCATCCTTGTCGGGACCAGAGCTTGTCGGGGAAGCCCCCTGCTTGTCGCTGGATGCGCTTGCCGTGGTTGCTGGCTCGTCATCTGCCTCCCTCTCTGCCACTAACGCAGCACTAACCACTTGATTGGTTGCCGCTATATCCAGCAGCAACTTCTCTTGTGGCTTAGGTGCGACAAGTATTGGAGCGGAGGACAGGTATCTCTTCAAGTCTTGCAGCGCAGCCTCCGCTTCCGGAGTCCATTTCATTGGACCCGCCTTTTTCAATAATTTGAAAAATGGCAGGGCGCGCTCAGCAGACCTAGAGATAAACCTGCTGAGAGCAGCCACGCAACCGGCAAGTCTTTGTACATCCTTGACGCGCTTTGGTGCTTCAATCTGCTCAATGGCCTTGATCTTGTCGGGATTGGCTTCGATTCCCCGCTGAGACACGAAGAACCCGAGAAGCTTGCCGGAGGGGGCTCCAAACACACACTTCTCAGGGTTGAGATTGAGGCTGATCTTGCGCAGATTTGCAAAGGTCTCGTCTAAATCTTGAATCAGAGTTGCCTTGTCTTTGCTCTTGACCACTATGTCATGCATGTAGGCTTCCACATTTCTGTGTATTTGTGGCTCAAAAGCGACATGAACTACTCTTGCAAATGTTGAACCAGCATTTTTTAAACCGAAAGGCATTCGTACGAAACAGTACGTGCCACATGGAGTAATGAATACGGTCTTCTCCTTATCCTCTTCTGCCATGAAGATCTGATGGTATCCTGAGTATGCGTCAAGAAATGAAAGCAAGTCACATCCGGCCGTGGAGTCAACAATCTGGTCAATGCGCGGCAAAGGAAATGGGTCTTTGGGACAAGCTTTGTTAACATCGGTAAAGTCGATACAAAGTCTCCATTTCCCGTTCGCCTTGCGCACGACTACAGGATTGGCCAACCATGTAGGATGGAGCACTCCTCTGACAAGGCCTGCTGCTTCCAACTTCTTGATTTCTTCTGCGATGAATTCTTGGCGCTCCACTACCTGCTTCCTGACCTTCTGCTTGACGGGCCGCGCATGAGGACAAACGGCAAGATGGTGCTCAATTACTTTCCTGGGAACACCGGGGATGTCAGACGGTTGCCATGCAAACACGTCAACATTCGCCCGCAAGAAAGCAATGAGCGCGCTTTCCTATTTAGGGTCAAGAGTGGCACCGATGGTGAAGGTACCACCAGTGCCATCCTCCTTGGCGGACACCTTCTTGGTCTCTGGCGGAGCTGCCATTGTCTTCTTACACTTGCCGGTGGAGCTCGATGGTGCGTCCGCGACGGCAGCGCAGCACTCCGAAGAGGTGCGCTTGCCGGAGTGGGCATCAGAACTCTTGCCGGACTTGGTCTTCTTCTTCTCCCCGGGAGCTTCAGCGGCAAGTGACTTGCAATCTGTTGCGGCTGCC
Organism: Triticum dicoccoides; assembly: GCF_002162155.2. Taxonomy (NCBI): domain Eukaryota; kingdom Viridiplantae; phylum Streptophyta; class Magnoliopsida; order Poales; family Poaceae; genus Triticum; species Triticum dicoccoides. The sequence continues at coordinate 32,817,122 of NC_041382.1, forward strand.
GCTTCCCGGTAGATTTTGTCGGTGCAGATAAGAGCATCCTTCTTGTCACCAGGGACAGAGATGACGCTCATCGGGCCTGGCATCTTCATCATGTTGTATGCATAGTGAGAGGCTGCCATGAACTTGGCGAGTGCTGGACGGCCGAGTATCCCATTGTAAGGCAATGGAAAATCGGCAACGTCAAAAGTGACCCTCTCAGTCCTGAAGTTCACCTCGCTGCCAAATGTTACTGGCAACTTGACCTTCCCCTTCGGCTTGCTCCTTCCCGGGCTGATTCCTTGGAATGTGCCGGTCTCTTCAAGCTCGCTGTCAGGGATCTGGAGTTTCTGGAGTACAGCAGAGGAGATCAGGTTCAAGCCGGCCCCGCCGTCAACTAGCATCTTAGTGACCTTGAGGTTGCAGATAGTTGGTGAAACCAACATCGGCAAGCGCCCTACCGCAGTTGTGCGATCAGGGTGGTCCTCAATATCAAAGATGATAGGCGTGCTAGACCATTTCAGAAGCTTGCGTGACTCAACAGGTGGTTCCGCCGCATTGACTTCCCGCACCCACTGCTTGAGTTGGCGGTGCGAAGTATGCAGAGAAGCACCGCCGTCAACGCGCAAGACCTCTGTGGCTTTCTGGAACTCCTGCTCACTGGTCTCGACATCATCCATTTCTTCGTCGTCGTCGTTGTCTTCATCCTTGTCGCGGCCGCGGGGAGGTCTGTCTCCTTGCCGCTGCTTGGCCTTGCCGCGGCGTCCTCCCCGGCCGGTGCGCTTCTTGCCGGATTCTCCAGCGCCTCCTTGGGCCCTCTCCTTGTCGCGTCGCTCGTATTCAGCCTTTTGCTGCTGGACAAGCTGCTCAACCTTCTTGCAGCTCTGGAGGTCATGGCCCTTGGTGCGGTGGATCTTGCAGTACTGCTTGTCGGTGCCGTCCTGCTTGTCGGCGACCACCACAGTCTGGCAGTTGGTGCATGCGGCAATCTCCTTGCCGGAGCTAGCATCTTTGGCTTTCTTGGCACCACCTTCGTTGTCGGACTGCTCTATGACTAGCACATCTTTGCCTTTCTTCTTCCTGTTGTTCCGCCGCCGGTTTTTCTTTGCCGGGGCAGCATTCTTGCTGTCAGATCCCCCTGCTCCTGTATTCTCTCCGAGGAGTTGCCTCCCTTCCTCAGCACGTGCACACTTGTCGGCCAGGGCATACAGCTCGCTGACGTCTCTGATCTTGCACATCGCCATCTCCTCCCGCATCCTGCGGTTACGCACGTTCTGATGGAACGCGCTGATGACTGCGGCAGGGTGGACATCTGGGATGTTGTGCTATACACGGCAGAATCTCTGAATGTACTTGCGCAGGGGCTCTCCTTCCTTCTGGGCGAGCAGATGAAGGTCACTCTCTTGGCCATGGGGTTTGTGGCCGCCTGTAAAGGCGCCGACAAACTGATGGCATAGGTCTGCCCAGGAGGATATGGAGTTGTCCGGCAAGTGCATGAGCCAGGACCTGACGTTGGGCTTGAGCACCAGCGGGAAGTAGTTGGCAAGGATCTTGTCGTCCCGCCCCCCGGCAGCCTGCACCGCGATGGTGTAGATGCTGAGGAACTCCGACGGATGCGACTTGCCGTCGTACTTCTCTGGTACGTCTGGCTTGAAATTCTTCGTGCTAGGTCACTGGACTTGCCACAGCTCACGGGTAAACGCAGGGCAACCTACCGCGTACGGCAAGTCGCCTGGTTCCCCTGGCGCATGCATGTCGACAGAGGGCCCAGCGCGCTGGTCCGATTGACGTCGTGCTTCTCTTCGGCGCTCGATGCGAGTACGAGCGTCTTCTTGCTGTCGTTCGTGAAGAACTTGGCGCTGATCGCGATGAGCTCGTGGATCTGATGACGCGGTGGAGTCGCTGTCGAGGTGGATCCGGCAAGTCGGCGATCTTGGCCTTCGGGGCGGAGAATGCATAGTGGTTGCACCCCCACCGGTCTTGTCGCCATCGGCTCGTGCCTGGTTGACTTGCTGCGGCTGCGACATGCTCGGCTGCCGTTGAGTGTCACCGTTGGCGAAGCCGATGAGATTCTGAATGGTGGCCCTCCAGTCGTCGATCTTGTCTGCCGTTGGAGGGTAGTCTAGGAGCAGTTGAGCTCGCGCCAAAGCTTCTGCTGGAGTGGCAGGTGGCGGTGGCGAACGGTGCGAGGAGCGGGATGTGCTCGGACTTCTAACTATGTTAGAAGGAGCAGTATCCCGTCTAGGCGACCGTGCCTCGCTCGTGCCAGCATGTTGGTGTGCATGCTGGTCTTGAGCACTCCGAGATCCGCCAACTCGATCTTGGTCTAGCAATTGCATGGTAATGTGAGTACCATGACGCTGCCGGTCCCGCGCCTCCTGAGATGGGCGCGGTGCATGTACGGACGCCGAGGTCTTGGAGTGCGCCCGGTCGTTGTGGGAGCCGGCTACGCCGCCGATGGGCAGCGCAGCTTTGTCCTTGGACCTGGCAGCACCGTGAGCTCCCTCGTCGACGCCTGTTCTTTTGCCGGCGTCTGCCCCATCAGCCGCTTGCTCCGGCGGTGGTGGGTTCGGCGCGGACGGAGCAGCCGCCTCCGAAGCCTTCTTCTTCGGCGGCATGTCGATGAAGATGATGAAGATCTAACTCGTGTGAACGCTGGATCTGGTTCACACAACCTCGACGCCCCCTACCTGGCGCGCCAAAGATGTCGGGGTATCTGATCCACGAGCACCTATGGGACCGGCGGACCTGGTCCCTTTCGGTTCGGCGAGGGCGGAGGTCGTGCAAAGAGCGGATCGAGGCGAAGCACACGAGCGGTTTACCCAGGTTCGGGCCGCACGGATGTGTAAAACCCTACTCCTACTTTGTGGTTTGTATTGAGTTCTTGCTCGGGAGCGCGGAGTGCTACAGTACACCCCAGCAGCTAACGAGACCGAGCCTGAGTGTCTCCTCCCCCCCCCCTCTACGTTGCGCACGGGCCTCCTTTTATATGCTCGAGGGGTCACCGACAGGTGGCAACGTAGACAAGGTTAAAAATGGGAAAGTGATGCGGTTGGTATAGCTACCTGCTACAGTGTATCATACCTAACCCTGACGGCAGGGGACAAGGGCATTAAATGCCCGTCTGTGTCGCCTAAATAGTGCAAAAGGGACCGCCAGGGACGCCACTGCTCGCCACGATGGCAATCTTGTCAGCGCCGCTTGCCACCGCGCACCGCCGGCTGCATAGCCTCCCGCCACGTACGCCTGGAAGGGTCCCAGTGCGACACGTTGGTGGATGTGCTGGAGCGCGTGCACGAAGTGGTGGCTTGCCGCGGCGAGCGCCTTGTCGCGGTCGTTGTCTTGTCGCGTCCGGGAGCTTGTCGCTCATCGTGCCTTGCCGGGACGCGTGGCGCGTCGCGGCAAGTTTCTTGAGATGCCTTGGTTGGCCTTCCCGGCAAGCTCCTCTTGCCGGGGTCTTGTATCCTTAAGAGCCTTGCCTTGGTTGGCCTTCCCGGCAAGCTCCTCTTGCCGGGGTCTTGTCTCCTTGACTTGGATACTTTGTTCTTGAATGGCTCCAAGGGAACCACGGAGGACCTTGGCTGTCACCTGGCAAGCCTTGCCGCGGGATGCTGCGACTGCCCGTGCACAAGTTCGGGATACTAGGGTACCCCTATCCTAGTACACCGACAAGGACGTAGGGTTTTACCTCCATCAAGAGGGCCCGAACCTGGGTAAAACTTCATGTCCCTTGCCTCCTGTTACCATCCGGCCTAGACGCACAGTTCGGGACCCCCTACCTGAGATCCGCCGGTTTTGACACCGACACCCATCATTGGAATATACAAGCCAAGTTCTATAATGTAAAATTCCCACTAGTAAATGAAAGTGACAACATATGAGACTCTCTATATGAAGAACATGGTGCTACTTTTAAGCACAATATATGAGACTCGCTATATCAAGGTGCTACTTTGAAGCACAAGTGTGGAAAAAGAGATAGTAGCATTGCCCCTTTTATTTTATTTTTATTTTTTAGGCCTTTTTTTCTTTGGCCTTCCTTTTTTTATTGGGACAATGCTCTATTGAATGCTGATCATCACACGTCTATTTATTTACAACTCAATGATTACAACTCGATACTAAAACAAAGTATGACTCTATATGAATGCCTCCGGCGGTGTACCGGGATATGCAATGAATCAAGAGTGACAAGTATGAAAATTATGAACGGTGGCTTTGCCACAAATACTATGTCAACTACATGATCATGCTAAGCAATATGACAATGATGGATGTGTCATGATGAACTAGATGATGGAAAGTTGCATGGTAATATATCTCAGAATGGCTATGGAAATGCCATAATAGGTAGGTATGGTGGCTGTTTTGAGGGAGGTATATGGTAGGTGTATGATACCGGCGAAAGTTGTGCGGTATTAGAGAGGCTAGCAAAGGTGGAAGGGTGAGAGTGTGTATGATCCATGGACTCAACATTAGTCATAAAGAACTCATATACTTATTGCAAAAATCTAGAAGTTATCAAAGCAAAGTACTACGTGCATGCTCCTAGGGGGATAGATTGGTAGGAAAAAACCATTGCTCGTCCCCGACCGCCACTCGTAAGGAAGACAATCAATAAATAAATCATGCTCCGACTTCATCAGATAACGGTTCACCATATGTGCATGCTACGGGAATCACAAACTTCAACACAAGTATTCTTTAAATTCACAACTAATCCACTAGCATGACTTTAATATTATCACCTCCATATCTCAAAACAATTATCATGCTTCAATCTTTTCTTAGTATTCAACACACTCAAAAGAAAGTTTCACAAATCTTGAATACCAAGCATATTATTATTAAGCAAATTACCATGCTATTAAGAGACTCTCAAAATAATTTAAGTGAAGCATGAGAGATCAATAGTTTCTTTAAAACAAATCCACCACCGTGCTATAAAAGATCTAAGTGTAGCACATAGAGCATAATTACTTAGCTCAAAAGATATAAGTGAAGCATATAGAGCAAAATTATAACGCTCAAAAGATATAAGTGAAGCACGTAGAGCAAAACTACTTAGCTCAAAAGATATAAGTGAAGCACATAGAGTATTCTATCAAATTTTAATTCATGTATGGCTCTCTCAAAAGGTGTGTACATCAAGGATGATTGTGGCATACTAACAAACAAAGACACAAATAATACAAGATGCTCCAAGCAAAACACATATCATGTTGGTGAATAAAAATATAGCTCCAAGTAAAGTTACCGATGGAAGTGGATGAAAGAGGGGATGCCTTCCGGGGCATCCCCAAGCTTTGACTTTTTGGTGTCCTTGGATTATCTTGGGGGTGCCATGGGCATCCCCAAGCTTAGGATATTGCCACTCCTTGTTCCATAATCCATCAAATTCTTACCCAAAACTTGAAAACTTCACAACACAAAACTCAAAATAGAAAACTCGTGAGATCCGTTAGCGAAAGAAAACAAAAGACCACTTCAAGGTACTGTAATGAACTCATTCTTTATTTATATTGGTGTTAAACCTACTGCATTACAACTTCTCTATGGATTATAAACTATTTTACTAGCCATAGATTCATCAAAATAAGCAAACAACACACGAAAAACAGAATCTGTCAAAAACAGAACAGTCTGTAGTAATCTGTAGCTAGCGCAAGATCTGGAACCCCAAAAATTCTAAAATAAATTGCTGGACGTCAGGAATTTATCTATTAATCATCTTCAAAAAGAATTAAATAAATAACACTCTTCAAATAAAAATGACAGCAGTTCTCGTGAGCGCGAAACTTTCTGTTTTTTACAGCAAGTTCAACAAGACTTTCCCCAAGTCTTCCCAACGGTTCTACTTGGCACAAACACTAATTAAACACAAAAAACACAACCAAAACAGAGGCTAGATAATTTATTTATTACTAAACAGGAGCAAATAGCAATGAATAAAAATAAAATTTGGTTGCCTCCCAACAAGTGCTATCGTTTAACGCCCCTAGCTAGGCATAACAAGCAAGGATAGATCTAGGTATTGCCATAGTAATAAGATAGATTGGTGAAACTCATTTCATATTCTCTTCGAGTTTTCTTTGAGGCAAGCAAAAGTAACCAAAAGGACTAAACTTAACGGGACAAAAGTCCCCAAGATCAACCTTGGGAGGTATAGGTTCCTCCTTTCGTCCTTCATAATGCACAACCAATTCATCATTATAAGCATTCTTTTGACAGAACATTGTGAGCCTATATTCAAGAGAATATCCTAGTTCATTATTTCGAATTGCCAAATCATCATTAAGTTCAGAAATTCTATCAACTAAAACATTGGTAGGAACCCTTCTTCTAAGATTTTCATTAAAAGCAACATAATCTAGAGATTGAAAGCGCATTATTTCTTCTTGATCAAAGAGGATAGCCTCTATGGGAGGACGGCAAGCGTCCACCCTATAATGCGCAAAGATTTCTTTGGCTTCTCTTATTATGAATCTAAACTCATGAGCCAAAAAGATAGTAGCAGCACGCTTAACAGAAGAATGCTCAATATTAGAAAATTCCAGAAAAATCCTTTGTATGGAAGGATGCATGTGCATGAATTGTCTTTCAAGTTCAACTACAAGCATGGCAATAGGGTCCGCAAGACTACTAGTTTATGAAGGATAGAACTACCCATAGAAGGTAAAGGACCGGCACAAGTAAAGAAATCTTGAATAACTCCTTTTCCAATAATATTACCACTACCAACACGGAATTTTTTTGTATGAAAGATGGTAGGTTCTTTAGCAGGAGCATCGGAATTTTCCATGATATTGTTATCGCCCATATTGGCGACAACTTCCCCAATTTCAGACATAACGACAAGCAAGCAAACTAGCACACGAGCAAACAAAAGCAAACGGGCAAAAGAGGCAAACAGAGAGGGAGGATAGAGAGAGAGGGCGAATAAAATGGCAAGGGTGAAGTGGGGGAGAGGAAACGAGAGGCAAATGGCAAATAATGTAATGCGAGAGATAGGGATTGTGATGGGTACTTGGTATATTGACTTTTGCGCAGACTCCCCGACAACGGCGCCAGAAATCCTTCTTGCTACGTCTTGAGCTTGCGTTCGTTTTCCCCGAAGAGGAAGGGATGATGCAGCAGAGTAGCGTAAGTATTTCCCCCAGTTTTTGAGAACCAAGGTATCAATCCAGTAGGAGGCCACGGTCAAGTCCCTCGTACCTGCACAAAATGATAGCTACTCGCAACCAACGCGATTAGGGGTCGTCAAGCCCTTCACGGTCACTTACGAGAGTGCAATCTGATAGATAGAATATTTTTGGTATTTTTGGTATAAAGATGCAAAGTAAAAAAGTAAAGGCAAAGTAAATAGCAAAACAATATTAAAGTGATGGAGATTGATATGATGAAAATAGACCCGGGGGCCATAGGTTTCACTAGTGTCTTCTCTCAAGAGCATAAGTATTCTACGGTGGGTGAACAAATTACTGTTGAGCAGTTGACAGAATTGAGCATAATTATGAGAATATCTAGGCATGATCATGTATATAGGCATCACGTGCGTGACAAGTAGACCAAAACGATTCTGCATCTACTACTATTACTCCACTCATCGACCGCTATCTAGCATGCATCTAGAGTATTAAGTTAAAAACAGAGTAACGCTTTAAGCAAGATGACATGATGTAGAGAGATAAATTCATCCAATATGAAATAAACCCCATCTTGTTATCCTCGATGACAATGATGCAATATGTGCCTTGCTGCCCCTTCTGTCACTGGGAAAGGAAACCGCAAGATTGAACTCAAAGCTAAGCACTTCTCCAATGGCAAGAACTACCAATCTAGTTGGCCAAACCAAATGGATAATTCGAAGAGACTTGCAAAGATAACCAATCATACATAAAAGAATTCAGAGAAGATTCAAATATTATTCATAGATAGACTTGATCATAAACCCATAATTCATCGATCTCAACAAACACACCGCTAAAAGAAGATTACATCGAATAGATCTCCACGAGAGAGGGGGAGAACTTTGTATTGAGAATCAAAGAGAGAGAAGAAGCCATCTAGCTACTAACTGGACCCGAAGGTCTGAGGTAAACTACTCACACTTCATCGGAGGGGCTAGGATGATGTAGAAGCCCTCCGTGATGACGGCCCTCTTCCGGTGGAGCTCCGGAACAGGCCCCAATATGGGATCTCGTGGATACAGAAAGTTGCGGCGGTGGAATTAGGTTTTTGGCTCCTGTTCTGATCGTTTGGGGGTACGTGTGTATATATAGGAGGAAGGAGTACGTCGGTGGAGCACCGAGGGGCCCACGAGGCAGGGGCGCGCCCTAGGGGGGGCGCCCCCACCCTCGTGACCTCCTCTTTGATCCCTTGCAGTAGAGTCCAAGTCTCCTGGATCACGTTCGGTGAGAAAATCATGTTCCCGAAGATTTTATTCCGTTTGGACTCCGTTTGATATTTTGTTTCTCTGAAACACTGAAATAGGCAAAAACAGCAATTCTGGGCTGGGCCTCCGGTTAATAGGTTAGTCCCAAAAATAATATAAAAGTGGAAAATAAAGCCCAATATAGTCGAAAACAATAGATAATATAGCATGGAGCAATCAAAAATTATAGATACGTTGGAGACGTATCACCCCCCTGAGCGCGTCCTCCTGCCTCATGGCCGCCTCACGGAGTTCCAAACTTCAACTCCAGGTCTTCTGGTTTGCTTTCGGTCCAAGAAAGATCATCGCAAAGTTTTCATTCCGTTTGGATTCTCTTTGGTATTTCTTTTCTGCGAAACTCTAAAATAGGCACAAAAAAAACAGAAACTGGCACTGGGCCTCCGGTTAATATGTTAGTCCCCAAAATAATATAAAAGAGCATATTAAATCCCATTAAACATCCAAAACAGATAATATAATAGCATGGAACTGATGTCTACTACACAACCTTCTTCTTGTAGACGTTGTTGGGCCTCCAAGTGCAGAGTTTTGTAGGACAGTAGCAAATTTCCCTCAAGTGGATGACCTAAGGTTTATCAATCCGTGGGAGGCGTAGGATGAAGATGGTCTCTCTCAAACAACCCTGCAATCAAATAACAAAGATTCTCTTGTGTCCCCAACACACCCAATACAATGGTAAATTGTATAGGTGCACTAGTTCGGTGAAGAGATGGTGATACAAGTGCAATATGGATGGTAGATATAGGTTTTGTAATCTGAAAATATAAAAACAGCAAGGTAACTAATGATAAAAGTGAGCACAAACGGTATTGTAATGCGTTGAAACAAGGCCTAGGGTTCATACTTTCACTAGTGCAAGTTTTCTCAACAATAATAACATAATTGGATCATATAACTATCCCTCAACATGCAACTAAGAGTCACTCCAAAGTCACTAATAGGGGAGAACAAACGAAGAGATTATTGTAGGGTACGAAACCACCTCAAAGTTATTCTTTCTGATCGATCTATTCAAGAGTCCGTAGTAAAATAACATCAAGCTATTCTTTGCGTTCAATCTATCATAGAGTTCGTACTAGAATAATACCTTAAGACACAAATCAACCAAAACCCTAATGTCACCTAGATACTCCAATGTCACCTCAAGTATCCATGGGTATGATTATACGATATGCATCACACAATTTCAGATTCATCTATTCAACCAACATAAAGAACTTCAAAGAGTGCCCCAAAGTTTGTACCGGAGAGTCAAGACAAAAATGTGTGCCAACCCCTATGCATAAGTTCACGGAACTCGCAAGTTGATCACCAAACCATACATCAAGTGGATCACGTGATATCCCATTGTCACCACAGATAAGCACATGCAAGACATACATCAAGTGTTCTCAAATCCTTGAAGACTCGATCCGATAAGAATAATTCAAAGGGAAAACTCAATTCATCACAAGAGAGTAGAGGGGGAGAAACACCAGAAGATCCAAATATAATACCAAAGCTCGCGATACATCAAGATCGTGCCGACCCAAGAACACGAGAGAGAGAGAGAGAGAGAGAGAGAGAGAGAGAGAGATCAAACACATAGCTACTAGTACATACCCTCAGCCCCTAGGGTGAACTACTCCCTCCTCATCATGGAGAGCGCCGGGATGATGAAGATGGCCATCGGAGAGGGATTCCCCCCTCCGATAGGGTGCTGGAACGGGTCTAGATTGGTTTTCGGTGGCTACGGAGGCTTCTGGCGGTGGAACTCCCGATCTATTATGTTCCCCGATGTTTTTAGGGTATATGGACATATATAGGCGAAAGAAGTCGGTCAGGGGAGCCACGAGGGGCCCACGAGGGTGGGTGCACACCCAGGGGGTAGGGCGCGCCTCCCTGCCTCGTGGCTTCCTCGAAGCTTCCCTGACGTCTACTCCAAGTCTCCTGGACTGCTTCCATTCCAAAAAATAACTCTCCCGAAGGTTTCATTCCGTTTGATATTTATTTTCTTCGAAACACTAAAATAGGCAAGAAAACAGCAATTTGGGTTGGGCCTCCGGTTAATAGGTTAGTCCCAAAAATAATATAAAAGTGTTTTGTAAAGCCCATAAACATCCAAAACAGATAATATAATAGCATGAATACTTCATAAATTATAGATACATTGGAGACGTATCAGGAACAATCAAAAATTATAAATACATTGGAGACGTATCAAGCATCCCCAAGCTTAATTTCTGCTCATCCTCAAGTAGGTAAATGATAAAAACAGAATTTTTTATGTGGAATGCTACCTAACAAAATTATCAATGTAATTTTCTTTATTGTGGCATGAATGTTCAGATCCGAAAGATTTAATACAAAAGTTTAATATTGACATAAAAATAATAATACTTCAATCATACTAATAAAGCAATCATGTCTTCTCAAAATAACATGGCCAAAGGAAGCTATCCCTAAAATATAGTCTAGCTATGTTCTATCTTCATCGCACAAAGTATTAAATCATGCACAACCCCGATGACAAGCCAAGCAATTGTTTCATACTTTTGATCTTCTCAAACTTTTTCAATCTTCACGCAATACATCAGCGTGAGTCATGGATATAGCACTATAGGTGGAATAGAATGGTGGTTGTGGAGAATACAAAAAGGAGAAGATAGCCTCACATCAACTAGGCATATCAACGGGCTATGGACATGCCCATCAATAGATATCAATGTGAGTGAGTGGAGATTTCCATGCAACGGATGCACTAGAGCTATAAGTGTATGAAAGCTCAAAAAGAAACTAAGTGGGTGTGCATCCAACTTGCTTGCTCACGAAGACCTAAGGAATTTTGAGGAAGCCCATCATTGGAATATACAAGCCAAATTCTATAATGTAAAATTTCCACTAGTATATGAAAGTGACAACATAGGAGACTCTCTATCATGAAGATCATGGTGCTACTTTGAATCACAAGTGTAGAAAAGGATAGTAGCATTGTCCCTTCTCTCTTTTTCTCTCATTTTTTTATTTAGGCCTTTCTCCTTATTTATGGCCTCTCTTTTTTTATTTTTTTTATTTTTCGTCCGCAGTCTCATCTCGACTTATGGGGGAATCATAGTCTCCATCATCCTTTCCTCACATGGGACAATGCTCTAATAATGATGATCATCACACTTTTATTTACTTACAACTCAAGAATTACAACTCAATACTTAGAACAAAATAAGACTCTGTGTGAATGCCTCCGGCGATGTACCGGGATGTCCAATGAATCAAGAGTGACATGTATGAAAAATTATGAACGCTGGCTTTGCCACAAATACGATGTCAACTACATGATCATGCAAAACAATATGACAATGATGGAGCGTGTCATAATAAATGAAATGGTGGAAAGTTGCATGGCAATATATCTCGGAATGGCTATGGAAATGCCATAATAGGTAGGTATGGTGGCTATTTTGAGGAAGGTAAATGGTGGGTTTATGGTACCAGCTAAAGTTGTGCGGTACTATAGAGGCTAGCTGGTGGAAGGGTGAGAGTGTGTATAATCCATGGACTCAACATTAGTCATAAAGAACTCACATACTTATTGCAAAAATCTATTAGTTATCGAAACAAAGTATTACGCGCATGATCCTAGGGGGATAAATTGGTAGGAAAAGACCATCGCTCGTCCCCGACCGCCACTCATAAGGAAGACAATCAAAAAATAAATCATGCTCCGACTTCATCACATAACGGTTCACCATACGTGCATGCTACGGGAATCAATAACTTTAACACAAGTATCTCTCAAATTCACAACTACTCAACTAGCGTGACTCTAATATCACCATCTTCATATCTCAAAACAATCATAAAGAATCAAACTTCTCATAGTATTCAATGCACTTTATATGAAAGTTTTTAGTATACCCATCTTGGATGCCTATCATATTAGGACTAATTTTATAGCCAAAGCAAATTACCATGCTGTTCTAAAAGACTCTCAAAATAATATAAGTGAAGCATGAGATATCAATACTTTCTACAAAATCAAACCACCACCATGCTCTAAAAAGAAATAAGTGAAGTAGTAGAGCAAAATTATCTAGCTCAAAACATATAAGTGAAGCACATAGAGTATTCTTATAAATTCCGATTCATGTGTGTCTCTCCCAAAAGGTGTGTACAACAAGGATGATTCTAGTAAAATAAAAAGCAAAGACTCATATCATACAAGACGCTCCAAGCAAAACACATATCACGTGGTGAATAAAAATATAGCCTCAAGTAAAGTTACCGATAGACGAAGACGAAAGAGGGGATGCCTTCCGGGGCATCCCCAAGCTTAGGCTTTTGGTTGTCCTTGAATTTTACCTTGGGGTGCCTTGGGAATCCCCAAGCTTAGGCTCTTGCCACTCCTTGTTCCACAATCCATCAAATCTTTACCCAAAAACTTGAAAACTTCACAACAGAAAATCTCATGAGCTCCGTTAGTATAAGAAAATAAACCACCACTTTAAGGTACTGTAATGAACTCATTCTTTATTTATATTGGTGTTAAACCTACTGTGTTCCAACTTCTCTATGGTTCATACCCCCCGATACTATCCATAGATGCATCAAAATAAGCAAACAACACGCGAAAAACAGAATCTGTCAAAAACATAACAGTCTGTAGCAATCTGAAGGTTTTGAATACTTATGTAACTCCAAAAATTCTGAAAACTTAGGACGACCAGGAAAATTTGTGTATTGATCTACGGCAGTTGGAATTGATATTTTATCGCTCTCTGGTAAAATTTAAAAAAAAATCGTGAGCGCAAACTTTCTGTTTTTATCAGCACGATCAATCAACAATCACCTAAGAAGATCCTAAATGCTTTACTTGGCACGAACACTAATTAAACATAAAAAACACAATCATAACAGAGGCTAGATGAATTATTTATCACTAAATAGGAACAAAAGTAAAGAACAAAAATAGAAATTGGGTTGCCTCCCAGCAAACGCTATCGTTTAACGCCATAAGTGGCCCTCATAATATATTCATAAGGCAATTTAATTTTCTTCCTAAGAAAGTGTTCCATGCCTTTCCTTAACGGAAATTGGAATCTAATATTTCCTTCTTTCATGTCAATAATTGCACCAATCGTTCTAAGGAAAGGTCTACCAAGAATAATAGGACATGTAGGATTGCAATCTATATCAAGAACAATGAAATCTACGGGCACATAATTCCTATTTACAACAATAAGAACATCATTAATCCTTCCTATACGTTTCTTAATGGTGGAATCCGCAAGATGCAAATTTAAAGAACAATCAACAAATTCACGGAAACCTAGCACATCACACAAAGTTTTTGGAATTGTGGAAACACTAGCACCCAAATCACACAAAGCATAGCATTCATAATCTTTAATCTTAATTTTAATAGTAGGTTCCCACTCATCATAAAGTTTTCTAGGGATAGAAACTTCTAGTTCACGATTTCTTCATAGGATTGCGTTAAAGCATCAACGATATGTTTAGTAAAAGCTTTATTTTGATTATAAGCATGAGGAGAATTTAACACGTATTGCAACAAGGAAATACAATATATCAAAGAGCAATTATCATAATTAAATTCCTTGAAATCCAAAATAGTGGGTTCATTGCTATGTAAAGTTTTGACCTCTTCAATCCCACTTTTATTATTTTTTGCATCAAGATCTAAAACCTCCGAATCATTGGGACGGCTTTTAACTAAAGTTGACTCATCTCCAGTCCCATATTTATAAGGATTCATATTGGAAAACAAAGATTTAATAGGAGTCACATCAATTTAGATCTTCATCATTATTATCATGACTAGAAGAACACGCTTTCACAAAGTAATCTTTTTTAGCACGCATCCTAGCGGTTCTTTCTTTGCAATCATCAATGGAAATTCTCATGGCTTTGAGAGACTCATTGATGTCATGCTTAGGTGGAATAGATCTAAGTTTCAAAGAATCAACATCAAGAGAAATTCTATCCATGTTCCTAGCAACTCATCAATCCTAAGCAATTTTTCTTCAACCAAAGCATTGAAATTCTTTTGCGAACTCATAAATTTTTAACACTAATCTCAAAATCAGGGGGCATCTTATTAAAATTTCCAAAATAGTTGTTGTAGGAATTACCATAATTATTAGAGGAATTACTAGGAAACGGCCTAGAATTAAAATTTCCTCTATACGTGTTGTTACCAAAATTGTTCCTACCAAAAAAATTCACATCCATAGATTCATTATTATTCTCAATCGAAGTGGACAAAGGCATATCATTAGGATCGGAAGAAACACTTTTATTAGCAAACAATTTCATAAGTTCATCCATCTTTCCACTCAAAACATTAATCTCTTCAATCACATGAACTTTTTTACTAGTACATCTTTCTGTGTGCCATTGAGAATAATTAACCATAATATTGTATAGGAGTTTAGTAGCTTCTCCTAAAGTGATTTCCATAAAAGTGCCCCCCGCGGCGGAATCTAAAAGATTTCTAGAAGCAAAATTCAATACGACATAATTTTTTGTATAATCATCCACAAATTCAAACCATGCGTAGGGAAATTACGAATCATTAATTTCATCCTCTCCCAAGCTTGTGCAACATGCTCATGATAAAGTTGTTTAAAATTCATAATATCGTTCCTAAGAGAGATGATCTTAGCGGGAGGAAAATACTTAGAGATAAAAGCATCTTTGCACTTATTCCATGAATCAATACTATTTTTAGGCAAAGAAGAGAACCAAGTTTTAGCACGATCTCTAAGTGAAAACGGAAATAGCTTCAGTTTAACAATATTATTTTCCACATCTTTATTCTTTTGCATATCACACAAATCAACGAAGTTGTTTAGATGGGTAGCGGCATCTTCACTAGGAAGGCCAGAAAATTGATCTTTCATGACAAGATTCAATAAAGCGGTATTAATTTCACAAGATTCCGCGTTGGTAGTAGGAGCAATCGGAGTGCTAATAAAATCATTGTTGTTGGTATTGGAAAAGTCACAAAATTTGGTATTACCTTGAGCCATCGTGACAAATAATCAATCCAACAAACAGGCACACAAGAAGCAAGCAAAAAGATACGAACGGAAAAGGAGCGAAGAAAAGGCAAAGGTTTTCGAAAATCATTTTAGAAGTGGGGGATAGGAAAACGAGAGGCGAATGGCAAATGATGTAATGTGTGGGAGAAGAGTTTATGATGGGTACTTGGTATGTCTTGACTTGGCGTAGATCTACCCGGCAACGGCGCCAGAAGTCCTTCTTGCTGCCTCTTGAGCATGCGTTGGTTTTCCCTTGAAGAGGAAAGGGTGATGCAGCAAAGTAGAGTAAGTATTTCCCTCAGTTTTTGAGAACCAAGGTATCAATCCAGTAGGAGACAACGCACAAGTCACCTAGTACCTGCACAAACAATCAAGAACCCTGCAACCAACACGATAAAGGGGTTGTCAATCCCTTCACGGTCACTCGCAAAAGTGAGATCTAATAGAGATAGTAAAGTAAATATTTTTGGTATTTTTGTTGTATAGATTGGAAAGTAAAGGTTGCAAAATAGTAAACGAGATGCGATGTAAATAAAAGGGATGCAATATAATAAGAAAGAGACCCGGGGCCATAGGTTTCACTAGTGGATTCTCTCAAGATAGCATGTATTATGGTGGGTGAACAAATTACTGCCGAGCAATTGATAGGAAAGTGCATAGTTATGAGAATATCTAGGCAATGATCGTGAATATAGGCATCACATATGAGTCTAGTAGATCGAAACTATTCTGCATCTACTACTATTACTACACACATCGACCGCTATCTAGCATGCATCTAGAGTATTAAGTTCATAAGAACAGAGTAACGCTTTAAGCAAGATGACATGATGTAGAGGGATAAACTCAAGCAATATGATATAAACCCCATCTTTTTATCCTCGATGGCAACAATACAATACTTGCCTTGCCGCCCCTACTGTCACTGGGAAAGGACACCACAAGATTGAACCCAAAGCTAAGCACTTCTCCCATTGCAACAAAGATCAATCTAGTAGGCCAAACTAAAATGATAATTCGAAGAGACTTGCAAAGATATCAAACCATGCATATAAGAATTCAGAGAAGAACCAAATAATATTCATAGATAATCTTGTTCATAAACCCACAATTCATCAGATCTCGGCAAACACACCGGAAAAGAGTATTACATCGAATAGATCTCCAAGAACATCGAGGAGAACTTTGTATTGATAATCAAAGAGAGAGAAGAAGCCATCTAGATAATAACTATGGACCCCGAAGGTCTGTGGTAAACTGCTCATGCTTCATCGGAGAGGCTATGGTGTTGATGTAGAAGCCCTCCGTGATCGATTCCCCATCAAGTAGATCGCCGGAAAAGGCCCTAAGATGTGATCTCATGGGTACAGAAGGTTGCAGCGGTGGAAAAGTGGTTTTGTGGCTCCCTGTAATCGATCTAGGGTATAAGAGTATATATAGGCGGAAGAAGTACGTCGGTGGAGCTACGTGAGGCCCACGAGGGTGGGGGCATGCCTACCCCCCTGGGCGCGCCCTGCTGCCTCGTGGCCGCCTCACGGAGTTCCATACTTCAACTCCAAGTCTTCTTGTTTGCTTTCGGTCCAAGAAAGATCATCACGAAGTTTCATTCCGTTTGGTATTCCTTTTCTGCGAAACTCTAAAATAGGCAAAAAAACCAGAAACTAACACTGGGCCTCCGGTTAATAGGTTAGTCCCAAAAATAATATAAAAGAGCATATTAAAGCCCATTAAGCATCCAAAACAGATAATATAATAGCATGGAACAATAAAAAATAATAGATATGTTGGAGACATATCAAGCTCGATAAGCTTCATTCAAGGAGGATTTAAAGGTGCATGGACCTGTTCCTTGGAACATCTCCACTCTCTGGTCAAAAGTGGAGATCATTCCGAAGAGTTCTTCTATGGATAGAGGGTTAGTGCGCACATCTAAAGCGGATATAAGAGGTTGGTACTCCATATCTAAACCTGCAATGATGAAGGAAACTAGTTCCTCCTTAGTGATTGGTTTCCCTGCCGCCACTAGTTAATCAGAGAGCGCGCATCTGCCCAAAATAGCAGTGGCACTTTGGGAGCCTTTTTGGGTGTTGGAGAAAGAAATACGACAGGTTTTTTTGACCTGGGAGAAATACGACAGTTGTCGGCTCGGGATTTGGATTGGGCTGAAAATATGTTTGCTAGGGCGAAACAGATGGCGTGGGATGTCTCTAGGGAAGCTACTTGCACCAGGACTTGTTTGGAAAGGTTGCGGAGCAATTATGTAATGATATGTTGATATTGTATGAGCCAGGTGTTGGCGAACGTAGTAATTTCAAAATTTTCCTACGCACACGCAAGATCATGGTGATGCATAGCAACGAGAGGGGAGAGTGTAGTCTACGTACCCTCATAGACCGACAGCAGAAGCGTTATGACAACGCGGTTGATGTAGTCATACGTCTTCATGGCCCGACCGATCAAGCACCGAAATTACGGCACCTCCGAGTTTTAGCACATGTTCAGCTCGATGACGATCCCCGGACTCTGATCCAACAAAGTGTCGGGGAAGAGTTCCGTCAGCACGACGGCGTGGTGGCCATCTTGATGTTCTACCGTCGCAGGGCTTCGCCTAAGCACCGCTACAATATTATCGAGGAGTATGGTGGAGGGGGGCACCGCACACGACTAAGAAAATGATCTTGAAGATCAACTTGTGTGTCTAGAGGTGCCCCCTTGTCCCCGTATATAAAGGAGCAAGGGGGGAGGAGGCCGGCCCTAGGAGGGGCGCGCCAGGGGAGTAGGATTCCTACTCCTAGTTGGAGTAGGTTTCCTCTTTTCCTAGTCCAACTAGGAGAAGGGGGGAAAGGGGGGAAGAGGGGAAGGAAGGGAGAGAGGGGCCGCGCCCCAAACCCCTTGTCCAATTCGGACTGGGCTTGGGAGGGGCGCGCGCCACCTCCTGGTCCTTCCCACTAAGGCCCATTAAGGCCCATTGCTTCTTCCTCGTATTCACGTAACTCCCCGGTACATCCGAAAAGACCCGAATCACTCGGAACCTTTCCGATGTCCGAATATAGTCGTCCAATATATCGATCTTTATGTCTCGACCATTTCGAGACTCCTTGTCATGTCCCCGATCTCATCCGGGACTCCGAACTCCTTCGGTACATCAAAACTCATAAACTCATAATATAACTGTCATCGAAACCTTAAGCGTGCGGACCCTACGGGTTCGAGAACAAATTAGACATGGCCGAGACACGTCTCTGGTCAATAACCAATAGCGGAACCTGGATGCTCATATTGGCTCTCACATATTCTACGAAGATCTTTATCGGTCAGACCGCATAACAACATACGTTGTTCCCTTTGTCATCGGTATGTTACTTGCCTGAGATTCGATCGTCGGTATCTTATTACCTAGTTCAGTCTCGTTACCGGCAAGTCTCTTTACTCATTCCGTAATACATCATCTCGCAACTAACTCATTAGTTGCAATGCTTGCAAGGCTTATGTGATGTGCATTACCGAGAGGGCCCAGAGATACCTCTCCGATAATCGGAGTGACAAATCGTAATCTCGAAATATGCCAACCCAACATGTACCTTTGGAGACACCTGTAGAACTCCTTTATAATCACCCAGTTACGTTGTGACGTTTGGTAGCACACAAAGTGTTCCTCCGGCAAACAGGAGTTGCATAATCTCATAGTCACAGGAACATGTATAAGTCATGAAGAAAGCAATAGCAACATACTAAACGATCGGGTGCTAAGCTAATGGAATGGGTCATGTCAATCACATCATTCTTCTAATGATGCCATCCCGTTAATCAAATAACAACTCTTTTGTTCATGGTTAGGAAACATAACCATCTTCGATTAACGAGCTAGTCAAGTAGAGGCATACTAGTGACACTCTGTTTGTCTATGTATTCACACATGTATTATGTTTCTGGTTAATACAATTCTAGCATGAATAATAAACATTTATCATGATATAAGGAAATAAAATAATAACTTTATTATTGCCTCTACGGCATATTTCCTTCAGTATCCCACTTGCACTAGAGTCAATAATCTAGTTCACATCGCCATGTGATTCAACACTAATAGTTCACATCACCATGTGATTAACACCCATAGTTCACATCGTCATGTGACCTATACCCAAAGGGTTTACTAGAGTCAGTAATCTAGTTCACATTGTTTATGTGATTAACACCCAAAGAGTACTAAGGTGTGATCATGTTTTGCTTGTGAGATAATTTTAGTCAACGGGTCTGTCACATACAGATCCGTAAGTATTTTGTGAATTCTATGTCTACAATGCGCTGCACGGAGCTACTCTAGCTAATTGCTCCCACTTTCAATATGTATCTAGATCGAGACTTAGAGTCATCCAGATCTGTGTCAAAACTTGCATCGACGTAACTTTTTACGACGAACCTTTTTCCACCTCCATAATTGAGAAATATTTCCTTATTCCACTAAGGATAATTTTGACCGTTATCCAGTGATCTACTCTTAGATCACTATTGTACTCCCTTGCTTAACACAGTGTAGGGTATACAATAGATCTGGTACACAGCATGGCATACTTTATAGAACCTATGGCTGAGGCATAGGGAATGAATTTCATTCTCTTTCTATCTTCTGCCATGGTCGGGCTTTGAGTCTTACTCAATTTCACACCTTGTAACACAGTCAAGAACTCTTTATTTGACTGTTCCATTTTTGAACTACTTCAAAATATTGTCAAGGTATGTACTCATTGAAAAAACTTATCAAGCGTCTTGATCTATCTCTATAGATCTTGATGCTTAATATGTAAGCAGCTTCACTGAGGTCTTTCTTTGAAAAACTTCTTTCAAAACACTCCTTTATGATTTGCAGAATAATTCTACAATATTTCCGATCAACAATATGTCATTCACATATACTTATCAGAAATGTTGTAGTGCTTCCACTCACTTTCTTGTAAATACAGGCTTCACTGCAAGTCTGTATAAAACTATATGCTTTGATCATCTCATCAAAGTGCATATTCCAACTCCGAGATGCTTGCACTAGTCCATAGATGGATCGCTGGAGCTTGCACATTTTGTTAGCACCTTTAGGATTGACAAAACCTTCTGGTTGTATCATATATAACTCTAAATCCATTAAGGAATGCAGTTTTGTTTATCCATTTGCCGGATTTCATAAAATGCGGCAATTGCTAACATGATTCGGACAGACTTAAGCATAGATATGAGTGAGAAACTCTCATCGTAGTCAACACCTTGAACTTGTCGAAAACCTTTTTGCGACAATTCTAGCTTTGTAGATAGTAACACTACTATCACTGTCTGTCTTCCTCTTGAAGATCCATTTAATCTCAATGGCTCGCCGATCATTGGGCAAGTCAATCAAAGTCCATACTTTGTTCTCATACATGGATCTCATCTAAGATTTCATGGCCTCAAGCCATTTCGTGGAATCTGGGCTCATCATCACTTCCTCATAGTTTGTAGGCTCGTCATGGTCAAGTAACATGACCTCCAGAACTGGATTACCGTACCACTCTGGTGCGGATCTCACTCTGGTTTACCTACGAGGTTCGGTAGTAACTTGATCTGAAGTTACATGATCATCATCATTAGCTTCCTTACTAATCGGTCTAGTGGTCACAGGAACAGATTTCTGTGATGAACTACTTTCCAATAAGGGAGCAGGTACATTTACCTCATCAAGTTCTACTTTCCTCCCACTCACTTCTTTCGAGAGAAACTCCTTCTCTAGAAAGGATCCATTCTCAGCAATGAATAACTTGCCTTCGGATCTGTGATAGAAGGTGTACCCAACAGTCTCCTTTGGGTATCCTATGAAGACATATTTCTCCGATTTGGGTTTGAGCTTATCAGGATGAAACTTTTTCATATAAGCATCACAACCCCAAACTTTAAGAAACGACAACTTTGGTTTCTTGCCAAACCACAGTTCAGATTGTGTCGTCTCAACGGACTTAGATGGTGACTTAGATGGTGCCCTTTTAAACGTGAATGCAGCTGTCTTTAATGCATAACCCAAAACGATGTTGGTAAATCTGTAAGAAACATCATAGATTGCACTATATCCAATAAAGTACGGTTATGACGTTCGGACACACCATTATGCTGTGGTGTTCCAGGTGGCATGATTGGTGAAACTATTTCACATTGTTTTAATTGAAGGCCAAACTCGTAACTCAAATATTTTACTTCCGCGATCATATCGTCGAAACTTTTATTTTTGTTACGATGATTCTCCACTTCACTCTGAAATTCTTTGAACTTTTAAAATATTTCAGGCTTGTGTTTCATCAAGTAGATATACTCATATCTGCTCAAATCATCTGTGAAGATCAGAAAATAATGATACATGTCGCGAGCCTCAATATTCATCGGACCACATACATCAGTATGTATGATTTCCAACAAATCTGTTGCTCACTCCATTGTTCCGAAGAACGGAGTCTTAGTCATCTTGCCCATGATGCATGGTTCGCAAGCATCAACTGATTCATAATCAAGTGATTCCAAAAGCCCATCAGCATGGAGTTTCTTCATGCGCTTTACATCAATATGACCTAGACGGCAGTGCCACAAATAAGTTGCACTATCATTATTAACTTTGCATCTTTTGGTCTCAATATTATGATTATGTGTATCACTACGATCGAGATCCAATGAACTATTTTCATTGGGTGTGTAACCATATAAGGTTTTATTCATGTAAACAGAACAACAATTGTTCTCTAACTTAAATGAATAACCGTATTGCAATAAACATGATCAAATCATATTCATGCTCAACGCAAACACCAAATAACACTTATTTAGTTTCAACACTAATCCCGAAAGTATAGGGAGAGTGCGATGATGATCATTTCAATCTTGGAACTACTTCCAACACACATCATCACCTCGACTTTTACTAGTTTCTGTTTATTCTGCAACTCCCGTTTCGAGTTAATACTCTTAGTAACTGAACCAGTATCAAATGCCGAGGGGTTGCTATAAACACTAGTAAAGTACACATCAATAACATGTATATCCAATATACCTTTGTTCACTTTGCCATCCTTCTTATCCACCAATTACTTCGGGTAGTTCCGCTTCTAGTGACCAGTCCCTTTACGGTAGAAGCACTCAGTCTCAGGCTTAGGTCCAGTCTTGGGCTTCTTCACTTGAGCATCAACTTGCTTGCCGTTCTTCTTGAAGTTCCCCTTCTTCCCTTTGCCCTTTCCTTGAAACTAGTGGTCTTGTTAACCATCAATACTTGATGTTTTTCTTGATTTCTACCTTCGTAGATTTCAGCATCACGAAGAGCTTAGGAATTACTTTCGTCATCCCTTGCATATTATAGTTCATCACGAAGTTCTACTAACTTGGTGATGGTGACTAGAGAATTTTGTCAATCACTATTTTATCTGGAAGATTAACTCCCACTTGATTCAAGCGATTGTAGTACCCAGACAATCTGAGCACATGCTCACTGCTTGAGCGATTCTCCTCCATCTTTTAGCTATAGAACTTGTTGGAGACTTCATATCTCTCAACTCGGGTATTTGCTTGAAATATTAACTTCAACCTCTTGGAACATCTCATATGGTCCATGACGTTCAAAACGTCTTTGAAGTCCCGATTCTAAGCCGTTAAGCATGGTGCACTAAACTATCAAGTAGTCATCATATTGAGCTAGCCAAATGTTCATAACGTCTGCATCTGCTCCTGCAATAGGTCTGTCACCTAGCGGTGCATCAAGGACAAAATTCTTCTGTGCAGCAATGAGGATAAACCTCAGATCACGGATCCAATCCGCATCATTGCTACTAACATCTTTCAACTTAGTTTTATCTAGGAACATATCAAAATAAACACAGGGAAGCAACAATGCGAGCTATTGATCTACAACATAATTTGCAAAATACTATTAGGACTAAGTTGATGATAAAATTAAGTTCAATTTAATCATATTACATAAGAACTCCCACTTAGATAGACATCCCTCTAATCCTCTAAGTGATCACGTGATCCAAATCAACTAAACCATGTCCGATCATCACGTGAGATGGAGTAGTTTCATTGGTGAACATCACTATGTT
This sequence comes from Triticum dicoccoides, assembly GCF_002162155.2. NCBI lineage: Eukaryota > Viridiplantae > Streptophyta > Magnoliopsida > Poales > Poaceae > Triticum > Triticum dicoccoides. The sequence goes on from NC_041382.1 coordinate 32,840,695, forward strand.
GATCATATCTACTATATGATTCACACTCGACCTTTCGGTCTCCGTGTTCCAAGGCCATATCTGTATATGCTTGGCTCGTCAAGTATAACCTGAGTATTCCGTGTGTGCAACTGTTTTGCACCCATTGTATTTGAACGTAGAGCCTATCACACCCGGTCATCACGTGGTGTCTCAGCACGAAGAACTTTCGCAACGGTGCATACTCAGGGAGAACACTTCTTGATAATTAGTGAGAGATCATCTTAAAATGCTACCGTCAAACTAAGAAAAATAAGATGTATAAAAGATAAACATCATATGCAATCAAAATATGTGACATGATACGGCCATCGTCATCTTGCGCCTTTGATCTCCATCTCCAAAGTACTGTCATGATCTCTATCGTCACCGGCATGACACCATGATCTCCATCATCTTGATCTATATCAATGTGTCGTCACACGGTCGTCTCGCCAACTATTGCTCTTGCAACTATTGCTATCGCATAGTGATAAAGTACAGCAATTATTTGGCACTTGCATCTTATGCAATAAAGAGACAACCATAAGGCTTTTGCCAGTTGCCGATAACTTCAACAAAACATGATCATCTCATACAACCACTTATATCTCATCACATCTTGACCATATCACATCACAACATGCCCTGCAAAAACAAGTTAGGCGTCCTCTACTTTGTTGTTGCAAGTTTTACGTGGCTGCTACGGGCTAGCAAGAACCGTTCTTACCTACGCATCAAAAAACCACAACGATAGTTTGTCAAGTTGGTGCTGTTTTAACCTTCGCAAGGACCGGGCATAGCCACACTCGGTTCAACTAAAGTTGGAGAAACTGACACCCGCCAGCCACCTGTGTGCAAAGCACGTCGGTAGAACCAGTCTCGCGTAAGCGTACGCGTAATGTAGGTCCGGGCCGCTTCATCCAACAATACCGCTGAACCAAAGTATGACATGCTGGTAAGCAGTATGACTTATATCACCCACAACTCACTTGTGTTCTACTCGTGCATATAACATCAACACATAAAACCTGGGCTCGGATGCCACTGTTGGGGAACGTAGTAATTTCAAAATTTTCCTACGCACACGTAAGATCATGGTGATGCATAGCAACAAGAGGGAAGAGTGTAGTCTACGTACCCTCGTAGACCGACGGCGGAAGCATTATGACAACGCGGTTGATGTAGTCGTACGTCTTCACGGCCCGACCGATCAAGCACCGAAACTACGGCACCCCCGAGTTTTAGCACACGTTCAGCTCGATGACGATCCCCGAACTCTGATCCAGCAAAGTGTCGGGGAAGAGTTCCGTCAGCACGATAGCGTGGTGACGATCTTGATGTTCTACCGTCGCAAGGCTTCGCCTAAGCACCGCTACAATATTATCGAGGAGTATGGTGGAGGGGGGCACCGCACACGGCTAAGAAAACGATCTTGAAGATCAACTTGTGTGTCTAGAGGTGCCCCCTGCCCCCGTATATAAAGGAGCAAGGGGGGAGGAGGTCGGCCCTAGGAGGGGCGCGCCAGGGGAGTAGGATTCCTACTCCTAGTTGGAGTAGGTTTCCTCTTTTCCTAGTCCAACTAGGAGAAGGGGGGAAAGGGGGGAAGAGGAGAAGGAAGGGAGAGAGGGGCCGCGGCCCAAACCCCTTGTCCAATTCGGACTGGGCTTGGGAGGGGCGCGCGCCACCTCCTGGTCCTTCCCACTAAGGCCCATTAAGGCCCATTGCTTCTTCCTCGTATTCCCGTAACTCCCCGTAGCTCCGAAAATACCCGAATCACTCGGAACCTTTCCGATGTCCGAATATAGTCGTCCAATATATCGATCTTTACGTCTCGACCATTTCGAGACTCCTCGTCATGTCCCGATCTCATCTGGGACTCCGAACTCCTTCGGTACATCAAAACTCATAAACTCATAATACAACTGTCATCGAAACCTTAAGCGTGCGGACCCTACGGGTTCGAGAACAATGTAGACATGACTGAGACACGTCTCTGGTCAATTACCAATAGAGGAACCTGGATGCTCATATTGGCTCCCACATATTCTACGAAGATCTTTATCGGTCAGACCGCATAACAACATACGTTGTTCCCTTTGTCATCGGTATGTTACTTGCCTGAGATTCGATCGTCGGTATCTTAATACCTAGTTCAATCTCGTTACCGGCAAGTCTCTTTACTCATTTCGTAATACATCATCTCACAACTAACTCATTAGTTGCAATGCTTGCAAGGCTTATGTGATGTGCATTACCGAGACGGCCCAGAGATACCTCTCCGACAATCGGAGTGACAAATCCTAATCTCGAAATACGCCAACCCAACATGTACCTTTGGAGACACCTGTAGAGCTCCTTTATAATCACCCAGTTATGTTGTGACGTTTGGTAGCACACAAAGTGTTCCTCCGGCAAACGGGAGTTGCATAATCTCATAGTCATAGGAACATGTATAAGTCATGAAGAAAGCAATAGCAACATACTAAACGATCGGGTGCTAAGCTAATGGAATGGGTCATGTCAATCACATCATTCTTCTAATGATGTGATCCTGTTAATCAAATAACAACTCTTTTGTTCATGGTTAGGAAACATAACCATCTTCGATTAACGAGCTAGTCAAGTAGAGGCATACTAGTGACACTCTGTTTGTCTATGTATTCACACATGTATTATGTTTCCGGTTAATACAATTCTAGCATGAATAATAAACATTTATCATGATATAAGGAAATAAAATAATAACTTTATTATTGCCTCTACGGCATATTTCCTTCACCAGGGTGTATAGGCAGGATTAGGGGCGGTTTCATCCTTCCTGCTAGATGTTTTGGTAGTGATAATTTTCGGTGGCTCGGCTCCCATGATCTGAGAATGAGCTTGGGCTCGCCAGAGGATATGATTGGTTCTTGTGAGAGGCTCAAAAGATGGTATTGTTCTGGCTGGTGGAGATTGTTTGGCTAGAAGTAGACATGGCGAAGGAGGTGGTAGGATGGCAGGATAGTTGATGTGAATGGAAAAAATCTCGATGGTATGGTGGAGGAGATGATTGGTAGATGTGGTGGAAGAGGTAGGCTCTGATTACCATGTCAAATGTGTAAGCATATCTACCCTCCCACAGAGGGCCGCGTTGGTTTATATTGATTGGCGAGAGACCCATCTCTCGTAGGTTACATGGTGCGACAGCATAGGCTAACCATAGGAGATTTACAACAGAGATACAAAGATAAAGATAACTCTAACAAGAAGATCTCCTATCTATCCAAATACTCTTGTTACAAGTCTTGGCGCACAAGGGCACCATGATGAACGTAACATGTTGCATGTTTAACATACTGGACTCGAGCACACATCCTGGCCAGGCTAGACCTCATTGGCTTTTTCGTTGTCGCAAGATAAGACAAGGTTGGCCAGTGCCTGAGGACGACGACTAGTGGAGACTCGTTTGTCTCATTGGCATTCCTCTTGCCGGCCAGCTCAGCTCCTCTACTCGCCGATCCTCTGCTGTTGGCATCCCTCCAGACCCATCCCTTCAGTATTCTTCTAATACCTCATCTAAATTATATGGGTGACTTCTTTCAGTCGTATAGTCATCTCATCGCAATAGGCCGGATATAATTTAGTCCCTTCAACAGGTGTCAAGTAAAGGACCCTTTTATACTAGCAGCAATGATGTTCCACACTGTTCACCCTTACGTAATTCTCATCTCATGTCCTGCATGACAACAATGTTAAATCAATGAAGGCAGCCGCATCACATGAGCATGCCAAATTTTAGTTGAGCTATTTATCATAACAGTTGCATGCCTGAAGATATTTTAAGTTTTTCTTTTAGATAATGAGACGAATTTATATTAGTGTGAATTATATGGTTAGTAAATGAAGTATGACACTGTCGCAACTCTGCAATAGTACGCATCTTTTCTTTTTTGAGTGTATGCAATAGTATGCATCTAAACGAACATTCCAATCTGAATTAGGTACACATTTGCCATCTCAATGTGGCCAATCCGATTGGGCCTACATTTCAATTTTTAGTAATTGCTTAGGTTTTTCTAAGAAACACTAGTAACTTTATTCATAGTCATAACAATTACAAGTTCACGGATTTGAACCTAAGATCCAAGAAAATACAAAGTAACTCCTATGACTAAGAATTACAATGAAATCTCTTGTAAACACCTTCTTCACGGTATCAACCTCTGCTCGAAGAAATTCTCCAAAGACTTCGGTAAAGAGTCTACAATTAGACTAGAGCAATGATGTTGTCACTCTTTCACCCGCGCAAATATTACCAATAATGCTTTTTGAAAGTGCCTTAAGTCGCCCATCTAAAAAGATGGAAAGTCTTGATCGATGAATGTATTTGGGCCGGGGATGATCCCCTAGAAGTTTAGGCCATCGAATCACTATATATTCTCCATGGTATCGATGAATGATTTCACATCAACAAAGAACGAAACCAACAAAAAAAGCTTGACACAACATCATAAACTCACTACTAGGAAATACCTTTATAGATAGATATTTAGCAGTAGCGAGGGGTATATGGGACGCGCTGCTGCTAATTAGTAGTAGCGAGGGGCATAAACCACGCGCTACTACTAAGTTGATAGTAGTAGCGCGGGCTATAAACCCAGGCTGCTACTAAGTGGTCTTCATCGTGCCTCTCGGGACATGCCATAGTAGTAGCGAGGGTATAAAACTCGTGCTACTACTAAGTTGATAGTAGTAGCGAGGGGTATAAACCCGCCCTACTACTAAGTGGTCACCACCATGCCCTCAAAACAAGCCATAGTAGCAGCGAGGGGTATAAACCCACGCTACTACTAAGTTGATAGTAGTAGCGAGGGGTATAAACCACGCTACTACAAAGTACATGGTTTTTTCAGAGCCCTGAAATCCCTATCTCGTCCCTCAAATCCTTCCTCTCCCCCATCACTCTTCCCCCCATCTCTCTCTCTCTCTCTCTCTCTCTCTCTCTCTCTCTTTCTTTCTTTCTTTCTTTCTTTCTTTCTCTCTCTGTAGGCTCTCACATGGACCTCCTGCCCATGCGTGCCTCCTCCATGGCGTCAAAAGAGGCCGCCGCCTCCCGCCGCCAGCATCCTGTAGCTCACCGGTCTTCCTCGCATCTCCGTGCCACCACGCCCGAGCACCTCACCACCAGCGACCAACCCCGCTGCTACCTTCATCTCCTTCCTCTATCTTCCTTGTTTTTTCTTTTTCTCTCTCTTCCTCTAGTTTGACTCACCCTCCCATGTCCATGCCTGTGCAGGTCATCGCCATGGACGGTCAAGAGCTTGCTGCCTTGGCTGCGAAGAGGAGCCCCACGCCGCCACCTTGATTGGCCATGGATCCGGGCCCTTTGCAGCATCTGACGCTGGATCTAGTCTGCCGCTGCCCTTTCGCACCCCCGATGACCCCTGCAGTTGCTGGATCAAACCATTGCTGCCATTGGCAGCACGCACGGGATTGAGAATTTTTGTTTTTGAAATTAATAGTAGTAGCGCGGGTGGCGCTCACGCTACTACTAACAGACGTAGTAGTAGCGGGGTGGCACCCGTGCTACTACTACAAGTTAGCTGTAGCGCCCTAGTAGTAGCGCGGGCACCTGCGCTATTACTAGTTGTTTAACCCATGCTACTACTAGGCTTTTCCCTAGTAGTGACTCTTCCGAGGATAGAAAACTCTCTAACCTCATGGCACCACAAAAAAAAACGAGAGGAAACTTATTCTCACACAACTATGGTGATCACTGGACGCTGGCGAAGAACATAAACGCCTTGAAGATCCGAGGTTCCCTCACCTCTCAGCGCCAAGATGACAGTTGTAGGCGAGGGGGCCTAAATTTCTCAGATAGTAATTGCTTAGCTAGTCCATGTATATGGCATGTGGTTTCTCTTGTCATCTCCAAAAGGCCCAATGGCCAAGTTTTCTTCACGAGGGCTGCCAAAGACTAAGTTACTAGCCAACACAACATTTGGCCTGGTTTGATGGACTGGTATAAAGGTCTTTTTTCATGATAATACATGTCTCATTTATATCATAATAAGGATCATATTACAAGTTGCGTACATACCACCCTGGCAAAATTGAAAAGACAACAAAACGCTAGCCTTTGCACAAAGGAACACCAACTAAGAAGTAAAATTACAAATAAGACCGAACAATCCTCTGAGCTCGACACTTATATCTGTCACCTATCTCTGGCACCACCACAACAGCCACAAAAAAAGACAAATCACGTCCACACCTGAGCTCAACACGGCTCCATCTCTGATATGTAGCTTTGTGGACCTTTAGGGTGGCTCGCCAAAGACGAAACCATTATCGTTGACCGAATCAGACCAGGGCAACACCCTGAACACACCATCGAACTCCAGATCTGGCACCCCCACATGACTAAAACGTTGAAGGAGGAAACCATACCTCCTATCCATGAACCACCAACCCAGCACATGATCCATCATTTTTTAGATGTCACCAATATAGACCTGAATCTGCATCCGCTCCTGGACTAACTCCCAAGCTCTACACCGGCGCTGCAGCAAACATCGTCGCAATGGTGGAGCCCGAGGACATAGATCCACCATAAGGATGCCGCCGCCGCACCATCCCTGCTTTAACAGACTAGTTTTCAAATTCATTCCCAACCATAGGGCTGATCGACTCGTCGGGGGTAGTTCATTGGAAATTACGCACGGAGTTACGCCATGAAGCCCTATGGTTGGGAATGAATTTGAAAACTAGTCTGTTCATGAAGCTAGCCGCCGCATAAGATCCACCATAAAATATTTTAGAAACAAGGATGTTCATCTTGGTAGTAACTATCAAATCGTAAATTTTTATACGAAAGATAGGCCATGAAGCTAGCCGCATCCCATGAACATGCCAAATTTCAGTTGAGCTGATTATCACAACGGCTGCATACTTGAAGATACTCTAAAGCCGGAGTGCGAACTAGTATTTGGTAAGCAGTATCATACAGCTGCAGCTCTGCAATATACTCCCTCCGTTTCTAAATATAAGTGCTTTTAGATAATTCAATATAAACTACGTACATATGTATATAGACATATTTCACAGTGTACATTTACTCATTTTGAGACCAATATGAGCTGGCCCAATTCTCCAGGAGTAAATACTCTCTGTAGCTAGTGCTATGTGTAAAGACTGAATTTGACTAGTTTCTTCATGAATGAAGTAAACAACTAATTTGCACATGTGCCACGGACGGGCCTGCTCGATGGCATCTTCCCGAAGTTTTTCTGTTGTGTCACTTAATTTTGTGCCGGTGAGCTACAGAGAGGGAGTTTGGTACCATCGAACTCAATTACTGTCAGGGGCGAACCTACTTATACCCAACCGGTGTCACAGGACACCGGGTAATTTTTGTGGTTAAGTCTATATAAATAGCGCAAGTATTCATGTGACACCGGTAAAAAGTATCGATGGACACCGGCTAAACCGCTAAACCACGAACAAGACGGAACGCAAGTGCAAGCCCGTCTAACGGCCCATGTGGTCGATCAATCTGATTGATTGAATGGTCCTAAAAAAATCTGATTCAATCTACACGTATCGTGCGCCTATTGCCTACTGGTTTCTCCCCTCCTCTGCCTGATTCCTCTGGACGAGACTTACCTACTCCCCGCGTGTGTGTCCATCCGTGCTTTCGCGTACGTGGCTTTATTTGATTGGAACAAAATAAGACCTGACACCATCCTCTTAAAATCAGGGGGGAGATGATTAGATTAGAAGAAAAAAAATGAAAAAAGATAGCCGTAGGATGAAGTGGAAGCACGGATGGAAGCATGGGAAGGGAGCAGGCAAGCCGGATCCGATTCCTCCCAGGCCATCATAGCCTTGCCTTCTTCCTGTTCGCCAACCTGCCACTCACCTTGCGGCATGCCGGCGTTGCTAGATCGCTGGAGAAGACATTACGGCAAAGGCAACTCGCTCATCCCTTCATGCATCTATTCCCTCTAATTATTGCCATCCAATTGAATTAATATTATTGTGTTTTTCTATTTTTTGGAGTAGTTCACATCTGTTTAAGAATTGTATTTCTATGATATCTCAAATTTTTACCGTGGTTCATGTTTATTTGCGAATTAGATTACTGTGATTTTTAAGTTTTGGAGTGGTTTTTCAATTTTTCAATTTTTAAGTTCTGCTCGCTCTATTGCTATGCCTATGCTACGATACCTATCACTTGCTTATCACGCCTCTCATATTGCCTTGTCAAACCTCTAACCCACCTTGTCCTAACAAACCCTTGTTTGGCCATGTTACCGCTTTGCTCAGCCCTTTTTATAGCGTTGCTAGTTGCAGGTGAAGATTGGAGTTTATTCCTTGTTGGAACATGTTTATTGTTGGGATATCATTATTATATCTTGTTTATCTTAATGCACGTACCGGTGTTATATTCCTTAATTTTGCGTTCCTTACACAGTTGGGTTATAATGGGAACCTCTTGACAGTTCGCCTTGAATAAAACTCCTCCAGCAATGCCCAATATTGGTTTTACCATTCGCCACCTAGCCTTTTTTTCCCTTGGGTTCCGCGGACTCAAGGGTCATCTTTATTTAACCCCCCCGGGTCAGTGCTCCTCTGAGTATTGGTTCAACCTGTCAGCTGGCGGTGACCACCAGGGGCAACTCTGGGCTGGCCTATCGGAACCTTGGACAATCCGGTGTGCCCTGAGAACGAGATATGTGCAGCTCCTATCGGGATTTGTTGGCACATTCGGGTGGCTTTGCTGGTTTAGTTTTACCATTGTCGAGATGTCTTGTAACCGGGATTCCGAGTCTGATCGGATCGTCTTGGGAGAAGGAATATCCTTCATTGACCGTGAGAGCTTGTGATGGACTAAGTTGGGACACCCCTGCAGGGATTTGATCTTTCGAAAGTCGTGCCCGTGGTTATGGGCAGATGGAAATTTATTAATGTCCGGTTGTAGAAAACATTAACCTTAACTTAATTAAAATGAATCAATTGAGTGTGTGGCCGTGATGGTCTCTTTTGGCGGAGTCCAGAAAGAGAACACAGTCTCGAGTTATGCTTGACGTAGGTTATTCTAGGATCACTTCTTGATCATAGTTCATCGATCGTGCCTTTGTCTCCTCTTCTCGTTCTCTTTTGCGTATGTTAGCCATCATATATGCTAGTCGCTTGCTGTAGCTCTACATCATACCTTTTATCCTTCCTATAAGCTTAAATAGTCTTGATCGCGAGGGTGTGAGATTGCTGAGTCCCCGTGACTCACAAATTACTTCAAAACCAGATGCAGGTGATTCGACTGAGCTCAATTGAGAGTTCGATGAGTACTCAGGACGATACTATGTTTCCTTTTTAGACAATCAGTAGTGGTGCCCAGTTGGGGCGATCGAGGACATTGTTGCATTTGGGGTTTATCTTTATTTTGGTTCCATAGTTGGACCTTGAGTGTAACTGGATGAATGTAATGTTATTTATGCTATTGTGTGACGTGGCGAGTGTAAGCCAACTATGTTACTCTTTTCCCTTATTTATTACATGGGTTGTTGTGAAGATTACCTCACTTGCGATATTGCTTTTAATGCGGTTATGCCTCTAAGCCGTGCTTCGACACGTGGGAGATGTAGCCGCATCGAGGGCGTTACAGCGGCGGCGGTGCCCGGCTCCGTCACCTTCTTGAAGGCGCCGCTTTGGGTCCGCGGGGAGGTGGGACAACCGCAGCGCTTTCTTGGCGTTCCTGATGGCGGCGATTCTCTTTAGCGGTGTCGCTTCGCCATGGCGGTCGGATGGTCTGGCTCTCGTGGTGATTGTGGTGCTCAACTCTTCGTTGTGTCTTCCTGGGGTGCTCCCGTCCCGTTCAGAGAGGCTGGAGGTGGAGCGGATGCATCTTGCATGGAGATTCGGTGGAGATGTCAAGTCATACCTGACCGACAGGTGCTATGCTCAATCATGCCTGGTCGGCAGGTGCTACGCACGACAGATCTTCCAAAGGCTTCAAGCTGTGTCGGTTGGTGGTACTTGGCAGCATGGTGCTGAGGTGTATCAGTGGCGACCGCGACGTGCTCAGTTGTTTGCGCACAGGGAGGAGGTGCCGTTGGGTGCCGTAGTGGCGTCGACGATAGTTGGATCGAGCAATGTTGATGCATCAGTACAGTTCTGAAGATGGAGCGGTGGTAGTTGGCGGTGGCGGCCTCTGAGTGCACGTCGGACCGGTGAGACCCATTCCCGGCAGGCGTTCTGGATGGGACCTCAGGTCTTAGATATTAGGTTTGGCTGCGATGTCTGTTTGGCATTAGATCCAGGCTATCTGCGCCCCTTCATCAACTGGATAGAGTTGCTTAGACGGCGGCTTTAGGCTTTCAGTTGTATTACTTTGTAAGTGTTTGTAAGAATAATTAATAAAATGACCGTATGCATCACGCAAATGCAGAGGCAGGGGGACATCCTCGTTTTCTAAAAAAAAATTGCAGATGGAGCAAAGTTGCAGTCTGCAGCAATTGCGAGCGATGGCCATGGGCAACAGAGGGTGATCGCGGTTCACCTTTGAGTTGCAGCTTTTCCAAATGTTGCATAGGATGGCGATCGCGGCCATACATGGAAGGCAAGGAGAGGGCAGACTAGACGCTGAGGGGCCACATACAACCTCCACCGAGGATGCGCCAGACCTGGAAGGATCTGCGAGCGCCAAGAAAGCGTGCGCGTGTGCGAAGTTGAGCATGAGGACCGATTGATAGGCTTAAAGATGGATTCGTCCTGTCTTTTTTGTCTTAAAGATGGATTTGTTAGCACAATTGACTCAGAAACTTAACTCTAGAGAGCAGGAATTAGAACACATGTCTTACTTTCTTTGCAGGGAAATTAAAGGCGAACGTTTTGATTAATCATTAGGAATATGATTACAGCCAACAACGACAAGCTGACATGCTTCGGAATAGAATGGAATTCCTGGACCTGAATGCAGTCATACCATGATTGTGCTTTTCTATAAGAAGATTTTTATATGTAGTTTGAAAAATCTGCTACAGAAGTAAACATGTGAAAAAGGTTGACAAGAGAAAGACCATGACTTGTATGTGTGGGCTGGAATATTTCCTTCTAGTCATAGTCATGCAAGGAAGAACATCCATCTGTCTCTTTTGTTTTTCGGCGAAAAGGGAGATATATTGATTAATTATCAGGAATATGATTACAGCCAGCAGTGACTCGCGGGCGAACTTCAGAATAGAATCGTATTCCTGGACCTGAATGCAACCATAGTACAGTGACTGTGACCATAACTTGTATATGCGGGCTAGAATTTTCCGTAGTCATAGACATGCAAGGAACAATATCCAACAGCACGTATCAGACGGGTGGCACTTGGATGCAAGTACCCTTACAGATCTGTACAAAGCATTTCTATGCTTACATGTTCTAGACCCGTCTTTTCAGTGTTCTTC
>NC_041382.1:32852517-32874039 GCF_002162155.2 Triticum dicoccoides
AAATTGCCCCCTGGGGGCGAGCCGGCGACACAATCGGCGCTGGGGCGGTTTTGTGCCCAGTCGTCGCCCACAGCTCGCCCCCAGACGTCGAAATTGACCCACTTTTCAGCCCAATTTCGACGAATAAAGGACCCATATGAGCGAGAATATGCCCATATTCGGCATGGTTCGCCGTAGCTCCGCGTTCAATTATCCATGTAAAAATTTTCTTATAACATATTTCATCACAGAAAAATCAAATACTTTAACAAAATAGTACAACAACAAATAGTTCAATACAAATTATATAGTTCAACAAATAAAAAATCATATTTCATCACATGTCGCGCCCGGCGTCCCCCTTGAGCCTCCATAGGTGCTCAATCAGATCTTGCTGCAGTTGATGATGCACATGTGGGTCTCAGATCTCCTGACGCATACTGAGATAGGCAGTCCAGGTTGCCAGTAGCTGGTGATCAACTTTGGCTAGAGGACCTTGCCTGTAGTATGGTTCAGTGTCAAACACTGGGTCTTCTTGCTCGCTCTCGATGATCATGTTGTGCAAGATGACACAACAAGTCATAATCGCCCACATTTGATCTTTCGACCAGGTTTGAGCAGGGTACCGGACAACAGCAAATCGAGATTGGAGCACACCAAATGCCCGCTCGATATCCTTCCTGCAAGCCTCCTGAATCTTCGCAAACCAGACATTCTTGCCTCCTGGCACAGGGTTTGAGATCGTCTTCACAAATGTCGGCCATCTCGGATAGATGCCATCAGCTAGATAGTACCCCTTATTGTAGTGCCGCCCATTGATCCCGAAGTTCACCGAAGGAGAATGACCTTCAACAAGCTTGGCAAAGACAAGAGAGCACTGCAGCACGTTGATGTCATTGTGAGTTCCTGGCATACCAAAGAAGGAGTGCCAAACCCAGAGGTCCTGTGTGGCCACCGCCTCAAGTACCACACTGCAACCGCCTTTGGCGCCTTTGTACATCCCCTGCCAAGCAAATGGGCAATTCTTCCATTTCCAATGCATGCAGTCGATGCTTCCAAGCATACCAGGAAATCCTCTTGCTGCATTTTGTGCTACGATCCGAGCAGTGTCTTTCGTATTTGGTGTTCTCAAGTATTGCGGTCCAAACACTGCCACCACTGCCCGACAGAACTTGTAGAAGCACTCTATGCTGGTGGACTCGGCCATGCGCCCATAGTTGTCGAGTGAATCATCGGGAGCTCCGTATGCAAGCATCCTCATCGCCGTCGTGCACTTCTGGATCGAGGTGAATCCAAATTTGCCGGTGCAATCCATCTTGCACTTGAAGTAGTTGTCGAACTCCTGGATGGAATTCACAATTCTGAGGAAGAGCTTTCGGCTCATTCGCTAACGGCGCCGAAATGTTTTGTCGCCGTGAAGTGGAGCATCGGCGAAGTAGTCGGAGTAGAGCATGCAGTAGCCTTTGAGACGATACTGGTTTTTTGCTTTCACCCGCCCCGGCACCGAGCCACCTCGCCGCGGCTTTTCATTGCTCGCCAGCAGCGGGGCGAGGGCGGCGAGCACCATTAGATGCTCTTCTTCCTGGACGTAGGCCTCGGATTCCTCCTCCAGCAGCGCGGCGAGCGCTTCCTCGTCATCTGAGTCCATCGCCGAGGTAGGCAAATCGCCGAACACCTTGCGCCTGGTGGGCGTGCACCTACCGCTAAACTGCCCCTCCGCGGCCGGAAACGGCGGCCGAAAATGGACAGCTGCTGTTGGAGAGGCTGCCGCGGCGAACCTCTGCTAATTTTCTGGTAGGGAATGGCTATCTAGCGGTGAAGGGCGGCGGGCGGCGCCGGGATATAGCTAGTGGCGGCCGAGGGCGCGGGGGGTGGAAGGCGAGTCGAGAAAGAAAATCTTGACTTTTCACCTGAGGGTGTGGGCCAGCCGCGCTTTTCCCTTGCGCCGGAGCCCCCGATCGCCCCCCAGTGCGCTGGGTTCGGCCTGCGCGCGCCGGGCGGAAAAAAGGGCCGGACCGGCACTTTTCGTCATCCTGGGGCGCGACTGGGGCGTTTTTTTGACGCCGGCGCCGAAAAAGTAGCATGGGGGCCTGTTGGGGGCGCGGCTGGAGATGCTCTAATACCTCATCTAAATTATGTGGGTGACTCATTTCCATGTATAGCCATCTCATCAAAGTCTGAATATAATTTATTCCCTTCAACCGGTCCCAAGTAAAGGACCTTTTATACTAGCGGCAACGAAGTTTCACACCATTCATCATTGTGGAATGCCCATCTCACGTCATACATGAGAACAATGTTAAATCGATGAAGGTAGCCGCATCATATGAAAATGTCAAATTTCAGTTGAGCTCCACTACTTTCCCTTTATCATAACTGTTGCATCTTTAGGATATTCTAAGGTTTTTTAAATGATGAGGCGAAGTTGTCTTGGTGTGAATTATATGGTTAATACAAAGTATTACACTGCCGCAACTCTGCAATAGTATGCATCTAAACAAACATTCCTATCTGAATTAGCTACACATTTGCCATCTCAACGAGGCCAATAATTGCTTAGCTAGTCCATGTTTTGTGGTGTACATGTCCTGGGCATGCGATTATACTGTGTAACCCGAGTGATCCTTGATGGCAACATACTGCACCATGTAAAAAAGTATATATTTTTTTGAAATGAGGCAAATGACTTGCCTCATTCATTAATTTAGAGGGAAAAAAGAGTTTAATGTTTGTGTTATAACACCCATCGTGTTACAACACCACTACAAAAGGTCTGCTCTCGTGGCATGATGGATCCCAATTTCTTTGCACCTGGGGTGACCCAAGTTTGAGCCTCAATCTTGATGTTAGCTAGTAGAACCATTGGCGGGGCACTCTTGAGTTGGAAGATGTGAGCATTCCTTTCATTCCAGATTGTCCAAGAGGTGAGCATGGAGAGGGTAGCCATGGCCTTCCTATTCGGTATGGTAGAGTCGGAGAGCCTGGCCCACCACTCTTTGATTGACCATGCCAAGTGCCAAGAGTAAGTTTTGATGCTTTCGAGTTGGAGCCAATCTTTTATCATTTTCCAAAGTCTAGTAGCATACCAGCATCTGAAGAGGAGGAGGTCGATGGATTTTTGCACGCGCATGCAAAGAGGACAAGCCCGCAATTGGGCCACCTCCGGTTGGCCAAAAGGTCATCAGTCTATACCCTATTTTGCATGGCCAACCATGCGAAAAATTTGACCTTGGGCGGGTAATGACTCATGCATATATCAGAAGAAAAAACATAGTTGCTCCTGCACTTGCATTCATCAAGAGTTCTGCTATCGCCAAGTCTGGATGATGAGGTGACATGAAACATGCACTCTCGAGCTGAACACGAAACAAATGTACTGTGCGTTCGTCTTTTATTGTGCAAAAGCGAGTTGTCTCCTTTTTCACTTGATCAACGGCGTGGGGAAACTGCATTTCCTTCACCTCCTACTATTCAAAGTTTCTTCAACAGATTCAGAGAGCTCACCGATTCCTAAATATTCATAGGTTCGCTAGAGGCTGGCACCTGGATGCGAACAAGCAACAGATACAGGGAATAGGGAACATTCTGCGAATGCACTGGATATTAGTGAGGGATGCTTCTTCTTCGACAACTTCTGCCCCAGAGCTGAATATACTCAGGAACATATGTCCCACAGCACGCCACGCAGCACTAGGTCGCTGTTTGGGACAACACTGGGAACAAATGCATTATGGCGAGTGAGTACTATCAACACTGCTTCAAAGATATGTAGGTGGATGAGGCCTTCTCCTGGTTGTGGAAATCCAAATGTACTAGTAAGTGGAAGGTCTTTGTGTGGCTTCTCTTTGTTGATCGCTTGAATACCAGGAACATGTTGAGAAGGAGGCATTATATAATCAACAACAATGTTCACACCTGCTTGCTATGTTCAGCCCCCCTGAAGAAACCGTAACACACTCGTTCTTCAAATGCCCTTTTGTGGTTGCTTGTTGGAACGCTGTGGGAATCTCCTGGCAGAACACTGATTGCAGATTAGCCCTTGTGCATGAGGGGCGGCGTTCCTGGAATAGACCATTATGGAGGTATTTACCGAAAAAGGCTTTCGCCCTGCTTTATAAATAAAGCAACCATTATGGAGGTATTTACCATTGTGTCCTGGGGTATATGGGAAGAGAGGAATAAGAAGCATTACAGACGGATAGTGCCGTGGCTGGATTATTGGAGGAACAGATTCAAAAATGACATGGCAATGATGGTGCACAGAACAAAGGAGGAATTGTACCCTTTTATCATGGGTTTGGTGTAATCGATCTTGTTTTTCTAGTTTGGTTACTCTCTTTCACTCTTCTCTTTTTGTTTTTCGTGTGTGTGATTCTTTCCTAGTTTGTAATTACCCTCTCTCTACAACCCACCCCTAACTCCCCCTCTCCCCCATCCACCATGTAACTATGTAACAGTATTCCCTTGCTGATTTTTTAAAAATGTCAGTGGGAGCCTCTCACACTGTTATCAAGTTTAAAAAAACTATTCCAGTGAAATCAAAGGCTCAGGTAAAAAAAAGAACAAACTAAAGACTGGCAGTTCATTGGAGCTCTTAATGCAAAGCAATATTTCATATTGTTCAGTACAACACCAAACAAGAACATGTCTATGATAGCTAAACCTAGTCAAAAGGAGCAAGATCAGCTACGCCACCATATCTCCAGCTCTCTAACAGCACAATAGGTTATTCCTTCTAAATTCGCGAAGGGTGAGGTGCTTGAACTCCGCAAGATGGATAAGGGCACTGTTCAGTAAACGGAAGAGTCTGTTGTGCGATTCAGTTCCAAGATATTGAAACGGGCAAAAACTTCAAAGCACCGTCCTGGAGATTGCACCGTTAGAATTTGACGAGTGCACCACTCCATCCCATAGAGTACCAAGGTACCTTAAAAATCCTATATTCAATATTCTTCTAATGTCTCATCTCTCACATGTATAACTACACTATATAAACATTTCCACCGCATACTCATCTCTACCCCTATAAAAGGACGAAAGGGCGGAGAACCAAACAATCTCATCCCTTCAAACAACTTGATCCAATGGCCCAAATCACTCCAATGTTTAACACTAAAACATGGTTGATGCTAAACGCATTTAGCACCCCCGCACAACATGCCCCACTAATTACTACCGGTTACCAAATAAACCTTTTGCATCGCACGTTCCCTACCTCTCGCATCGTGAACCTCCTCCCTGCCTCTTCTCACGCCTCTATCGCCATCCCCCGCACAACTGCTCCACTCCTTGGTGAAAAAAGGGCTCTCCAACTCGCGACCCCAGGGCTCGGGGGAACCCTAGCCGCCGCTCCTTCTCTCCGTCTTGGCCTCCTTGGGCGGCGTGGAGGCAAGGGATGCGATGCGCAGGTCTGGAGTTCCCATGGCGTGAGATGGGGCGCATGCGTGTCGCCGGCGCGAGTTGCTGCATGGCTTAGCGATGACGCGGGCAGGTGGCCGGAGGTCGTCGCCCCGTGGCGGCGTGATGCAGGCGGCAAGGATTCGAGCGATGGTCTGGGATGCGACCTTCCTTAAGTGCAGGCAGCCGTAAGGCCAAGGCGAGGGGCTAGGCGCTCGCCATCTGCCTCCCCATGCAGTAGACGTTGCTGGCTTGCCGCTCGAGCCCTTCAGTCGTTCAACGAGAACTGATGAAGTGATCCTCCACGGTGATGATGCGAAAGGCATTGACGCCGTGTTTGCTGGGCTCATTTCCTCCTCCATCAATTTGAAAGTGGTATCCTATGTCTCAAAGCCATGTAAGTGTTCAACGAGGTTGACATTTCTTTCAAAATATTGTTTGTGTTGAACACCTATGCTCGAGCCCTTCATTGTTATTGTGTTAAACCTGCCTATGACAGCGGAGGTTGACATTTGTGTTGCAGGCATGGACGGGGCAATCAGAAAAGGAGAGACGATTTCTGTGCAGACGAGCAGAGGACATCCTCCCTTTTTTATTTATGGAACAACCTATTATCACCCGTGTGTATGTGTCCATCTATCTCTGATGATTAAATCACCAATGAAATAGCTCTCTAATCTTTGAAAATCATGTTCTGTGTTGATGCCTTTAACATGAACAAATATATGTTCAGGTGATCACTCTTGTGTAAGGATTGGCACACTAATAGTTGGAAGGAATGAACATTCTATGCCAGATCCAGGTGTTAATTTTTCTCCAGACTTAAACAAGTGGACATTATTTTTGTGCCTCTTGTGGGAGGCTGAGGTGACTTCTTAATATGTCTTCTTTCTGCTTTGGTTACAATTCAGTGTGTGTCTTGTTTTTCAAACTCAATTAAGATGACCTAATCAAACTGACTACACTTCAATCTGTCTTGATTTTGATTTCTCGTCAACTGCGATGATGATCCTTGGCATAGGTCTACGTAAATGACCTTACTTGTTTACCTGTCATGTTCCCTACTTAAATATTCAGGGTACACCGGGATGCATTTTGTATTTAGTGCATAATTTATTCATTGTCTCTTCTTTATTTTGTTTATTCAGATCCAATTTGAACTTAACTATCTGTTTTTTGTTCCTTTTAGGCTTCAATCTTGAGCAAATGAGATTCAGAGGATTCTCATTGCGCCAATCTCCATTCCATTCAGGTTTGCTTGCTGATGGTTGTTTATTGATTTACACATCATGCATGATCCTCTTCCGTAGAGCTCATTTGATGGGAAAACTTTTTAGAAGTTGCACGAAATGGTTCCTCTTTTTTATTCTGTTCTAAACTTCTCATCACCAGCAAATATTACCTTCATGTTTCGGCTTCGGAGTTACATGCGAGGCAAGCAAATATCGTGGGCCAATGCTTGGCCTTGTAATGTGTCCTAATATTTTCATTACTAGACATTGGTGCGTGTAAAATACACAATATTCTACTCCAGCCGTCCCAAAATAAGTGTCTTTCATTTAGTACAACTTTGTAAGTGTCTTTGATTTAGTACAACTTTGTACTAAAGTTGTACTAAATCAAAGACACTTATTTTAAGACGGAAGGAGTACGATGTTGAACAATCTTTCTTGATTAAAAAATAAAAAATGGCATTACTCTGTCTTATAACGGATATTCATTTGTCAAGTATCTTTATCAGTTTCCATTTCGTTGTTTACAGGGAGACTATTATTTAAGAAACCTTATTTTTCAAGCCAACCACTCCTTTCGGAATACCCTAACGATAGGTTATTCCATCCAGGCAAACTCAGCTCATGAACACCACAATGAGGAAGAAAGGGAAGATGGCCTAGGTTTTATGTTGAGATGGTGGCATCTTATTTTATAGCAAGATCTGCATGGAAAAAGTCATGTGCCGCATACCATGTCACTTAGGGATGCAAGTGGGGTGGGCTTGTGGATAATAGCACAGTACAAATATATGTTTAATTTTAAAGCAGTGATGAGCTAATTGATAGTTTCATAGGATGAAGCCGGATGCTGCCTGCACCCCTATGTCAGTGAAGACCTCGCGTTGAAAGACATCACTAAAGGCAAAACTATCGCTGTAAAGAAATACTATCTTGCGCAAGTATTACCATGACACGCTTATAGAATAATGGGAAAATGCGTTCACCTGAGAGATGATGGATACAATTTTAGACCCAAATAATGCAATATATTTCCGTACTACTTACTCCATGATAAAGCCTTATAGTCCTCATGTGATTGTTGGGAGATAAAGAAGCAATTTTTAATGTACTGACTCATGTACAACGAGATGAAGATGCACACAAGGTTTCTGACATTGTACAATTTTTCTAAAACATGTTAAGAAATAAGTAGATTAGTTGCATCTATGCTCCTTATATGTAATGCTAAATTATATCATTTCTAGAATATTGTGAATTCCACTATTATTATGATATATTTACTTTAGCTTTTTTATACACATGATTTTACATATTATTTACAATAAAAGTCGAGACGTAGGTTGCACGTGCATGCTTACTAGTCTCGTAAGTGCAATACTAGTTAACCGTTTGGATGAGCCTCGTAGCCACAATTGATATATCCTCTCGAAACCAACCACTTTTATAGGGACGTCAACTCCCTCTTCACCCCATCCTTGTGAAATCTATCACAATATTTTTGTTTGCCAAAGTACCAATGTTAAATTGATAAAGGCACATCTGGAAACAAGTCATGGACTACATTGAGACACTAACAATGTAAATGGTGACTCATGTCTGAAATATACCTTTGCAAAGTTTGCCAGGCATGCCAAAGTATGTTTTATGTACTAAATCACAACGCCTTGCTTAGAGATCTCGAGTTGCATCTTTAGTACTCCCTCCGTTTTTATTTAGTTCGGGTATTAGCTTTGGTCAAAGTCAAGCTTTATAAAATTTAACCAAGTTTATAAACAAAAATATTAACGTATACAATAACAAATCAATACCATTAGATTCATTATTGAATGTACTTTCATATCATATAGATTTGTTATGGTAAATGTTTATTTATTTTTATAAACTTGGTTAAACTTTACGAAGTTTGACTTCACTCAAATCTAATATGCAGACTAAATAAAAACGAAGGAAATAATATGTATTACAAGGTAATGGTATAAGAAAGAAAGTCTTGTAGTTAAGCCCAAATGTAGGTGCACCTCTTTATCTCGACCATTCAATTTTGCATCGAAGTTTCG
Organism: Triticum dicoccoides; assembly: GCF_002162155.2. Lineage (NCBI taxonomy): Eukaryota > Viridiplantae > Streptophyta > Magnoliopsida > Poales > Poaceae > Triticum > Triticum dicoccoides. The sequence goes on from NC_041382.1 coordinate 32,861,186, forward strand.
TGCATAAAAGATCCCACCTTTTCAGTTCTCCCAAACAATACAAGATTTGGACTTTGAAGCTGCAGGACAACATCACACAAGTACTACTATGTCTAGAAACTGTTTTGATTTCATTTTTCTAGGTGCAACAGGAATATCTAGAATGGTGATGCTTATATAGATTATATCATTTGAGAAATTTATGTAGCACCAAAAAAATCTGAAGCATTTTCTGGTTGGAGTTCTTGTATGATGTTGACCTTGGTATCAGTCTAACCGATTCAAACCCTAGTCGTCACCCACCACTTCCACCCTGCGCCGCCCCCAGGGCGGTTAGCCGCCATGACCGCCACCGGAGGCCGTGCCGCCCGTACCTAGGGTTTGTCCATCGGTCGTATTGACCGACTGCCCTAGAGAGTCGTTTTCCCTATCCTTTGATTTGCAATTTTGTATTTCTCACCGGTCGCTTTGATCGGCGTTTTCTTTTTGGTTTTTCGATCTAAGATTGGTTTGCGTCACCCGCCGCCGCCATCGACCCCCGCACGCCTCTACTCCGACACCGACGCGACCGGCCGGCCTCTCCTACGACCAGGCAGCCACGCGCGCCCAGGCGGCCCGTCACGGCCAGTCGATGTCTGCGCGTCGGCCCGCCCATCGCCCTGCGCCAGCCGTCGCCGCCCTGCTTCGACCGGAAACCCTACATCACCACTCCGCCTCTGCCGCGTATGTACGACTGCCTCCACACGGCGCTGCGTTCGCCACTCGGGCGCCGCTCCTGTGCCTGCCCAGGCGTCGGTGCCGACGCGCTCGTCCGCACGTCGTCGCATGCCGGTCGTCGTCGCCGGCTTCATCTCGGACTCCACCACCACCCCGCTCCACCGAGCGACGTCCACAAGCTCGCGTGCGATCGGATTGATCACCCGCCCACGCCGCGATCCGCCCCGCCCGCGTTGTGCGACTGATCGGGCCCGTCGGTTGCGCGCCTCAACAGGTCCCGTGAAGATTGTCCCGAGTACAGCGCGCCCCTCCACCGATTGAGCATTGGGTTGCCGCTGCGTCGCCCCATCGGGCCGCAGCATCGTCACCCCATGGTTCTCTCCGCGGCTACACCGACTCGCCCGCCACCGCTACGTCGCCCATTCGGGTTGTAGCGTCGCGGCACGAGATCCTCGTCGCCGCGCCGAGGCCGTCCACGCAGCTGCACCGACTCGCGCACGGACGCTGCATTGCCCCTTCGGGTCGTAGCGTCGCAGCACGCGGTACACACCGTCACCCCGACCCGCATGCTGCCGTTGCGTCGCCCCTTCGGGCCATAGGGTCGCGGCACGCGGTCCACTCTATCGTCCCCGCGCGTTGAATTCCACATGGTATCCGCCGCGCCACCTCTTTGGCGTAGGAACGCCACCTTGTGCGCCGGTCTTCGTCACGCTGTCAGGTTCATCCTCGCCTACTTCGAGCATCACCGCGGTGCTCCTAACCCAGCGGCCGCCGTCAGACCGCGGCCGCCACTCTTCCTTGGTGCCGCTGCCGGTCGCTCACTTGAGTCGTGTCGCCCGTCTACCCCCTTCGTCTTCATCCAGCACCAGCCCATTGCCAGCGTCGTTGTCATCTTCCCTTACCACTTCATCTACTCCGACCAGCGTTGGTAACATCGGCCCCATGCCGATTGACGCCACAACCGTCGTTGAGTCTTCTTCTCTGCAGGCCCCTCCGACTCCTCGACATGGCGTACAACACATGCAGGTCCCTCGTCTACGCATGTCCGGTGCTGGCAACACCGATGCGTGCCTTCGTCCACGACATGTCCCTGGGCCTGGCAAGCATGGTGCGACGCTTCGCCAACTTCATCTTCGTTCGTCTACGCATGCTCGGTGCTGGCGACATCAATGCATGCCTTCGTCTACGACGTGTCCCCTGGTTTGGCAAACCCGGCGCGACGCCTCATCAATATCATCTTCTCCCTGGCGCACCACTACTTCGACACCACTGCGCCCATGACTAACTCGGTGCCTTCTTGCGCCCGTGGCTCCACGGCGACTTCCTCGGCACCGGCTACCCCCAACACGACATTGACCACAGCGTTCTACGCACGGCTACCTCGACCACGGCTACACCACCCTACTCTCTCGGCTACCTCGACAAACGGCACAAAGGGCTACTGCCTTGCTTGAGCAACCTCGTTGGTTTCCACTCCATCCACGACTTCTACGATACATCGACCGTTACGACTGCGGGGGGTGTCCGTAGGCCTACCTTCGAATTCTTCTCCGGTCTCACCGTCTGCGTCGCTACCGTTGTGACTGCGGGGGGATATTGAGTATAATGTTTATTTAGAAAACATTGGATAGCGTATATTTATTCCACCTTGCCTTGTACTCTAAGATGATCATGTACTCCTATATATATGCCCACGAGGCTCAAGCAATATCCAACGATTTCACCATTCCCTCTCTCTCCCTTCTAACAGATCTGAGTGCCTGAATCGACCGGCATACCACTATAGTGGAATAAGAATAATCCCTCTGCAAAGAAATATAAAACAACTTTAGTGATCTAAACGCTGTTATGTTTCCTTCGTTTTTATTTACTCCGCATATTAGGTTTGGTCAAAATCAAACTTTGTAAACTTTAATAAAGTTTATAGATAAAAATATCAACATATACAATAACATCTCAATACAATTAGATTCAGTATTGAACATAGTTTTAAATAGCCGGCTATAGCCCCGCTATAGCTCTGCTATAGCTATTTGAAGGTGTTGCCGCTAAATGATTTCATGTACAATTTGTCGCTAAAGCTCCGCTATAGCCCAGCTACAGCTGTTTTTAAGGGTCGCCGCTAAATGTCATAGCCCGCTATTTAAAACATTGGTATTGAATATACTTTCACATCATATAGATTTGCTATTGTAAATGTTTATATATTTTTTTATAAATTTGGTCAAAATTTATGAAATTTGACTTAAGTCAAATCTACTATGCAGAGTAAATAAAAACGAGAGGCCTTTTGGTCCGCGAGCAGAGAGTACTAGTGTTAAACGTGAGTATGACGCCAATCAAGCAATGGTAGCGTCAGTCACGTTTCCATCACGGCAGGCCTTTTGGTCCGCGAGCTGCTAGTGGATGGCACCAATATGTGATGATAGACGATGCAATTTGCCTTTCTCGAACGCCGGCAAAAAAATGGATCGGCCGGCCATGTCGGTCGCCGGCCCGCCGTACGATAGCGCCACTGGCGACTGGGCTAAGTTCGTCCTGAACCTGAATGAACTTGGAGGAACAGGAGTAATTGACTGCGTGCAAAATGTAACCATGTACGCACACAGCACACTGTGGCTGAGTTCATGTATGCTAAGCAACCAGCAGCGCTGCATACCAGCACCTCATTTTTTTTTTTTTTTGCAATTTACCAGCACCTCATTCGTTCAGCAGCGAGGCGACGGGCATGCAATTGGACTCTCCTTCAATTCCTCCCATGTTCGTCATGCTCGTCAGCGTCATGTTCGACAAGGTATCCGTGTCCATGAATGCATCGTGTGTGTGTGCGCCTGTTGTTTTTTAACACAGTCGTGTCTGCGTGCCTGTAGAGATGACCAATGTTTCTGGCTCTTGGCCCATCGGGCAGCAAGACAATTATTTTCTGGCTCGGTTTACCACCGGAGTGTTTCATAAAACTGAAACCAACATCCACCTCAATGGCACTTATTTTAACTCCGGTGACAAAGAGGGAATTAGGTTCCCTTTTTGCACTTTTGCCGCCCGAACCACTTGTCCCTGTTGTACACTGTACAAGTTTTACTGGTTATACACGGTAAAACTTTAGCTTACTGGATGCTTGTGCACTAAACACAGACAACTCAATTCGTAAAAGTAAAAGAAAAAAAGATGACAAAAAGCCCTTGAGCCTTTGGATGTTTTCAATGGATGTTAACAGAACATGTGGCAAAAAGCACCAACACGTTTTTTAAAAAATGAAAAAAAATGGTCGAATACTAACATGTTCACTTGTTTTTTTCTTGGAAAACATAAAACACACTATGCAAAAGACAAAAAACAGGGTGGAAGTGGCGATCGACGTACAGGGTTTTGTTCCTGCAAATCTCCCGGTATGTCTGTCATGGTGCCATAAAGGCAGGGTTTTGTTCCTGCAAATCTGTCGGTGTTCCAGGCTTGCAGTCTCCGCCTCATGGGTGCACATCACTAGCCACCCTCACCAATGCCCCTCGTGGGGGTTGTCATTCAGGTTGCAGCGAGGCCCTAGTAGGCCGGCACCTAGAGCAGCTCCTTTCTCCCTTCGAAATTCCTTTTGCCCAAGCCATCCGGGAATTCACCGCGCTCCGGGTGCAACTGCAACAGGTGGTGCTGGGTGACGAGCCGGACTGGGTGGAATGGAAATGGATAGCAGACAGACGATTCATGTTGGCATCAGCGTATGTGATTCAATTCGAGGGGTCGACGCATACTGACTTCAAGTAGATCATCTGGAAGGCCGACGCAACCATGAAGTGCAAAATATTCTCGTGGCTTGCGGTGCTAAATCAATGCCTCACCGCCGACAACCTTGCCAAATGAGGATGGCCGCACAATGCATCATGCAGTCTGTGCCAGAGGGCACCGGAGAACGCATCTCACATGCTCGCCTCATGCCCTTTCACCACGGAACTTTGGCGGAGTGTGCTAAGCCAGTGCGGTCTGCCGGCAACACTTGCTCCGTCCGCGACCACGGCAAACCTTGTAGAATCGTGGGAACAAAGCTGATCCAGTGTGCCGAGGGATCACAGACGTGGATGGAGCTCGCCGGTGCAGCTAGTATGGTGGATGGCATGGAAACAACGAAATGCGCGGATCTTCAATAACATGTTCTCGACGGTGATTTAAGTCTTCCACCACCTGATTGAAGACATCGATACCTAGACAATGGCTGGCCATACCAAGATCAACAACCTGCTGCATAGACCACTAGAACCAGACTAGACATTAGGAAATGAAATGTGGTGATGCACAGTTCGTGCAAATTCTGTAACTAACAAATGCTGTCTTCCCTCTCACATATTCAATGAAAAGCTGCACATCAACATTTTCGTCAAAAAAAATTTCCTTTTGCGCCGTGACCTAACTATTGGAGCGAAGTCCAAGGCTCGGGTCCAAAATAAAGAACAAACTAAAGACCGAAATGGATTCCTTGTCATGAAAGCGAGATGATCATTACAAAAACCATGGACAGATTTCACTAGAAAGCAATATTTCCTACTCTTCAGTTTTATGATTGCCTCGAAACCAAGAAGTCTCCAAGATGGAGAGGAAGGCACATCTCAGTACAAAAGGAGCGAGAACTCCTCAAAAGGAGCAAGAACTCTTCCAGCTCTCTAAGCGTACATCGGGCCATTCCCTCTAAATTGCTAGAGCCTCGAGGTGCTCGAACTCCCTAAGATGGAGGAAGGCACATCTCAGTCATCGGAAGAGCTGGTTGTGCAGTTCAGTTTAAAGAGATTGCAGGGAACAAAACTCCAAAGCAGCGGACTGAAGATGCTTCGTTAGAATTGGATTGGTGCACCCATCCTTCCCATAGAGTGCCACCGTACTTTAAAAAGCCTCTATTCAGTATTCTTCTAATATCTCATCTCTTGCATGTATAGCTACGCTATATAAATGTTTTAACCGTACACTCAGCTCGGAAGTACAATACAAGTTAATCATTTGGACGGGCCTCATAGCCACAATTGATCTATTCTTTCAAAATCAATCCCTTTTATAAGGGCATCAACACCCTCTTCACCCCATCCCTGTGAAATCTATCAGAACCATCTTGTTTTCCAAAGTACCAATGTTATATTGATGAAGGCACATTAGGAATCAGGTCATGGACTACGTTGAGACACTTGAAATGTAAATGGTAACTGCATGCCTGAAATCTACTTTTGCAAACTTTGCAAAGCATGCCAAAGTATGTTTGATGTACTAAATCACTAGTATAACACAACGCCTCTGCCTTCAAAGCTTAGAGATCTCGAGTTGCATCTTCAGTAGTATGTATTACAGGGAGCTCTAATTTATAATGGTATAAGAAGGACAGACTTGTAGTTTAGCCACCATGTAGGTGCACCTCTTTATCTGACTGTCCAATTTTGCATCGAAGTTCATGCGTAAAGAAAACCACTTTTTCGTTTCTCCCAAACAATAGAAGATTTAGATTTGAAGCTTCAGGACAACATCACACATGTACTACAATGTCCATAAACTGTTTCAATTTTTTTGGGTGCAATACGAATATCTAAAATGGTGATGCTTATTGTAAATTATATCATTTGAGAAATTTATGTTGCACCAAAAATCCTGAAACATTTTCTACATGGAATAATTCTTGCATGATGTTGACCTTCAAAGTTTCAAGTTCAAATGTTTTCTTGTTTGGGAGAAATAAAAATGAGAATGCATGAACTCCTTTCTGCCTCCAAAATGAGAAAGCAAACTGTTTCTTTCTTCACTTGATCAGAACCGTGAGGAAACTGCATTTCCTTCAGCTCTTGTTGTTCAAAGTTCCGTCAACTGATTCAGAAAACCCACCGATTCCCATGTGTCAAAAGGTTTGCACAGCGGTGGTTGCATCATTGTTGTATTACCCCGTGGTTCTCTGAAGCTTCTTTGTTTCTATATGTCAGTGCGAATCACCTGGCAGGATGATCCATATTCCATGAGCATATCTAAGTGATATAATGTCAGGCAGCCTCTATCTGTTCATGCAGTGACAAGTGGACAGAAAAATTAGGGACTTGATCTGATTGATGGGCTTAATGATGGATTTGTCCTGTCTTTTGTCTGTTACTTTATACTATTATGTGGCCGGTATGGATTTGTGAGCACACTTTGACTCAGAAACGTTACTGTAGAGAGCAGGAATTAGAACAAATGTCTTATTTACTTTGCAGGGAAATTAAAGGGGAACGTATTGATTAATCATTAGGAATATTATTACAGGCAACAATGACAAGCTGACATGCTTCGGAATAGAATGGAATTCCTGGACCTGCATGCAGCCATACCATGATTATGCTTTTCTATAAGAAGATTTGTATATGTAGTTAGAAAAATCTGCTACAGAAGTAAACATGTGAAAAAGGCTGACAAGAGAAAGACCATAACTTGTATGTGCGGGCGGGAGATATATTGATTAATTATCAGGAATATGATTACAGCCAGCAGTGACTCGCGGTTGAACTTCGGGATAGAATCGTATTCCTGGACCTGAATGCAACCATAGTACAGTGACTGTGACCATGACTTGTATATGCGGGCTAGAATTTTCCTCGTAGTCATAGACATGCAAGGAACAATATCCAACAGCACGTATCAGACGGGTGGCACTTGGATGCAAGCACCCTTACAGATCTGTACAAAGCATTTATATGGTTACCTGTTCTAGACCCATCTCTTCAATGTTCTTCTAATACCTCACCTAAATTATGTGGGTGACTCTTCTCCATCGTATACTCTTCTCATCGCAGAGTCCTGATATAGTTTATTCCCTTCAACAGGTCTCAAGTAAAGGACTCTTTTATACTAGCAGCAACGAAGTTCCACACGATTCATCCTTGTGGAATGCTCACTCACGTCTTACATGGCAACAATGCTAAATCGATGAAGGTAGCCGCATTGCATGGACATGCCAAATTTCAGTTGAGCTATTTATTAGAGTCATGGGCAAAAAATACCACCTCAGGGGTTACCGTCCCACAAAACTATCACTTTTTAAAAACTGACCGAAAACTATCAAAATTTTCTAATTTTGTGACTGAAAACTATCACTTCCGGATAATGGCTAGTTTAGACGATTTAAACATGTTTATGATAGGCGTGTAAAAAATTGTAGAACCTACAATATTTGTTGTATTGGTCTGACCCTTGTGTAGGGTATATATGTTGGAGCCGAACCCTAAACCCTAGCTCTACCTCTCTCTCTCTTTGCACCTCACTCACTCTCCGTGCTCGAACGACAGAAGAAGGAGGAAGAAGAAGATCGGAGGAGATAGTGGACACAGGAGTTTTCCGGCGCACGAAAGCCCCTTTCCTTTCCCTCGAGCACGAACTCGACCTTGTCAATCTGTTACAACGCCACCGCGCGGTCTTATACCCGAGCCAGCGGACTGGGCACGTACCCACGCCTCCACTCGCCCCCCGATCGTGCCCGCGCTCTCCTCGCTCTGACAGCGCCCGCGCCGCACTCGGACGCGCGCGACTCGCGGTGAGCGCCAACAGATCGCGCCCGATCGGCCGCACGGCTCGCCAACAGATAACACACACACACACACACACACACACACACAGTGTAATAGCCCACGGACATGCCCGTGCACTCCACACGCACGCACACACTCGAGCCGCCGTGGACCCAACGCGTCCAACTCGTCCGGCGCGCGCCCATACACCCGCCCGACGCGCTCGATGCATCGCCGCGGCTTATTGCCCAACAATATATAGGAGTACATGTGAGGGAGGGAGACTTGGAGTAGAGGGCAAGTCATACATGTTTAAACTTATTTTATCTCTAACTCTTGTCTATCTCTTAAACACTATTATACTTCTAACATTCCCCTTCAGTCGTGAATGAAGCGGACGGTTGTGACCGAATTTGAAGTCTTGCGCTTCTGTCGTTCTCTCCGTTGTGCCATCATCAACTGTGTCTCTGATGGGTCGACACCTAAGGCGGTGATTGCGTCCCCTTTCGGTGCCTTCCCGCCTTCTCCTGTATTCCCTCCCACAGTCACAACGGGAATGGTGTGGATGCGTGATGACACGGACGTTGATGACTGGAGTTCTTGCCGGTGAGTAGCCGTAGACGTAGCCATTAATGTTGATGCCAAGGTAGCCGATCATGGTGATGTAGCCGTGGTAGAGGTAGTCGTGGTCGATTGTGTAGTCGTCATGGATGATGAAGCTGCACAAAGCCGGAGGCGCAAAAAAATTGTGTGATGTGTATGACGGAGCTGCAATCGTGTAGCCGACGTTTTGCACCTGGAGAGGTACCGTCGGGGGCGATGTGTTGCACCTTGAGAGGTACCGTTGCGGGCGTCTTGCGGATGTCAGAAGACGTGGTTGTAGGTGACACCATCAGTTTTGTCAAGACTGGAGGAAGCCCACCGAGCACATAACAGTTTTTGCCAAGACCCTGTGCGCGGTTGTAGTGGCTTTCACAAAAGTGATGCCGTGTGTGTCGATGCAGCCTTAGCCGTCAGACGCGGTCAATGTCATCATCGGTGTTGTGCATGTCTAGCAGTAGTACAGTTAGAGGACACGTGTCCATCCTTGTGGACGAGGTTGTAGAGGCGGCTGCGGTGTGTTGATGAGGTTGTTGATGAGGTTGTAGAGGACGCATCACTTGAAAGCGTTCCTTTGCTTCAACGAAGTGTCGATGCCGTGTCGTGCCAATGTATGTTTGGCTTGTAGCCTGGCATAGTCGTACAGCTTGATGAAGAGGCATCGGGTCGATGCAGGTGCGTGTGTGCACGGTGTAGCCGTTTGATGTCGACGCAGAAATTGGTGGCTTGATGCAGATCGCTCGGTGTAGATGATCGATGCAGTGGGTCTCGTCGGCCCGAACAGCTCGTGGCGGAGTCACGGGTGTAGCGCGCATGCACATGCAAAGATGTGTCTCTTGTACGACTTATACATACACGTACTTGAGGAAGCCGACTGAAGTCGCTCGCGAACGTCGCCGGGAAATGCGTGTACCCGTTCATGATGAAAATCTGTGCGGGAGACGCCATCCCGCAATCCCAGACTTCTCTGGCGGGCGGTACGGTGCTCGGTGCAGAGGCAGACAAGGCATGCCGTCGATGGAGATCGGATCGAAGCGGGCGACAAAGGAGACTGGATGGAAGCCGACTGGTGCTTGGTGGTGCTTGACGTTGTTGCTTGCATCGGATGACCCGGCCGGCGCATGTGATGGAGAAGCAGCTGCTTGTGTCGCCGTAGTTGCACACGTTAACACACGTTAACAAGCACATACACCGGACAGAGGATTGTGGAGATCTAGGAATTTATTTGTGGCTAAGGAAAAATCAATCTAGCAGATGAGAATTGGAAATTCGAAAATTTTCTAAACTAATGTAAGGACCGATCTGATCTTTATGATTGGATGCCGCATCCCCGGGGAGAGAAAATTAATCTCCCCGAGGACAGCACGCTGCAGAAGTGATGGGTAGGAGTAGGATTGGCGTCGCTAGACTAACCGCTTTAATATCATATAAAAAATTATAGAACCACAATATTCGTTGTATTGATCTGACCCTTGTGTAGTATATATAGGATTACATGTGAGGGCAAGTCATACATGTTTAAACCTATTTTGTATCTAACACTTGTCTCTATTTAAATACTATTATACTTCTAACAAGGCGGGGGCCGTTTGTTAGGGCTGACGTGGCGAGAAAGTCAACTCCGTTTATTTTGACGGTTAAGTTGACCGTTTTGACAGATGGTCCCCACATTTCAGCATGACCTTCTTCTTCCTCATCTCTTTCTCTCTCTCTCTATGGAATTTTAGCAAAAACCTCAGGTGCACCTCTACCACGGTGAAAGACCTGCCGGACCTGGCTTTTCTGCGGCTCCAGGCCGTCCGTCATGGCGCTACACAAGACGGCGGCCACACGAATGCCCCGGATGGCGCGATGGCGCCCACATGCGATGCACTCCCAGCCACAGCGCATGTAACGAGCCATGGCGCTCAGACCAGATGACTTCCACTCACTAGGAACCAGTGCGGGTTTCACTGGAAGATCAGCTCTTTTGCTATGAACAAACACGAGATTGGAGGGGGCAGAGGAGCGGCGCGCTCAACTGGGAGGAGTCAAGCTGAGGCGAGCCGACAACGAGCAAAGAAGGGGCTGCAACAAGAATGAAGCATCCTATGCCTTTCATGTTTCCATAAAGGCAGGTTTTTGTCCTGTAAATCTCCTGGTGTTGCAGCCTTCGACTCATAGGTGGAGGTGCATAGTATTAGAGATATATTTGGGCTGTAGTCTAGGATTCTTACCTTATTTTTAGCATAGGCATCTTGCCTTGTACTCAATATATACTCGTCCTCGAGGCTCAATAATACATGTATGATATTCCGCAAACCCCTCTCTCCCTTCTAACACGGTATCAGCCTAACCAATTCAAACCCTAGCCTCCATGACCGCTGCCGGATGCTACGCTGCCCATATCTAGGGTTCGTCTGCCGGTCGTGTTGACCGGCTGCCCTAGAGAGTCTTTCTTCCGATCCTTTGATCTGAGTTTTTCTCTTTGTCGCCGATCGTCTTGATCGGTGTTTTTTTTTATTTTTCCGATCTAAGATCGGTTTGCGTCGCCCGCCGCCGCCGTCCCTCGCGCACCTCTACTCCGACATCGGCACGACTACGCGGCTTCTTCGACACAATGGCCACGCGCGACACGCGACGGCCCAAAACGGCCGTCGTCCGCGCATCCGTGGCTCACGTCGTTCTGCGCCGACCGTCGTAGCCTTGATTGGATTGGGATCCTCCTTCAACGCCGCCTTCATCCAGCTGGCTCCATCGCGCTCCTTCCTGCAGGATGGTACGCCCGTGGTGCGTTGGTGCAAACGCTCTGCCCCGCGTCCCCATGTGGTTATCCACACTGTGCGGCCCGAGGTCAGTCTCACGTGCGCTGGATGCATGTCTGCAGTGCACTAGCCCTTGCTCGTGCGGGTGTTAGATGGCAGTGCACTAGTACATGCAGCAAGGCCACCTACATCACGCAACTTGCATTGGCTCAACGCAGTTGCAGCTCCTGCTACGTTCGGCCGCAGAACGCACCATGCAGTACCTTCATCGCCAGCCGAGCAGCTACCCAACCTCGCGAGTGATTGGATTGATCGCCTCCGATCCGCTCCATCTACGCCATACGACCGATCTGTCCTGTCAGTTGTGCGGGCCTTCGTAGGTCCGTAAAGATCGTCTTCGAGTTCAGCATGCCCCTTCACCGATTAAGTATCGGGCTGCCGTTCCGTGACCCCGTCGGACCGCATCACCGCCGCCCTGTGGTTTTTCCCGTGGCTGCATCGACCCGCATGCTGCCGCTACGTCGCCTTTTTGGGCCGTAGTGCCTTGGCCTGCGGTCTACCGGCGCCCCGAGTATGTCCGTTCCAGGCCGTCACTGTGGCTACATCGACCCTCGCACTGCCGTTGTGCCACCTCATCAGGCCATAGCGAGCATGGCACGCGGTCTCCGCGCCGCCCGAGGGCGTCCACGCGGTTGCGCCGACCCGGGTTCCGCCATTGCACCGCCCCTTCGGGCAGTCGCGCCGTGGCCGGCGGTCCCCACCGCCACCCCGAGGTCTTCCGCCATTGCCTCAACCTGCCCGCCGCCGCTGCGTCGCCCCTTCGGGTCGTAACACCGCGGCCCGTAGTCCACCGGCGTCCCCGCGCGTCGATCTCTCGTGGTATGCGCCGCGCCGCCTCCCTCGGCGCAGGAACGCCATCGTCCGCGCCGGTCTTTGTCACGCTGTCAGGTTCCTCTCCTACTTCGAGCACCGCCGCCGTGCTACTAACCTAGCTGCCGCCGCCGCTGTCAGGCCACTGTCGCTTCCTCTACCTCCGTAGCTGCCACCGCCGCCCACCCACCTCCTTCGTCTTCGTCCAGCACTAGCCCGTCGTCGGCGTCGCCATCATCTACCTCGACCATGGCTACACCACCCTACGCTCTCGGCTACCTCGACATCGGCACAAAGGGTTATCATCCACTTGAACAACTCGTCGACTTCCTTTACAGTCAACGCGTCCGTGACGTGACACCATCCACGACGCTCCCGCTATGACTGAGGGGGGTTGTCAGCCCGTCGGCTGCTATTCTCTCCAGTCCGACCATCCGCGACGCTCATG
>NC_041382.1:32874504-32902878 GCF_002162155.2 Triticum dicoccoides
AGATATATTTGGGTTACATGTATTTGGTAGTCTAGTATTCCTACCTTATCTCTAGGAGAGGCATCTTGCCCTCCAAATCTTGTACTCAATATATACTCATCCTCGAGGCTCAATAATATATCCATCATATTCCGCAAATCCCTCTCTCCCTTCTAACACACAGCACATGCCACCCTCACTCATATCCCTTACGGGCATTGTCATTCGAAGTTGTAGGCAGGCCCTAGTAGCTCTTTTCTGTCTGCAAAGCGTCGTGATCTAACTATACCAACGAAATCAAAGGCCCATGTAAAAAAAGAGAACAAGCTAATGACCGAAAAGGACTCCTGGGCATGAAAGTGAGATGATCATCATTGGAGAAACCGAGTATGGATTTTAGTACAAAGCAATATTTCATACTGCTCAGTACAACTCCAAACAACTACATGTCTATGACAGCTAAATCTCGTCAAAAGGACCAAGATTGGCTACGCCACCATATCTCCAGCTCTTTAAAAGTACAACAGTTTTTTCCCTCTAAATTCGCCAAGGGGTGACGTGCTCGAACTCCGCAAGATGGACAAGGGCACTGCTCTTTCACTGGAAGACTTTGTTGTGTGGTTCAGGGCAAAGAGATTGACATGGTCAAAAACTTCAAAGTAGCATGCTGAAGATTGCACTGTTAGAACTTGACCAGTGTGCCGATCCTTCCCATAGAGTACCACGGTACCTTAAAAATCCTCTATTCAGTATTTTTCTAATATCTCATCTCTCACATGTATAACTCCACATGTATAACTACGACTATATAAACCTTTCAACCACATAGTGCAACAATAGTTAATCGTTCTGACGGGCCTCATAGCCACAGTTGATCTATCGTCTCAAAACCAAGCCCTTTTATAAGGGCATCAACACCTTCTTCACCCCATCCTTGTGAAATCTATCACAATAATCTTGTTTACCAAAGTACCAATTTTATATTGATGAAGGCACATCAGAAAACAGGTCATGGACTACATTGAGACACTAATAATGTAAATGGTAACTCCATGTCTGCAATATACTTTTGCAAAGTTTGCCAAGCATGCAAAAGTATACATATTACTGAAATATAAGTGCGTAACGCTCTTATATTTCTTTACGAAGGGAGTACAACACAACACCTTCAAAGCTTAGAGATCTCGAGTTGCATCTTCAGTAATATGTATTACAAGGAGCTCTACTTTATAATGGTATAAGAGAGAAACTTGTAGTTGAACCCCATGTAGGTGTGGCCCATTATCATGACCCGTCCAATTTTGCATCAAAGTCCGTGCGTAATAAAATCATTTTTTCGTTTCTCCCAAACAATAAAAGATTTGGACTTGAAGCTTTGTAGGACAATATCAGACAAGTACTACTATGTCCAGAAACTGTTTTGATTTTTATTGGTGCAACAGGAATATCTAAAATGGTGATGCTTGTTGTAAATTATGTCTTTTGAGAAATTTAGGTTGCACCAAAAGTCTGAAACATTTTCCGCACGGAGTAGTTCTTGTATGATGTTGACCTTCAAAGTTTCAAGTTCAAATGTTTTCTTGTTGGGAGAAACAAAAATAAGAATGCATGAGCTCCTTTCTGCCTCAAAAATTCCCCCTCGGATCCCTTGGGCGCTAGGAGCTAATTCTTCTGAATGTAAAGATCAAAAGGGAATCCTTTAGTATGAATGCGTGACGTTAATTTGTAAAAACTCATGGACAGATTTCATTGGAAAAGTAATATTTCCTGCTCTTCAACTTCGGAGAGGACAATAGTTTTATTGATCTTTTCTTTATTCTGTTTGACCTACACTAGTGCAGAACCGGGCAATAACACCGGTTCGTAAGGCCCTTTAGTGCCGGTTTGGTAACCGGTGCTAAAGTGTAGGCACTAAAGCCCCCCCCCCCCACCCCCCCTTAGTACCGGTTCAGCACGAACCGGTGCTAAAGGGCAACCACGTGGCACGAGCTAGCTTCGGGAGCAGGGAGCCTTTAGTACCGGTTGGTGTCACCAACCGGTATTAAAAGGTTGGGGGGTTTTGGGTTTATGATTTTTTTCATTTAATTTTGTGTTTTCCATTTAATTATTTTGTGTTTGCTGGTATTTTACGATACTACATATTGTACACGTTATGCACATATATAAATAGAATTTCTAATAGAACCGATCATAATATATATATATATATATATATATATATATATATATATATATATAGTGTTACTATTCATCATCCAGGGTGCATAATAAGTTATTCTTCACCCGAGGTAATCTTACGATCATTTCATAATTAAATTACGTTTCGAATTCAAATAGTTACATTCCTATTAATTCACTACGTAAAATTTGACATAAAAATAAAATTATAGGTCATAAGACAAGAAAATTTGTAGTTTATGTGTATTTTAGACTATATTTTTACGTTTGTAATTTCACATAACATAAAATATTTTTTACGGCGATTATATATTTTCTTACGGTCTCTTTTTACGTCGGAAATAAGACAAAACTTACGGAATGTAAAATTACGGTGCATTGATGGTAAAATAGAGGGGGTGAAGAATAAATATTCCTCAACCAGGGTGACGAATAGCCCGACCCTATATATATATATTAAAGAGAGGATGGAAAGAAGAAACCTCTCCATATTGGATGTTCCATATTAGACACCAATTCCATGCTCGGTCCACCTACTACATAGCTAACTTCTCGGGTTGGCCCACATAGCCAATGCATGCAACATTGGCTCCACGTCACATGCATATTATTACAAAGTTGCCGCAGTGTAATAGTTTGTACTAACCATATAATTCACACTAACACAACTTCATCTCATTATCTAAAAATGACCCTTAGAATATCTTCAAGCATGCAATCATTATGATAATTAGCTCAACTGAAATTTGGCATGCTATGATGCGGCTACCTTCATCGATTTAGCATTGTTGCCATGCAGGACGTGAGATGAGCATTCCCCAAGGATGAATAGTGTGAAGCTTCGTATCTGCTAGTATAAAAAACTCCTTTACTTGAGATCTATTGAAGGGAATAAACTATATCAGGACTCTGTGATGAGATGAGTATACGATCGAGAGCAGTCACCCACATAATTTAGATGAGGTATTAGAAGAACACCGAAGAGATGGCTCTAGAATATGTAAGCATAGAAATGCTTTGTGCAGATCTTTAAGGGTGCTTGCATCTAACTATCACCCGTCTCATACGTGCTGTTGGACATTGTTCCTTTCCTTGCATATGAGTATGACTAAGAGGAAAATTCCAGCCTGCATATACAAGTCATGGTCACAATCACTGTACTATGTCTATATTCAGGAACAGGAATTTGATTCTATCCTGCCAACTACCCGTTTGCTTCGAGACTGTACATAGAAATCACAAATACTTGAGACATAAACGAAGAAGAATCAAAGAAGCAATAGTTGTTTTATCGTCCATGGTAATTAATACAGTGGATGGTGCTGCATGCTCGGCGATAATATTCAGGTATGGAGCAAAAGCTGGTGAAGATGCAAGTCCCCGATGATGTATCTCTAGCAGGAAATGTAGTTTATCTGCTGTGCTGATTAAGTAAAGGATAGAAGGCAGTTTCACTTTTGAATTGTGACAAACTACCCTTGTGACGCGTTCCTATTGCTGCATTGCTGATGGAAGATGGTTTAAATTACTCCTTGGCAAATGGTTGTTTAAATTACTGACGAAAGATGGTGTATGGCAAACCTTCCTGAGAAGGAAATATGTGGGTTTCAAGGCGGTATCTCAAATATACTAGAAGCCTGGATTCTCACTTTTGGGCAGGTCTGATGGCCACGAAGAAATATTTCTTCTCCTATGGATCCTTCTTAATTAGGGACGGCTCGGAAATTAGATTCTGAGAGGACAAGTGGCTAGGAAATGCCACACTCCGAGAACAATATCCGGCTCTATACAATATTGTGCGTCACAAGGGTGATACTATTGCCACGGTAATGAAATCATTTCCTCCAAATGTGACGTTCAGAAGAGATTTAATTGGACCCAGACTTCAATCAAGGTACATCCTGCTCCAGCGGTTGTCCATGGTGCATTTGTCATATGGGTCTGATGTATTTCGATGGAACCTACATGGGAATGGACAATTCTCAGTGGAGTCTATGTATAGGGCGTTAATCCAGTTTGATGTGCCAGTTGATAATAATAAGAAGAACTGGAAGATGAAGATACCTTTAAAGAATAAAATCTTTGCATGGTATCTTCGTCGCGGAGTCATTCTTACTAAAGATAACCTTATTAAGAAAACATGGCATGGAAGTTCGTTCACAATGTGTCTTTTGTCACCATGATGCGACAATAAAACATTTATTCTTTCAATGCAAATTGACTCGTTCTATATGGTCATACAT
The DNA here is from genome assembly GCF_002162155.2 of Triticum dicoccoides. Taxonomy (NCBI): domain Eukaryota; kingdom Viridiplantae; phylum Streptophyta; class Magnoliopsida; order Poales; family Poaceae; genus Triticum; species Triticum dicoccoides. Next base: position 32,878,905 of record NC_041382.1, read on the forward strand.
CCAGATAGCTTCTGGCTTGTATCTTCCTTGTGATGTTGCTAATGTATTTGGCAACTGGTTACATGGGATAGTTTACATGTTTACAACTATTCTTAGGGTGGGAGCGCTTGCCGTTATTTGGTCGCTTTGGCTATGTAGAAATGATAAGGTGTTTAACGGTAAAAGTACTTCTCTGATGCAGGTTATCTACCGATGTACCGGAACTCTTTGTTTATGATCCTCTTTACAACGTGTGGAGAATCGAGACCTGTTTACGGAGGTGTGTACACGATTGAAGGATACGACGAGTGAAAGTGCAACTATCCCTAGGTGGTTTTGGTAATTCATAACAACATATAGCTCATTGAGCTAATGCTATTCCAAGATGACTATTTCAGGAAAGCTCAATGATTGGCATGGCATGGATGTGAAAGTGGAACCCTCAAAATGCTAAGGACAAAGGATTGGCTCAAGCTCAAAAGCTCAAGACTCTTTATTTTATATTTTAGTGATCCAAGATCACATTGAGTCTTTAGGAAAAGCCAATACTATCAAGGAGGGATGAGGTGTTGCTTAATGAGCCTCTTGCTTCATGTGCTTAGTGATATGCTCCAAAACCCTCAGCTACTTTTCCACTTCCACAAATGACCTAAACCCTAAGCCAAACTCGGTCATACCGATTATTCCTATCCGGCGCCACCGAGTTTCACTTGTCATAAGCCACTGCCAAACCCTAGCAATTCGGTTCTACCGATAGGGATCTCGGTCTCACCGAGATGGGATTGCAAACTCTCTGTTTCCCTTTTGTAACTTTTCGGTCTCACCGAAAGAGCGAATCGGTCCCACCGAGATTGCAATGTAAACTCTATATTTCCCTTTTGTAACTTTCCGGTCTCACCGAAAGAGCAAATCGGTCCCACCGAGTTTACCTGACCAACTCTCTGGTTAGCTTATTACCAAACTCGGTCTCACGGAGTTTGTGTAATCGGTCTCACCGAGATTACGTTATGCCCAAACCCTAACCATATCGGTCCTACCGAGTTGCATGTCAGTCCCACCGAAAATCTCTAATGGTCACTAGGTTTACCTTTTCGGTCCGACCGAGTTTGTTGATTCGGTCCCACCGAGATTGGAAAACTGTGTGTAAAGGTTGGACTTTGTGTGGAGGCTATATATACCCCTCCACCTCCTCTTCATTCGTGAAGAGAGCCATTAGAACACATACACAATTCCAACTCATATGTTCTGAGAGAGAACCACCTACTCATGTGTTGAGACCAAGATATTCCATTCCTACCATATGAATCTTGATCTCTAGCTTTCCCCAAGTTGCTTTCCACTCAAACCTTCTTTCCATCAGATCCAAATCCTATGAGAGAGAGTTGAGTGTTGGGGAGACTATCATTTGAAGCACAAGAGCAAGGAGTTCATTACCTACACACCATTTGTTACTTCTTGAAGAGTGGTGTCTCCTAGATTGGCTAGGTGTCACTTGGGAGCCTCCGACAAGATTGTGGAGTTGAACCAAGGAGTTTGTAAGGGCAAGGAGATCGCCTACTTCATGAAGATCTACCGCTAGTGAGGCAAGTCCTTCGTGGGTGATGGTCATGGTGGTATAGACAAGGTTGCTTCTTCATGGACCCTTCGTGGGTGGTTGCTTCTTCGTGGACCCTTCGTGGGTGGAGCCCTCCGTGGACTCGCGCAACCATTACCCTTTGTGGGTGGAGCCCTCCGTGGACTCGCGCAACCGTTACCCTTCGTGGGTTGAAGTCTCCATCAACGTGGATGTAGGATAGCACCACCTATCCGAACCACGGGAAAACATCTGTGTCTCCAATTGCGTTTGAACTCTGCAAACCCTTCCCTTTACATTCTTGCAAGTTGCATGCTTTACTTTCCACTGCCAATATACTCTTTGCATGCTTGCTTGAATTGTGTGATGATTGCTTGACTTGTCCTACAATAGCTAAAATCTGCCAAGAACTAAAATTGGGAAAAGGTTAAGTTTTTATTTGGTCAAGTAGTCTAATCACCCCCCTCTAGACATACTTTCGATCCTACAAGTGGTATCAGAGCTTTGGTCTCCATTTTCTTTGATCTCCATAGCTTTTGGTGGTCATAGCCTTGGTTTCACAACCTAGGAGAGTATGGCGTCTAGCGAGGGAAATTATCACCGTAGAGGTCCTTACTTTGATGGTACTAATTTTGCTAGTTGGAAGCATAAAATGAAAATGCATATTCTTGGACATAACCCCGCCGTTTGGGCTATTGTGTGTGTTGATTTGCAAGGTGACTTCTTTGATGGGAAAGAACCAAACCGTGAAGCTACCGCGGATGAGTTGAAGATGTTGCAATACAATGCTCAAGCTTGTGATATTCTCTTCAACGGATTGTGCCCCGAAGAATTCAACAAAATCAGCCGTCTTGAGAATGCAAAGGAAATTTGGGGCACTTTGATTGATATGCACGAAGGTACCAACTCCGTCAAGGAATCCAAGTTGGATGTGCTTCAAAGTCAACTTGACAAGTTCAAAATGAAGGATGGTGAAGGTGTCGCTGAAATGTACTCTAGGCTTGCTCTCATCACAAATGAGATTGCCGGCTTTGGAAGTGAAGAGATGACCGATAGATTCATCATCAAGAAGATTCTAAGAGCCTTGGATGGAAAATATGATACCGTGTGCACATTGATCCAAATGATGCCCAATTACAAAGATCTCAAGCCAACGGAGGTGATTGGAAGAATTGTTGCTCATGAGATGTCACTTAAGGATAAAGAGGAACTTCAGAACAAATCAAGTGGTGCCTACAAAGCCTCATGTGAAGCCCCTACATCATCAAGTGAGAAACAAAACTTCAATGAAGAATTGAGCTTAATGGTGAAGAACTTCAACAAGTTCTACAAGAGTAGAAGCAAAGATAGAAGCTTCAAGTCAAGGTCCTACAATGACAAAAGATCTTCTAGTCAAGAGTGAAACTGCTACAGTTGTGGAAGACCCGGACACTATTCCAATGAGTGTACGGCTCCCTACAAGAGAAGAGAAGATTCTCCAAAAAGAAGAAGCAAAGAATCACCACCAAGAGAGAGAAGGAGTAGAGATGATCGTTATGAACGAAGATACTCACGGAGAAGCAAGGATTCGGAAAGGAAGGAAAAATCATCAAGGAGCTACACAAAACGAAGACATCAAGCTCATGTTGGTGAATGGGTATCCGGCTCCGACTTCGACAGCCACTCCAAGAGAAGTTATCACTCTGACTCCGAAGATACTCAAGATGAAGGTGTTGCCGGTCTAGCACTTGTGTCAACCAACTCCTACGACATATTTGACTCACCAAATGAAGGAATTGGAAGATGCTTCATGGCCAAAGTTCCTAAGGTAACACACCCCAAGTATGTTGATTTCAATAGTGATGAAGATGACTTGTTAGGTGATGATTTGCTTGTTAACAACTCTAGTGATGAATACTATGATGAAACGTCAATTAATCATGCTAATCAAGATAAAACGAATGACAATGATAAGGAGAAGATTGAGGCTCTAACTAAAGAACTAAACACTCTTAAGTTAGCTCATGAAACTATCTTCGAAGATCATCAAGAACTTTTAAGAGCTCATGAGAAATTACGCTTTGAAAAGCTCAATCTTGAGCAAGAGCATGAGTTCTTAAAAGCAATCAATGATGATCTCCGCAAGAAAAGTTCTTCTTACATTGCCAAGCGTTTACTCTTATCCACTTACATGCCTCAAGTCAAGTCTAGTAACAAGAACAAGAAAGATTCTTCCTCTAGCAGTAACAATGATCATGCTAAATCCAATATTGTTGCTTCTAGTAGTTCTCTTGATTCCACTAATGATTCTTTTAGCCAAGTTACACTTGAGCAAGAAAATAGCTTATTGAAGGGAATTATAGAGAAAGGAGTGTACAAAAGCCTTGCCGGGAGTAAGCAATTCGAGGAAATTGTGTGGAAGCAAGGAATGCACCGGAAGAATCAAGGTGTTGGTTTTGAACGAAAGTTCAATGCCAATGGAGTTGAGTGGGAAGAAGATCAATACCCCAAGACAAAGTTTGTTCCTCAACAAGAGAAGTATGATACTTCTTTCAAGGGGACACAAGCTCAAGATGATCTTCCACCACAAGACTACAAGCAAAAAAGGCAAGGACAAGCTTCAAGAGGAAATTGATGCATTTGAAGAAGCTCCTAAGACCTTAGTCAAGTGGATTCCCATGACTACTTCAAGTACGACTACAACTCCAAGGATTCCCATCAAGATGGTGTGGATCCAAAAGAAGAAGAACTAGAGAGTTCTTGAGGGTGACTCCGCCAACATACTTCACTCTTATCATTTTGGCAAGAACAAGTGCAATCAACTTCCATATCTTGCACTAGTTCAAGGAGTCACAAACCCTCTTGTTGGTAAGACAAGGGACAAGGTAACCTAAAAGTTTTCATGGACATCATCTTGTGTGTGCATCACTCTATGTCTATGGATATCCTTGTTTGTTCCTTGTGGGACTAACCCATGTAGGTATTGAAAAGTGCAATTCACTCAAATGGATAGCTCCAAGTGATCTACATCAACATTGAGTATCCACATCTTCAACATCTACATGAAGTCATCATCGACAAAACCCGAGGTTAGTTCATCCCTCTAAGGGGGGATATCACATCTAGGGGAAGCTTTACTCTAAGACTTGAGCTAAAGCAACTCTAAAGATGTGAACACAACAATGCTTTATGTAAAAGTGGTAACCCCACTTGAGCTTAAACGATGAGTATGACCTATGATCAAGTGTTCTCACTTGACTCCTAAGTCAATATACTCATATATAGATGACCTTGTCATCGCAAATTGCTTGATAGATGCTAGAATTGGTTGTGCATGCCTTGTCACATATTTCATTTGCCATCTTATTGTGTGAGCATGCTGGTTGCATATTTTACTCATTCGAGGACATCCACTTGTTGTTTTGATTGTTTGGTTTTATTTCCTTTTGCCAAGTGGATGGACAAGAATGCCTAAGAACCTCCTCTAGCTATCTATGCTTTTCTCGTCTCAAACTCTATTCATGCTACATCACAAAATTTGATCAAGTCAGATTCGAACCACTCTGTGTGAGGAGCGCTCGGAGTCCCCGATTCGTCATAGACTTGTCTCACCGATACCCTACTTTTGGTCCTACCGAGATCATTAAGTTGATCTAGGTTTTCGATCTCGGTGCAACCGATTTGAACCATTCGGTCACACCGAGTTGCAACAACTGTATACAGTTTTGCATCTCGGTGCCACCGAGTTGTTCCACTCAGTCACACCGACAGGGTCGGGCTATATATAGTCACGGGCAAAAATTTGGAAATTTCTCCGAACCCCTTCGCCCGCGCGATAGCCTGCTCTGCCAACTTGGTCTCCGGATCGTCTCCTCGCCGCCAGCCGCCTCCAGTCGCTGGTCTCCATCGCCGTCAACAGAATTCAACCCCGCCGTTGCCGCCGTAGCGAGTCTCCGCCGAACTAGGGTATGGACTCGATCACAGTGCTATTCCCCGTCCGATTCCTAGCACATTGTGTTCTTAATGATTCTTGCCACGATTGAAACACTCCTATCCAGTCAATGCGTTCGTAGATTAGTTTTGATTCGAAAATTTTAGGGTTAGGTTTCCGCCGAAACCATCTCGGACCCACCGAGTTGAAAAACTCGGTCCCACCGATTTGGCTTATGCCATTGCACAAGTGAGACTCGGTCTGACCGAGAATTACTTATCGTTGTGACTGATTTTGGAACTTTGTGAAACCCTAGCAGTCTCGGTGCCACCGAACTGTGACTCGGTCTGACCGTGTTCACTGGTTTAGGTTCCAAAACTGCTTCGGTATCACCGAGTTGGAAAATCGGTAGATCCGAGATAATTTCAGTGGGAAACTAAAACTAAGTTTTTGAGTCATTCTTTTGCAAAAATCTCTGCATTTTGTGATGCTCATCCACTCTACCTCATCTATAAACTATTCACAGGGTCAGCAGTCAGCTTGTTCATCATGTCAGATCAGAGTGATAGCCAGAATGTGTCAGAACAGCAAGTGCACATGAGTGAGGGCACTAGTCCCTCCAGTTCTTCAGATGAAGGCAGCAGGAGTACTCCTAGCAATCTGCCAAAAGCTGCCACAAGACAAAGGAAGAAGAGAACTTCAGATTCTGAGGATGAAGACTATGTGGCAGACGAGGAAGCAACTTCCAAGAGAGTTGGGCCAGCACAGAGCATAAAACCAGGGATGAAGATCAAAAGGCCAGCAGGCAGGCAGCCTATGCCAAAGGCCAGAGCTTCAACTCAGATTCCTGAAAAGCCTGCAACCATAGAGCCAGTTGCTACTGAAGTAAAGAAAAGGAAGGAAAGGGTCAAGAAGACCGTAGCCAGAGTCCTTGGAAAGGCTTCCATCATGGAAGATGAGGATGAAGAAGAAGAGGTTGCTGCACCAGCACCTAAGGCACCCAAGCTGATGGGTGATGCCATAAGATCAGGGTCAACTACTTCCAAGGCCAAGCCAGCTCCAAAGCCAAAGCCAAAGAGGAACACAAGAAGCATCCCAGCTACTGAAAAGAACAAGGCCCCAGTGCCTGAAGCTGCTGAAGAAGATGATGAAGAGCATGTTCTGAGAAAGCTCAAGCCCAAGATCCCAGACCACAATGATGCTCATCCTGTGGCTGAGGACATGAAGCTCAGAAGAGACTCAGGGCTCAGGAAGTGGAGAGAAGCAGATCCGTATGCTTCAAGGAGAAGAACTGCTGTTGATTACAGGTTTCACACTAAGGAACAACAGGACTTCTATGAGACGGTTTTGTTGGACAAGAAGCCCATAGTTTGTGACATGAGATGGGTTGATTGAGAGTACATCAAGGACAATGAAGAGCACTATCCTGGAGTGCAGGATAGCTTCAATGCTTGTGGAGTAGCAGACTTTGTTGGGCAGAAGCTCACAAAGTGGAACGAGGAGCTTATTATGCAATTCTACTCCACGGCACACTTCTATCCAGATGGTAGGATAACATGGATGTCTGAAGGTACGAGGTACCAATCTACAGTTGCTGAATAGGCTCAGCTGATCAATGCCCCAGAAGAGCAGGAAGATGACTTGGATGTATATGCCAAGAAGAAGATGAATCACAACTCTATGTCCAACATGTACAAGGAAATTCCAAATGAAGCACTTGATACTTTCAAGTTTGGCTCAGTGCATTATCTTCTGTCAGGGCTGCCAACTATCAACTGGATCCTTAGGCACACCTTGTTGCCCAAGTCAGGTGATCACAAGATGATCAGAGGCCATGCGATCAATTTGCTTCATATATTTGATGTGCCACAGAAGTTCAAGGTGATGAGCCTCATGGTAGAGACCATTAAGAGGACAGCAGCTGATCAGAAGAGGAGCTGTGGCTATGCCCCTCAGATTCAGGAGTTAATCAACTCGAGGATGGGCACAGGCATATACTTGTTGGACAAGGAACACTTGTCCATCCATACAGATTTTGAAGATAATCAAGTTGTCATGAATGAGAATGAACCATCATCTGCACAAGCACAAGCAAAGAAGGAGAAGGCAAGGAAGGAGAAAGCTGCCGAGATGCCAACTCAAGAGGAGGCATCTGAATATTTCCCGAAAACCAAACAAGAGCAGTTTGGTTACTTGATTGCATCCATCCTATGGATTGATCAAGGACTAGCCACCCTAACTCAGAACCAGGCAAGCTTAGAGAGGATCATGGAATAAAAGTTCTATGACTTGGATGTCAAAGTGACAGAGATTCAGACTGCAGTGGAGCAGCTCCAGGATGACATGCACGAGAGGAGAGGCAAGACTACAACTGATGCATTTGCCAGAGTGCCAAGAGCTCAGAGATCACATGCAGTGCCAGTTGCTGACACCAAAGCCACCACTTCTGCACCAGCTACAGCCTCAGTTCCACCAGCTCCAGCATCTACTTCAGCCTCAACTCCAACCACGTCTACAGAAGGCTTCGTCCTTGGAGTGCTCCGGACTCCACCACCACCTGAAGATCAAGCCTGAGCGTCGATCTAGCACTATGCATTTTCTAGGAACTTTTTGGTAACTTGTTGCCAAAGGGGGAGAAAAATGTATAGATCATAGGTTTCGAGAGAGAGAGAGTGTTGCTTTTTTCTCTCTTGTTTTATTTGGTGTTTTTTCGAACTTTGTTTGCTTTTGTGTGAGATACTATGTCATTGCTCGTGAGACATTGATGATCATGTGTTTGATCCTAAGCTTCACTTAATGTTTGCTTAATATTATCATCTTATCTATCTTATGTGATCATTCACTATTCTTGGTGATGAGTGCATGTATTTCTTATCATTTTAAGCGCTCCACCAAGATGTATGTGACATGGAAGAGTAACCCATGACTCTAACTCTTTGTGCATTTGCAGTCCAAAGCAAATTTTAAATATGCACAAATTTAGGGGGAGCTCTTACTTGTCACATACTTCTCAAAGCGACGATATATTTCATGCTTATTATCATTTGTCGAAGCTTTGATCTATATGTTGTCATCAATTACCATAAAGGGGTAGATTGAAAGTGCAACTATCCCTAGGTGGTTTTGGTACTTCATAACAACATATAGCTCATTGAGCTAATGCTATTCCAAGATAACTATTTCGGGAAAGATCAATGATTGGCATGTCATGGATATGAAAGTGGAACCCTCAAAATGCTAAGGACAAAGGATTGGCTCAAGCTCAAAAGCTCAAGACTCTTCATTTTATATTTTAGTGATCCAAGATCACATTGAGTCTTTAGGAAAAGCCAATACTATCAAGGAGGGATGAGGTGTTGCTTAATGAGCCTCTTGCTTCATGTGCTTAGTGATATGCTCCAAAACCCTCAGCTACTTTCCCACTTCCACAAATGACCTAAACCCTAAGCCAAACTCGGTCATACCGATTATTCCTATCCGGCGCCAATGAGTTTCACTTGTCATAAGCCACTGCCAAACCCTAGCAATTCGGTTCTACCGATAGGGATCTCGGTCTCACCGAGATGGGATTGCAAACTCTCTGTTTCCCTTTCGTAACTTTTCGGTCTCACCGAAAGAGCGAATCGGTCCCACCGAGATTGCAATGTAAACTCTATGTTTCCCTTTTGTAACTTTTCGGTCTCACCGAAAGAGCAAATCGGTCCCACCGAGTTTACCTGACCAACTCTCTGATTAGCTTATTACCAAACTCGGTCTCACCGAGTTTGTGTAATCGGTCTCACCGAGATTACGTTATGCCCAAACCCTAACCATATCGGTCCTACCGAGTTGCATGTCAGTCAAACCGAAAATCTCTAACGGTCACTAGGTTTACCTTTTTGGTCCGACCGAGTTTGTTAATTCGGTCCCACCGAGATTGGAAAACTGTGTGTAACGGTTGGATTTTGTGTGGAGGCTATATATACCCCTCCACCTCCTCTTCATTCGTGAAGAGAGCCATCAGAACACATACACAATTCCAACTCATATATTCTGAGAGAAAACCACCTATTCATGTGTTGAGACCAAGATATTCCATTCCTACCATATGAATCTTGATCTCTAGCTTTCCCCAAGTTGCTTTCCACTCAAACCTTCTTTCCACCAGATCCAAATCCTATGAGAGAGAGTTGAGTGTTGGGGAGACTATCATTTGAGCACAAGAGCAAGGAGTTCATTACCTACACACCATTTGTTACTTCTTGGAGAGTGGTGTCTCCTAGATTGGCTAGGTGTCACTTGGGAGCCTCCGACAAGATTGTGGAGTTGAACCAAGGAGTTTGTAAGGGCAAGGAGATCGCCTACTTCGTGAAGATCTACCGCTAGTGAGGCAAGTCCTTCGTGGGCGATGGCCATGGTGGGATAGACAAGGTTGCTTCTTCGTGGACCCTTCGTGGGTGGTTGCTTCTTCGTGGACCCTTCATGGGTGAAGCCCTCCGTGGACTCGCGCAACCATTACCCTTTGTGGGTGGAGCCCTCCGTGGACTCGCGCAACTGTTACCCTTCGTGGGTTGAATTCTCCATCAACGTGGATGTAGGATAGCACCACCTATCCGAACCACGGGAAAACATCCGTGTCTCCAATTGCGTTTGAACTCTCCAAACCCTTCCCTTTACATTCTTGCAAATTGCATGCTTTACTTTCCGCTGCCAATATACTCTTTGCATGCTTGCTTGAATTGTGTGATGATTGTTTGACTTGTCCTACAATAGCTAAAATCTGCCAAGAACTAAAATTGGGAAAAGGTTAAGTTTTTATTTGGTCAAGTAGTCTAATCACCCCCCCCTCTAGACATACTTTCAATCCTACAGAGGGATACTTTTACTCAACATGGGTGGCAGCATGATTATAGGATTGGCCCACCTCCGCTTTAGGCGTTATACAGACTCTATATGTTTCTTTGTATTTCGCCTTCTTAATTTTCATTTGTGCGAGAGAACTTATTTGACTATGTGCATCATAGTTATGCCGAGACCGGATGTAATGCTTAAACCTTTTAAATAAGAAAAAAGTATATTTTTCGTTCTTGAACTCGTTTGAAAGTAGAGACCAACAAGACTTAGTCCTTCGACTTTTAAAACTGGATAAGTTTAGCCCCTCGTGTTGTTTTGGGTGGTTTTCTGCCAATTTGTAGTTTAGTCCCCGTCGCCACTTACACAGCCGCCTCGCCGGCGCACAAGCAGAGCAGCAGCAGTGTGCGTCCGTCCCTGCCGGCTGCGATATATGCCTGTCTGACTTTGTCCATGGCGAGATCGTTCGGGTGCTAGCCTGCTCGACGGCGGCAACACGACTTTCCGGCGAGAGTGAGCTTGCAGCGCTGGCTTGATGTGGTCCGCTCGTAGTAGATACGGTTACATGTCGATGCATGTACGCAGCAAAAGCAAAGCAGACAGCTAGCTTATGTATGAACGTTAATTGATCTAAGCTGATTCCTCTCAGGCCAAATGCACCGGCTAGTGTTAGCTCTCAACTCACACGCTCGGGTGCACTATGGTGAACACTAGGACTCGAGTGGTTTGTGCAGTGAGCAACTTGACGCGCAGCTGGACAGTTGCAGCGACATGCATGCAGCTGCCGTACTCGTCGACGCGCACGCCTCCACACAAAATAGTGACCTCGTGCCCTGCTAACTGAATGAGAAGAAAACGGGAAATAATCAACGACCTAACTAATAATTATTCAACAGTCATAAGAGCATCCGGGAGAGCTTGCTTTATACACGAACGGATTGATGAGCTATTACGAGGCTAGCTTTGTACAGCAGAATGACCATGAGTTGGCCGCTACCTCGGCCTGGAGGAGTAGCGTCGTGGCCAACGGCCACCGTGCAGAGTCAAAAACCACTCCACATCGGCATAATACCATCCCAAGCGGTATGAGGGACTAAACTTATCCGGTTTTAAAAGTTGAGGGACTAAACTTATCTGGTTTTGAAACTTGAGGGACTACGATTTGCTGGTTTTGCAGTTAAAGGACCATTTCTATACTTTTAAAAAAAAATTAAAAGACGAAAAATATACTTATCCCTTTAAATAATAAAGCGCCCTTTTTAAAAAAAATATTGCTGCATTGCATTGATAGAGTGACTGATGAAACAAAGTCATCAGAGCACGCAGCCGCGGACGCTTGCTTTACAGACAGACCATAAAAGGACATGCACATATATCTGACCATACGTCGGGCCGGGCCGGGCTTTGGGCCGGGCCTAGCCAAGCCCGACGCAAAAATACCCAGGCTCGGGCCCGGCCCGGCCCGGCCATCGGGCTTGTTTTCTGAGCCCGAGCCCGGCCCAAACACATAAAAGCCCGTCAGGCTCCGGGCCGGCCCGGCCCGACCTTCAGAGAAGTGCAAAAATGACGGGCCCGGGCCCGGCCCGGCCATCGGGCTCAAAATCTAGGCTCGAGCCCGGCCCGGGAGCAGCGTCGGGTCAGGCTTTTTCGGGCCGGGTTGGGCTTCCCATGGCCAGGTATACATGCACAGTCCGATTGGGCGCAGCCCACCCCAGTACTGTATGTTCTGTAGAGAAGCATACGACGTTCCAGGTCGAGCAGGTCATTCCAGCCCATTGAAGCTCCTTTCATTGAACTCTTCCTCTGTAAAAAAAAACTGTTCCTCTGTTCTTCCTGTTCTTCATGAGAGCTCTGTTTTTCCTTTTGACAAGTACACTTCCTCTGTTTTGAAGGAATCATCACTAGCTAGTTGTAGAAGTTGCCGTAATTGTTTCAACCAATCTTTAGTTTCGTGTGCATCCAATTCCTCATGTCAAGACATAGTTAGCGGTAATTATCTACCACAGTAATTGAGTTTGATAGTACCGAACTCCCTCACTGTAGCTCACCAGCACTAAATTAAGTGACGCTGCAGAAAAACTTCGTGAAGATGCCAACAAGAAGAGAAATTTGACCTCTCTGAAGATACTCGTAAATATTTCTGAAAGCGAAATAATGTGCGCCACGAGAAGCTACATTTCACAATTACTATACTACAGAATCAATGTACATATTTCAGATGATAATGTACGTTCAGATGCACGGTACTATATTGCAGAGTTGCGGCTATGTGATACTTTTACTAACTAACCAAATACTATAGTGTCAAAAAACGTCTTACATTACTACTCCCTCCATTCTATAATATAAGTCTTAGATTCCAATAAGTGACTACATACGAAGCAAAATGAGTGGATCTAAACTCTAAAATATGTCTAAATACATCCGTATGTTGTAGTTCATTTGAAATGTGTAAAAAGACTTATATTTAGAAACGAAGAGAGTATATAATTAATTCCTGGTCTCTGCCCAGTTGCGTTTACGTGCCAAGTGTGCTCACAGATCCCTAATTTTTTTGTGAACTAATTTGCATTGATATCACTTCAGCAATCTGGTGCCACCTGGGGGGGGGGGGGAGCTAAAGGTGTCGAAGAAGAAGCAATCCTCGATAATTTCCCATGCAGCCGCAACATGTTCCCTCGTTAGCTGCCAAGAAAGAGGTTCAGTCACGTCTGATCCAGGTGCTAGCCTCTTGCGAACCTATGGATATTTAGGATTTTGTGAGCTCTCTGAATCTGTCGAAGAAACTTTGAACAAGAGGAGGTGAAGGAAATGCAGTTTCCCCACGACACTGATCAAGTGAAAATGTAGATAGCTCGCTTTTATGCCATAAAAAACGCATGCATGCAGGTTAACTTCGTGTTCAGGTCGAGAGAGCTTGTGTAATGTCACCTCGTCCAGACTTGGCGACGACACAGCTCTAGATGAATTCAAGTGCAGGAGTGATAATGTTTTTTCTTCCGACATCTGCATGGGTCATTATCCATTTTTGCATGCGTGCAGTACATTGCCATAAAGGATTATTCGAGTTAGATAGTGGAATTGCATGCCTAAGACATGTACACCACAAAACATGGACTAGCTAAGCAATTACTGAAAATTGAAGTGTATGCCCAACCGGATTGGCCTCGTTGATATGGCAAATGTGTACCTAATTCAGATAGGAATGTTTTGTTTAGATGCATACTATTGCAGAGTTGCGGTAGTATAATACTTCGTACTAACCATATAACTCACACTAATATGACTTCGTCTCATTATCTAAAAAATACTTAGAATATCTTCAAGCATTCAACTATTATGATAAATAGCTCAATTAAAATTTGGCATGTTCATGTGATGCGGCTACCTTCATCGATTTAACATTGTTGTCATGCAGGACATGAGATGAACGGTCTGGAACATCATTGCTGCTAGTATAAAAGGGTCCTTCACTTGACACCTGTTGAAGGGACTAAATTATATCCGGCTTATGCGATGAAATGACTATACGATTGAAAGGAGTCTCCCACATAAATTAGATGAGGTATTAGAAGAATACTGAAGGGATGGGTCTGAAGGAATACCAGCAGCAGAAGATTGGCAAATAGAGGAGCAGAGCTGGCTGGCAAGAGGAATGCCAGCAAGACAAACGCGTCTCCGCTGTTCGTCGTCCTCCAGCGCTAGCCCACCTTTCCTCAGCTTGTGACAACAAAAAGCCCGATGAGATCTAACCCGGCAGGACTGAGTGCTCCAGTCGAGCACACACGTCACCGACCACCCAGCTAGCTGCTCCTGCAACTTGTGGAATTCAGCAATGATCCAGCCACCGTCATGCAAATCTACGTACACCTAGTAATTGCTGAGTTTTCTGAATCTGTTGATGGAACTTTGAACAACGAGAGGTGAAGGAAATGCAGTTTCCTCACGGTGCCGATCAACCGAAAGAGGAAACATATCACTTTTGCGTTTATGCAGTTTCATGTATGCCCTGGTGATAACTCTACGCAATAAAAACGTATGCACGTTGTCTTCCAGCAAAGTGCTTTTTACAGGAGCCGGGAGCCACCGATGGACCATCCACCATGTATTTACTTTGTGATTCGTGAACTAGGGCCCATGTGTATAGCATTTTGTATTGTGGTAGCACTCTCATGTATCTCTGTTAATAGTCCAGTCTGTGTGAGCTAAGTGCGTCCCTGTCAACAATAGAATAAAACTTTCCCAGTGTAAGGTGCGCATGCATGCAGTTAACTTTCCTGCCTCTCTCGAGAACAACTGCATGTATTTTATTTTGTCTAAAAAAATAGATGGTCAATATCTTTTCCCCAAAAAAATTTATTATTGTATTTTTATATATATTCAAAGTCCTTGACACATGATCAGTAGAACAAGACCAATCTTGAATATATTTAAACAAGTTTAATTTTTCATATTAAAAAGAAATTGAAATATCATATTTTTGACAATCCGTATTTCAGTATTTATTTTGTGAAGTTGTTTTGTTCACTCATTCGAGTTTCATTTATTTTTAAAATATACCAGCTTATTGAAACATGTATTTTTTACATGAGTGAAATTAGGTCCCAAAAGTAACTGAAGCATGTCATTCCAAATGAAATATGTGTTTTAAAATAAGTGAAACACATGTTTTAAAATAGTGAAATTAGTTTTTTAAGTTAGTGAGTTATTTTTGAAATTAGCAAAACTATCAACACACTTTTATAAAATAGAGAAACAATCTTATGTTTTATGAACATGATTTCAAAGATAATTGAAATATATAAAATAAAAATGTGTGAAATCTGTCTTCTGTAAATGAGTGTAATGTGTTTGCTGAAACTAGTGAAATGAGTTGAAATCTATCTTTTCGAGTGCGTGAAATCAGTTTTCTGAAGCAAGTGAAATATAGTATTTCAATTAAGTGAGTGTAACGTGTTTCTCTAAAATGAGTGAAATCTAACTTATGTAATAGAGTGTAATGTGTTTTCTGAAATGAGTGAAATCTAACTTATGTGGCTAAGTGTAATGATTTTCTGAAACGAGTGAAATTAGTTTTTAGATCTATTTTTTGTAATGAGTGAAATCAGTTTTTTTAAATGAGTGAAATATAGTTTTCAATTGAGTGAGTGTAATCTGTTTTTGAAATGAGTGAAATGTCTTTTTGGTGTGAAACTGCTTTTTTCAATGTTTGAAACTGATTTTTCTACTGAGTGAAATAAGTTCCAATTTCTTTTCGTAAATAAGAAGTGAAATTAGTTTCTGAGGCATAGTTTGTAATGAGTGAAATTAGTTTTTCAAATCGGTGCAATGTGCTTTTTCAAAATTGTGAAATACTTATTTTGGAACGGCTGAAATTATATTCTTTGAAATGAATGAAATAGTTTGGAAATATTAATTATCCAAAAATATTAAAATTAGATTTTTGAAATTAGTTCAACAATTGAAATATTTTTTATGAAATACCAAAACATTCTTATGTTTAATGAAATTATTTGAAAGATAATTGAAATATGTAAAATAAAAAGTAGTTCAAATATATCCAGGACTAAAAATTATCGCCATCACCAAATATTTGAATATATAAAAAGTTTCAAAAATGAACATTTGGTTCAAAACATACCAAGTATCCAAAAATATGAGGATGAAAATTAATCCATCTGAGAGGTATTGGAAGAGAGACTGCATGCATGTGCGTCGTTCGTCTCCACTCTAGCTCTCTCTCCTATGTAAAAGGCTGAAAAGACATGCAATGTCAGTGTTGTCAGTTGTATTAACCGATTACAGTAGAGGAATCAATTTACAAGTTTATACGAAGTTAGACAACACGCATCTTGAGGAAACTAGTAGACGGTGGATTGCCCATCGGTACATCCGGCCATCGGTAAATTTACTTATTCGGTTGACTGTCGTTGTCCTGTTCTCGTCGAGAGATTCCTGACTCCCGTGCATCTTATCTCCTGGTGATGTTTACCGCTTTCCCCCTTCCTCCCAAGAGGCTCCCGCGGGCGTCAGGGGGGCCTAACCCTAGCACTGCCGCCGGTCCCTCCCTCCTCCCTCGCCGCTGTCTAGGGGCATGAGCGGGCGAAGCCCGCTCGTCGCTGGCGGCGGCGAGCTCTCTCGTCTCCACACGCGGGGATACGGCGGGCCGGATGCGATGCTCAGCGCTGGGCACAGTAGCTCGGCGGCTCTTCGGAGTGGGTTGGCGACGGTGCGTGACGGCGATGCGACGAGCGGCGCGGAGGTGGTGCGAGCTAGAGGCCAGTGGTGGCGGTGGCGCGCCCAGATCCGTCTTTGGAGCCGCGGGTCGCGATCGGCCTCCCCTGCCATGCCTCGTGGGCGGGGGTGGGGGAGGGGCGGCGCGACAGCAGGTGGATGCGTGCGCCGCTGCCTGGTCGGGCCCTTGTGGCTGGTTGGCGTCGTACGGCGTGGAAGACTGCTCTGGTGGCCATCCATGGATGCAGAGGCGAGGGCTCTGCTTCCTCTGCTCCGGCGACGGGCCGCTGCTGTGGTCTCGCGCGGGGCCGGGCCAATGGCAAGGTGGGGCGAAACTGGTGGTTTCGGGGCGGGGAGCTGGTTGGAGGGATGGGGGCTCCGCTGCCAAGCTGCCTATCGCCGGCCCAAGGTGGTTGCCGGTCGTGGCCGTAGGCCACTCCTCCCCCTCCCCCTTCCCCGTCCTCGTGTGTGATATGTCTCCAATGTATCTATAATTTTTATTGTTCCATGCTATTATATTATCAATCTTGGATGTTTTATATGCATTGCTATGTTATTTTATATCCTTTTTTGTGACTAACCTATTAACCTAGTGCCCAGTGCTAGTTGCTATTTTCCCCTTGTTTTTGTCTTTACAAAAAATCAATACCAAATGGAACAAAACTTTTCGAAAAATTTTCTTGGACCACAAGACACTGTGGAAGCTTCAGGAGGAGGCTAGAAGAGCCACGAGGTGGCCACAAGCTCACAGGACGCGCCCTGGGGGGCGCCCTCCAAGCTTGTGCCCCCCGTGGAATTCCAACCCTAATTTTTCTTCTATAAATACCCAAATATTCCCCGTAGACCAGAGGGCACACCAAAAATACTTTTCCGCCGCTGCAAGTTTCTGTCTTCGTGAGATCCCATCTGGAGACCTTTTCCGGTACTCTGCCGGAGGGGGATTCGACCACAAAGAGCATCTACATCAACCTTGATGCTGTTCCGATGATGTGTGAGTAGTTTACGACAGACCTACTTGTCCATAGCTAGTAGCTAGATGGCTTCTTATCTCTCTTTGATCTTCAATACAATGTTCCCCTCGATGTTCTTGGAGATTTATTCGATGTAATCTTCTTTTGCGTAGCGTTTGTTGAGACTCGATGAATTGTGGGTTTATGCCAGATTATCTATGAATATTATTTGAGTCTTCTCTGAACTCTTTTATGCATGATTTATATAGCTTTATATTTCTCTCCGATCTATTAATTTGGTTTGGCCAACTAGATTGACTTTTCTTGCAATGGCAGAGGTGGCTTTGTAGTGGGTTCAATCTTGTGGTACTTATTCCCAGTGACAGAAAGGGACATGACATGAATTTTTATTGTTGCCATTAAGGATAAAAAGATGGGATTTGTTCATATTGATTGGATCCATCCCTCTACATCATGTTATCTTGCTTAAGGTGTTACTCCGTTCTTATTAACTTAATACACTAGATGCATGCTGGATAACGGTCATTGTGTGGAGTAATAGTAGTAGATTCAGGAAGGAGTCGGTCTACTTGTCATGGACGTGATGCCTATATACATGATCATTGGCTTAGATATCGTCATAACTATGTGCCTTTCTATCAATTGCTCAACATTAATTTGTTTACCCACCATATGCTTTCTTTCCGGAGAGAAGTCTCTAGTGAAAACTATGGCCCTCGGGTCTATTTTTTATCAAATTATTTTTAGATCTATAAAACCAAAACACAAAAAATACCTTGCTGCAATTTATTGACTTTATTTTATTTAGCACTTTTATTTATCTTTTATATCTATCACTATCAAACCGTGAAGGAATTGACAACATCTTTATCGCATTGGGTGCAAGTATTTGTTTGTTTGTGTTGGTGCACTTATTGAAGACTTGTGTGTTCCTCTTACTGGATTGATACCTTGGTTCTCAACTATGGTAAATACTTATCTCTACTTTACTGCATCACCCTTTACTCTTCAAGGGAAAAACTAATGCAAGCTCAAGAAGTAGCAGTGTGTACACAGTTTCGGTGTTGCTAATGGCGAGGGTGGTTGGCCGGCGTTCTCAGAGACGGTTGGGGTGTGGATTTGTTCAAAGTATCGGCCTTTGGTGGTCATCGGGGCGGTCTGGAGGCAGGGCGGCGGGAGACGCGTTGGTCGTGGGCTGACCGCATGGCTCGAGTGCGGGCGGGCAGCCATAGTCACTTGGGCGGCATTGATGCGGGAGGTTGGCGGAGCGGGGTTGCGACGGAGGGGTAGGAGCACCGGGGTTCACCACTTGCCCAGTCCTGGTACTGGCCAATCACTACTAGGGAAAAGGCTAGCAGCAGCGCGGGTTTTAGGCCTATCAGCAGTGCGGATACCCGCGCTACCAATAAGGCGCTACAGCTAATGTATAGCAGTAGCGCTGGTCCACCCGCGCTACTGCTACACAAGTGTTGCAGCAGCGCGCTTAAAGGAACCTCGCTGCTGCTAATAGCTATAGCGCGCTTCCCCTGTGCGCGCTACTGCTACAACTGCACTGCTGCTAACTTTTCTGCACTCGCTACTGCTAATTTTAGTAGTTTTTTGTTTTTTCGGCATATTTGTTTTGTATTTGAACAGGCTTTCTAGAAGAATCTTTAGCACATGCAAATGTCATCATGATACACATACAAATGCCTACGAGACCACAAATGTAATCATAGCATATACATACAAATAGTCTCGTCATAATCATCATCCAACACAAAGTGGTATCTTGTCATCATCTCGAAAATAGCGATACATGCAAGTCTCGAAATACTTGCAACTACAACGTCATCCATCTAAACAAAGGTATACGCGAGAAGAGCTATCACTATGAGTGAGAGCGGAACTATGCAGTACATGAGATGGCGGTTACGAGTCCTCTCTCGCGCTAGCGTGAACCTCAAGTAACTAGCTTCTCCTTCTTGTCTGCTTTTGAAGCCTTTATGGCCGGCGTCCGAGAACCCATTCACTTGCGCCTGACACTCATGCCACTCGTTGTACACCCCCGGAACCTTCCCTTTGTACACGACTAGGTACCTGCAGTTCCATCTCGCCATCAAGAAACTAGGTACCTGTTAAAGATGCATGTTCATGAAGAGGATGTACAATCATATATATGCAACAAAATATACTAGAGAACACCGAAAAAGAAAGGATTAGCAACTAGATGCAACATACAGTATACAAATTAATTAACTAGAGGTACGCAGGTCATCGTACGCAAACTAACAAAGTAGCGTTACGCAAGTTCGGCAGGGATCGTGGACATCACAAAGTTGCATCACTACAAATAGTATACAAGTTCAACCGACACATATCATCATCATCAGCATCATAAATAACTAGAAGTTCCATCCTTCCATATCATCGCGGATGGACCCTAGCTTCTTGAATGGCGTGAGGTCTAGACGTTGCATGCCTATGCGAGTTCGGACGTCAGCTCGCGATATAGGGCCGTGGTGGAACATCCCCTTCTCATCGACGACTTCTTTCATGATGATCGTCGCAATGTCGCTTTGGATGCGAAAGAAGTCATCTCTAAGTTTATAATCCGCTTCTCCATGAGATTCTAGCCACTTGTGGATATGATCATCATTTCTGCTTCTCATGCGAAGCTTTTGGTGATCCGTGTTGAACTGATTCATGAGATGGAGGATGTACAATCCATCATTCTTGCTTGGTTTTGGGACTTGGATGCGGGAGAAGTTAGTTTTATGCGCGAAACCCATCTTCTTGTTCCTTTGTTTCCTGATCTGCATGTGGCCACCTCTAAAGCTGAAGCCTTGGAGAGCATCATCTAGAATATTCATTATGTGGGTGTAGTCTTTTTTCTCGTAGTCTCTGGAAGGGCCAAAATACACGGCGTGGGAGACTTGCGGATAAAGAACGATAAGGACGGCGCGCCCGTTGCTGCAGGGAAAAGACACCTCAAATTATTCCCCATAGAGAGAAGGAATTATTGAAATGTATGAAAGGGTTGTTCGAAACTGACTTACTTTGGATGATAAGGCACGAGGACAATTTCCAGATCCTTATTATGTACCATGAAGTTTTGGAGGTAGTCCCTAGCAGTTTCACGCTCAAAGTCGCCGAGACTCAAGAGAGACTCGTGCATGTAGTACGGATCCGCCACACAGATTTGCGAGACTTCTTCACTGTTCATGACAGAGCTCATATGTAGCGCAAAAAGGCGGACGATTGTAAAATCGAGCCACCTTGTCAGAAACATCTCAAAGATATGGTCAAACCGCAGGAAGAACACCTCCGTGGGCCGTGTCTCGACGTAGCACTTCCCCTCAGGCACACGAGCCGCGTATGTCGGATATCCTGGATCCTTTGAGGCTAGTAGGCTTTTCTCAGTCTCCTGAGATCCCCTGATAGTGCCTCCAGTGGTTTCGGCGGTAGCATCGGCTCGCCCGTGAGATGGAACATGGCCGCACCTTTCACGGGTACACGCTCTTCAGAATGCATTGTTTGGCTGCTATGTGCACTGGCTTGTTTGGAGGCAGCTATCTTCCCTGATCTCTTTCTCTCCTTTTTCTTGGGCACACCTTCTAGACCCTTCCTTAACCCCTGCCCCAGTGTTCCCGGGCTAAGTACTGTACGACCCTCGCGCTGGGATAGTTGAGCCTGTGTTGAGGCGGCATCTTCAGGCGTGTCCTATGAGGATTTCATGAAGAGAGACTTTTTGCAATCCCTGCTACGACCTTCCTGCCCAGGCATATCATCCATATCCTCATTAGCAAGCTGATAGCCCGATTCATCATATGGTTGACTCATCAATTCTATGTCACAGTCATACGCGTTTGTATTGAGGAAATCCATAGGGTTGACCTCCGTCTCATCATCCATTCTCTGTTCTACAGGACAAATTACATCAGCCAGCACTATTGCACCACCTTCATCATGTCGTCCGCCGCTCTCACCCGGCACTACAGGAGCTGGTAATTGCGTGGGCAGGGTGGTGGTCTCCGCACATGCTTGTTGATGTGTGGTTATTGTTGTGCTCTCGGCCGGCTCCAGACGAATAAGATTCTTCGGCCATAGCAGCACCCAACCCTTGCAGCTTCCAATCCGCGGCGGGGTCTCGTCGTCCGCTCCCACATGCTGTACTGTAGGAGGCAAATCCTCATGCCCCGATTTCACACTGGACAAGCTAACCCTGAAGTGCCCAGCAGGGATCGGCTGGTTGTGGAACGTGGGTTGCAAGGGGTCCATTATCATCCCCTTTCCCACGTCCACCTTCTGGCCTTTGATCAAGTAGAGTATGGTGCACGGGGTTTCTTTCGCCTGCAAACACATATGTCTGTGGCGTAAAACATCCGAAAGGCAACAAAAATGGAATATTATATATATATGTTGGTGCGACATGTAATTACCGTGACAACGTCGAGCTCAACCAAAGACGAAGGCCCACCAAGCGCGTCAGAGACTGAGGACGGGCTTCTATGAGCGGGAGCGGCTGCGAGAGGAGGCCCAGTTGCGTGAGCAAGTGATGGTGCGATGGTGTTGTTGTTCATGGAGTTGCTCCCGACGAAACTGGGCAACGGGAAATCATGTACCGTCTTGTCTGGATTTTCCTTCGTCCAGTTGATGATAACTGGAACCAAGTTAGTAGCAAAATCATTTCTGCAGGCAGTTACAACTGCATTGACTGCCTGCTGTAGCAACTCATATTTGTCCTCGGCTGCTTTTTTCGCGTCCTCAGCTGCTTTTTTCTCGACCGCAAGCTTCACCTTCGCATCGATGTCCGCCTGACTAAACTTCTTTTTTTGCTTGTTGGCCTCCGGGCCCTCGTTGTAAAACACCTTCCACGTGGCGCCATCTCCAGTGCCGTGCACACGACCATATTGCGGCCGCTGGCCCAAAGGGAGTCCCTTAAGTTCGTTCAAGGCCCGGTTGAGAGGGGTGTCCCACTTGGGCCTCATTGGAGAAGTAGGGTTTTCGGCTGCAAGCTGGTGTTGCTTCTCCAGTAGTCTAATCAATTTCCTCGTGATCTTGTCCGTGTAAAAAACCTTTTTCTCCTTGTCCCACTTGTAGCGGGCCCTGATGAAGTCATGCTCCAAGGGGTTGGTGAACTTCATGAAGGGGTCTGGGAGACCCGCGGCTTCACGTTCCGCGTCCTCTTTATCCCATATGGGCCTTTTACCGAGGTAGCCACGGCTTCCGAGGCGATGCTTCCCCGTGTTCCTTTGCTGAAGGCTCTTGAATTTCGCAGCCTTAGCCTTGGCGTCCTCGGTAGATCAAGTGTCCTTGAACTTTTCGAACTTCTCTTCCGTAAGTGTCGGATTTTCCTCCAGAATCTTGGACAGGGGTTCCTCAGCCTCAATAGCTCATTTCACCCTCGATTTCCAGGAGGCCAAATCATTGCTGAACATGCCCATGGCGTGATTGTTAATCTTTTTAATCTTCGGATCATCCCACGGTTGTTCTATGTTATCATCCCGATCGGGGAACTTGAATCTCTTGTGCAACTTCGTTAGGAGCAACTGCGTCAAATGTTCTTTACTCCTTAAGTCATCGTCATTGATGCTCGCGCATTCCCGTAGGATGCATTCTACTTGGTTCCCATAGCACTTGCGAGGTTCTTCCGGCTCTAACGGCTCAAACTTGCTAGGTGCCATCTTTGTGATCACAAGTCGTCTAATCCCTAGTTTGTTAGGTTTTCGCATCCTCTGCTTCTTATGCCTCTTTTCGGTACCGGCATTGGCGCCGGTATCTTCCCTGGCGGTACCTTCCCCACCGATCTCGGCACCGCCATCGGTGTCGGTGTCGGCGTCAGTACCATCATCGAGGCGGACCTGCAAACCTTGCTTAGCAGTCAAAAAGTTGAGGTAGTCTTGTTCACCCTCATAATCCATCTCGTCTGCATCTTGGTCAGAAGGCCCAGTTTCTTCGTTGTTCGACATGTTTCCTATGATTAAGTGTCCTCATTTATTTCTAAAAGTATGAATAAATGAGAAATGAGATAAAAAAGAAATCTATGTGCCAACACTCGATATGCCAACTATGTAGCACAAATCATGCCTTTATTCACGGGAAATTTCGGCATGACCTTTGCTAAAAAATGGACATATCGAGCGCCTGAAATTCACCGGAACAGAAATGAATCAACATTCCGGCGTAATATAGGCAACTCGGATCATTTACCAAAACATGACATGTCCAAAACATGACATGTCCAAAACATGACATATCCACATATCACATGTCCAGTTCAAATTTGCATATAAATTCATAACTAAATAGATAACCTAATTAACATAACTAAAACTTAAGTAAATTAACCCTAGCTAGCAGAGAGAGAGAGAGAGGGGGGTGGTTTACAGAGGGTGCAGGGCGAGGAGGCAGGCCCGACGACGGTCGAGGTTGGGAGGGGAGGAAGCAGAGGAGGGACGCGAGGGCCGACGGGTCGGGGGCGAGCGCGCCTGGGTC
>NC_041382.1:32903060-32925187 GCF_002162155.2 Triticum dicoccoides
CGCGGCAGGGTCGGGGGCGGCGGGGTCGGGGGCGAGCGCGCCGGGGTCAGGGGCAGGCGCGGCGGTGCGACGGGGCCGGGGAAGAAAGAGTGGGGATTTGGGGGAAAAGAGGCGGGATGAAGCAGGGAGAGGGAGAATTTTGGGTTAAGTGGACGTAGCAGTAACGCGTTTACACGAAACGTGCTACTACTACCTCGACTAGCTGTAGCGGTTTTCTGTAGAAACCGCTACTGCTACCTTGACTAGCTGTAGCGGTTTTCTGCAGAAACCGCTACTGCTACCTTGACTAGCTGTAGCTCTTTTTCACTAAAGCGCTGTTGCTATAACCAGTTTCCCTTTTTCCTTTTCCTCAGCATAATAGGAACATATATATATTACATCATTGGACCCTTGCATAATAATGGCTATGTGTGTATACAAAATAGGAACATATATATATATATATATATATATATATATATATATATATATATATTACATCATTGGACCCATGCATAATAATGGCTAATTAAGTGTGTATACAAAATAGGAACATATATATATTACATCATTTGACCGATTCCTCAGCGCTGACGTTTTCATTTTTGAGTCAGCTTCTTTCCCTTCTTGTTCGTCGAAGAATAATTGAGCCCCTCATTGTGACTTTGCCTTTTCCATGGAGTATGATTTTTCTTTGGTAATGTAGTATTGATTCTTCTTTTGACGTATACTTCATCATCATCGTCATCTTCCCTCATTGGGTTGCCGTACTGATCATAGTCTTCCTCGTTGGCGACTCCATCCATTCCAATGATGTTTATTTTGCCTTTCCTCACGACAACACGACTGGGATTGCATGGGTCGGTTATGAAGAAGCATTGTCTCACGTGCTTAGCGTGTACCCATGGCTTGTTTTTTGCGATAGCGTTCACGGTAGCGCTCCTGGCGTCGGGTATAGTCATGGTAGTGAAAATCCGACTTTCTCTTTCGACATTCTTAGCCCATCTGACACGGAACATCGTCGTGTTGTGCAGTCCAGAGTAGTCAAGCTCCAGATCTCCTCGACCCTTCCATAAAATCGTTCAATTGCGCCGTTGTCGCTGCCGGTCATGCATTCCATCGTCACCCCTGAGTTCTGATATTCATCACTGTCCATATCTTTGGCCTCCGCGTAGAACGTGTATCCGTTGATATCATATGCCTGATAGGTTACGAGGTTGGGCGAGGGGCCATGTGCTAAGGCGTATATGAGCAATCCGTCCTTAGAGCCCTCCTCCGGGGGATTAGCAATAATATGCTCTTTGAACCAATGCAAGAAAGTGGAGTTGTGCTCTCTAGTAACTTCGGTGTCCGTCCTGAATACCCCCCGGTCATGATACTTCTTTGCGATAATTTCTTTGTGCAGTGCCACGAAAGGATCTACCTCGTCTAGGTGTTGTAGCACTACCAAGTTTGCTCTGTCAAAGTCGTTGCGTCGATCTGAGTATGCCACGTGCAGTTCCCTGCGACCGTTGCAGTGACCTTCTCCTTTGAGCCTCCCATCGTGCTTGTTAACGGGCAAACCAACACTAACACCAGGCGGCTGGTCTGCGCCATATAGAAAATTCTCACAGAAAGAGATGCACTCTTGTGTCAAATAGCCCTGGACGATGCTTCCGTCCGGACGGGACATGTTACGAACGAATCCTTTGATGATCCCATTTATCCTCTCAAACGGCATCATGTTGTGCAGGAATGACGGCCCCAGGTCTATTATGTCATCCACAATATGGACACACAGATGCACCATCACGTCAAAGAACGCGGGCGGGAAGTACATCTCAAGCTCATTCAGTATCACAACGATCTCTTCTTGTAGCCTTCGGAGCTGCTTCACACTGATCGACTTTCGAGAGATGACGTCAAAAAATTTGCAGAGACCAATAAGCGTGTCACGGACGTGCTTGTCCATTATCCCTCTAAGGGCAACAGGTAATATCTGCGTCATCATCACATGACAGTCATGAGACTTCATCCCGCTGAACCTTTTCTTGTCCGTGTCTAGATATCTACTTATCTTGCCACAGTAACCGGAACTAACTTTGACTCCGGTAAGGCACTTAAAGAATTGATTGATCTCAGCCTGACTTAAGGTGAAGCAAGAAGGGGGGCAATAATCCTCATTCTTTATTTTCTTGCCCTTCTTCTCCCATGCCTCTGTCTCCGTCTCTGTCTCGTCTGACATTTTACGTGGCGGCATGTGCAGATCTTCCCTGATTTCCAAATCTTGCAAGTCTTTTCTTGCCTTCGGCCCATCCTTGGTCTTATCCGGCATGTTCATCAGTGTTGCGAGCAAGCTCTCAAGGACATTCTTACAGATATGCATTTGATCAAGGCAATGAGGTGTATCGAGTTTGTGCCAGTACTCCAAGTCCCAGAACACAGACCTCGTCTTCCATACCTTCAGTAGCGGCTCCGGCGCCTTTCTCATCGTATTTCCCGGCGCGGGGCACTCCTTCCAGTTTTTCAACAGCTCATCGGTTTCGGCACCGCTCTGCTTACATGGAGGTCCTCGATGTTCAGCGTGACCATTGAATAGATCTCCACGGTTTCTCCACGGGTCATCCTGTTCGAGCCATCTTCGATGCCCCATGTACACGATTTTCCCAGACCCGCCATCTTTCCTTGACGTTAGCTGCTGAGACGTCGTATCATCCATGCACCGCGTGCATCCGCAATATCCATGGCACACCTGGCCTGCCACATATCCGTAACCAAGATAGTCGTGCACTGTCATGATCAGCGCATCTCTCATGTTGAAATACTCGCCTTTGCTGGCGTCCCATGTATTGGCCGGTGTTTTCCATAACGTGTCTAACTCCTCCTGAAGTAGCCCCAGATACAAATTAATATTATTTCCTGGTTGTTTTGGCCCTTGAATAAGCATGCTCATGTGAATGTACTTCGATTTCATGCACAACCAGGGGAAGGTTGTACATCCATACAAACACGGGCCATGTGCTATGGTTGGTGCTCTGGTTGCCAAACGGATTCATGCCATCGGTACACGCGCCGAGCATGATGTTCCTTGCATCACATTCAAAATACCGATAGAAGATGTTCAACGCTCTCCACTGGCTTCCATCCTTGACGTGTCTCAGCTTCGGATCATCTCCATCGTCGGGCTTCTTCCTCTCCGCGTGCCAGCGCATTAGCTTTGCTTCCTTGGGATCTACAAAATACCTCTAGAGACGCGGAGTGATCGGTAAGTACCATACCACTTTCAGGGGACATTTCTTCCCGGCCTTCTTGTATCGAGAAGCATTGCACACCGGACAACTTGTTTTTTCCGCGTGCTCCTTCCGATAAATTATGCAATCGTTGATGCATGCATGGTATGTAACATGTGGCAGATCAAGAGGGCACACGATCTTCTTGGCCTCATCAACACTACTAGGACATAGATTACCCTCGGGAAGAACATCCTTTAGGTACTTGAGATGCTCATCGAGGCTAGTGTCGGTCCATTTGTTTTTAGCCTTCGTCTTTAGCACTTGGAGCATGAAACTCAAGCGGGTTACCTCAGGATTGCAACCATCATACAATGGAGTGGTCGAGTCTACCACCAGTTGCTCTAGCTTAGCCTCCTCTCCAGAAGCAGCTCTCTCAGTACTCGTGTCCTTGCGAAGCAATGCTTGAACATGAGGGTCCCGCACGATTGAACTTAGTACCGACGAACTCTGCTTCGTGGAGTCCATGTCGTTCTCTCCACCACCATGTACGGCCCCTTCTCCGCTGCCATGTCCGGCCTCTTCCCCACCGCCATTATTGATCATCTCTTCGTCTTGCCCCGTGTCATCATTGCCTGCCCCGTCGGCATCCTCAACATCGTCATCCTCATCTTCAGTTATCCACCGAGTATAGCCATCCATGAAACCAGTCATGAGCAGGTGCGCTTCGACACGACCATAGACATGGGGGACAAGCCAAACTATTTCTTTGCATTTTCGACACGGACATAAAACCTCTGTCAGGTTATTTTCCTTCATGTCCTGCACCGCCGACCGCAACCACCTGTCCACCATCGTTCCACTGACCATCGTGAACTCTCCACTGTAATAATAAACAAATTGATTATAAAAATGCGTGCATTCATCAAAATCATACAAAAATTCGGCACGACCTTCCTTAAAAGTAGGACATATATAGATCTAGAGTTGCCCGGAATTTGCCGAAACAGAAATAAATCGACATTTCGGCAAAACATAGGCAACTCAAATGCACAATTTGGCGTCAACTCATGCCACACACACAATTTCCATAAAAATATCACACACACATGCATAAACATATTTCCATTTTGCAAAAGCATGAAATATTAATCACACCTCTATCTCGAGATCGAGCACACGGTGGAGATGATGATGTAGGGAGGTCAAAAGTGCACAAAGCTCTTCTTGACAAAGAAAGATCTAGTTAGGGGGCAAATAGGTCACTTAACTAAATGCTACATCTACCTAGCTAGCTAATTTGGGAGGAGACAACTTCAACTAGTGGAGGGGGGAGGAAAAAGAGAAAGGAGATGAATTAATGGAGGTGGTGTAGTTATAGATAGGAGTAATGAAGAGAGAGAAAGGTAGGTAGAAGAGGGAGAGTAATGGGGGGAGAAGTATTGAGGAAGAAGAAGAGTGAGAGAGGGAGGATGTGGGAGGGTAGGGGAAAGGGAGGAGAGGAGATGGGGAGGGGGAGGTGGAAAAGGTGGTGGGTCCTGCGTCTTAGCAGTAGCGCGGGAGAGAAAACGCGCTGCTGCTAAGAGCGTAGCAACAGCGTGCTTTCCTATCACGCGCTACTGCTAAACGGGCCAAACATGTGCACATTTTCAAAATTAGCAGCAGCGAGGTGACAAAAAAGCGCGCTGCTACTATGGCATTAGCAGCAGCACGCTCCCTGGCACCGCGCTACTGGTAAACTTATGTCGTTGTGTACTGTCGGTGGATTTTTGCAGCAGCGCGGTTTAAGTGTCACGCGCTACTGCTAAGTTTGCACCAATAGCAAGCTTTCCGTAGCCGCGCTGCTGCTACTTAGCAGCAGCGCCTGTTTTTATGCTGCGCTGCTGCTAAGATTCTGTGTATAAGGTTTTCCCTAGTAGTGGATGGAGACGGCGTCTGTCGATGTCAAAACCGGCGGATCTCGGGTAGGGGGTCCCGAACTGTGCGTCTAGGCCGGATGGTAATAGGAGGCAAGGGACACGAAGTTTTACCCAAGTTCGGGCCCTCTTGATGGAGGTAAAACCCTACGTCCTGCTTGATTAATATTGATGATATGGGTAGTACAAGAGTAGATCTACCACGAGATCGGAGAGGCTAAACCCTAGAAGCTAGCCTATGGTATGATTGTTGTTCTGTATGTTGTCCTACGGACTAAAACCCTCCGGTTTATATAGACACCGGAGAGGGTTAGGGTTACACTAAGTCGGTTTACAATGGTGGGAGATCTACATATCCGTATCACCAAGCTTGCCCTTCATGCCAAGGAAAGTCCCTTCCGGACACGGGACGAAGTCTTCAATCTCGTATCTTCATAGTCCAGGAGTCTGGCCGAAGATATAGTCCGGCCATCTGAACACCCCCTAATCCAGGACTCCCTCAGTAGCCCCCGAACCAGGCTTCAATGACGATGAGTCCGGCGCCCAGATTGTCTTCGGCATTGCAAGGCGGGTTCTCCTCCAAATTCCGTGTACCTGTTGAATAAAGTCCGGCTTCTTGTAAATGTTGCGCTCCTTGGCTTCTACGCCCAATAATGGCCGTCTCCCACGTCTCAAACGAATATGAAAAGTCTGAGTGTTTTTACATCCACACCCCTAGCCACGTAAATGAGCCGCCCATTTAAGGGGACGAGGATTTAGATCCAAACTACACCTTCTCCCCTTCGCGAGTGTTCATCAGAGCGCATCCGACAAAGGTCCATTCCAACATGGCCAGCCGTCGCAACTCCTCCCTTCGCCCTTCCAACCGTCAGCCTGGATATTGGGAGAGATGCTCCATCCCGCATAGCGAGCTAGTGATGCTCCAGACCAAGGGATTCCTCCCCCCGGCCTATATGGTCCCGGTTCGAGCCGGTCTTGCCATCTATAATGGCGGAGAGCAAGCGGAGAGTGCCCCTAATCCCTCCCAAGGAGAGAGGGTATGCCTTGTCCCTTATTTAATAAGAGGGCTCAGATTTCCAATCCATCCGTTTCTCCGGGGGCTACTGGAGTTCTATGGCCTCCAGCTACACAATCTTACGCCTGCCTCCGTATTGCATATCGCGGGCTTCGTAGACCTCTGCGAGCTGTTCTTGGGTGTTGAGGCTCATTTCGGGCTATGGAAAGAGCTATTCTGCCTTGTGCCCTGTTCTCAGAAGGGGTCAATATATCAAGTGGGCGGAGCCGAAGTGTGGCGCATCGCCGGGACCGGATATCTATCCGGAACCCCGAAGAAGGCGTCTGAGTACTGGCCTTCGGAATGGTTTTACATAGAGGACGTCCCGCTGCCGGATCCTGTCCGGATCGGCCTACCTGAGTTCGACAGTGCTCCACTAAAGAAGCGCCTAAGTTGGCGTCCACGGAGCCCTCAGAGGGAAAGTGACAAGGACATTCGTTACCTGATGGGCCAGATAAGATTGTTAGCTCATTCCGGACTGACCATGATCGGGGTCATGGCCACATGCATCATGCGAGGGGTGCAGCCGCTATAGTATAGAGGCCACCCCATGTGGGACTTCAACGGGGAGGACGACGCCACCCGCTACGGCCATAAGGGGCCGGATTCGGCTGCGGCTCTAACAAAGACCTTGTTCGCTTTGTACAAGGGAGAAGAGGAGGATTTTCTCCGCGTCGACCCAAAGGGTGGATTTTCTATGTACAATCCCCCAAGCTGGGTAAGTGGTCACATTTACCTGCCCATCCGTTTTATATTCCCATTGTTAAATATTCAGTCTAACGACTTCAACGCAGGAACTATGCCAGGCTATTAAAGAAATAAACATCCCTCCTCCACAACCTGAGGACCCAGGACGGTCCCTCGATCCGGCCTTTCAAGAGGATCCGGACTTATCTGTGGAGCTGATTGATGGAGTGTTCCATCAATTGAGCAAGGACAACGCCTTGGTGGCCATTACGGCCGATTACCAAGGGCTAATCCCGGCCTCCCAGGTAACTGAGATCGAAGTCCCAGTACCCCGAATAGAGGTCCGCCCTCTCGCGTTTTCAGTTTCCTGATTACAACCGAACTTTCCAGGGGAGGTTTTTGAGACGGGTGGCCGAACCTGCGGCGACAAGCCAACGAGGGGCCGCAGGGCCCCGTGGGCAGAAAAGAGGTGCAGTTCGGACCGAGGCGTCAGCGCAAAGGTATGGCGCGCCCCCTTATCCCGGGTGTTATACCCTCAAGGAATATTAACACTCGTGCTCTCTTCAGGACAAAGAGACCTCGCCGGACTATATCCGGAGAGGCTGCCAATTGCGCCTCCACTAGCCAGGCTCCAAAGCCTGGTCCGGAGGCGGAGGCAAACATAAGGCGTGCACCGGACGCTCCTCCGACGGAGGATGTGGACAGGTTGTCTGCCACCAACTCTGAGGTGGAGAGTGCCATGAACCATAGGCATCGCTGGACAATTCTTCGCGACGCTTGTTTCTCCCGAGAGGCATTAGACGCCTTCAATTCGGGAGATGCGTACCTCCATGCCGCTCAAAATGGTCTAGCCAGAGCCACGGAGCAATATGTAAAAGACATACGGGTAAGAAAATTTTGGTAATTATATATATATACCAGTAGCCCCCGAGACTTGAAACAGTTAGAATAACTGATTTAAGGATCATTTGTTATGCAGGTTCTTACAAAAAAGAATTCCCTACTGTCCAAGGAGCTGGAAGAGTGCAAAGCCCAACTTGAGGCCGCACTAGCCGCGGCAGGGGAGCCCAAGGAGACCCCCTCTGGTGATATACACTTCGAAAGATAAGTATTTTGTGAAGCACGACATGGGTGCGAATCTGACAAATGAAATTGCAGATGGCGCCGGATTGAATCCGGAAAGGCAACACCTCCTATGCCAGCTGAAGGCTGGTGAGAAGGTGCTGACAAAGGTGAGGCGGGAGAAGAACGATCTCCAAGATGCCAACACCAAGCTGGGCGTCGAACTGAAAGATGTTCATGCCCAGATGTCAGACTCCGTTAAGGAGAATCAGCGGCTTCGGCGCATATTTAGTAAGTGCTTGAATGAACCTTTGAAAAAAGGTTCGGTGGGGAAGTCGACTAACAGAGTAATGTCTGTAGGTGTGCTAACAGGTCGTCCTGCAGAGGAGATGCCCGGTTCTACGGGTGACCTTCTTCCCAAGCTCTCGCAACTACTCGAGCGAGTTCGGCAGGCGATGCAAGGCGTCGCCCAGGCCCTGTGGCCATCCATCTCCATGCCCAAAGGTCTTGGAGAGCTTGCGGAGAAGCTAAAGGGAGCACGGCGGCGCTTCCGATTGTGGAAGATATCGGCCTGCCGTCAAGGCGCTAGGGAGGCTTGGGCCATGGTGAAGACGCGGTACACAAAGGCTGACCCCAACCACATGGCCGAGGTCGGCCCTGTGGGGCCCGATGGGAACGAGATCCCTGTAAGCTTAGTATACGGCCAAGTAGAATTGGCCGCAAAGTATTCCCAGCAGGACTGGAAATTAGACAGCCTGTTAGATGGCATTGAAGAGGAATACAATCAGTCAGAATGACTATGTAATTTAATTGATATTTATAATGCCTTCTAGCCGGATTGTAGATCGTTTGTCATGGCCGACCTTTTCACTTCAGCCTCGGTACCTGACGGTCCGGAGTGTGTCCGAATTCCCATGCGGCTATATAAGAACCGGGGAATGCGTGGAGACCAGGCGTAGGGGTCATTAGTGCGTGAACAGACAAGTGCCTGACTAGTTATGTTATATTACATGGTTAGTAAGAAACATCTTCCAGGGAGAATAGTTCCGTTAGGGGTTCCTTTCCCTGGGAGGCATGCCCTAAAGTGCATGCCCATTCTGCGAGAAAGACGCGGGAAAAAGAATCTGGGGGCGCATAAATAAATAAGTGAAAAGATCATCTTTTAGGTCACTGGCCGAATATTCCCTTAAGAACACTAGCTTTCGGCTTCACCCAGTCTGAGGTACACATCCGGCTGATCCGGCAGTAACAATCGCAAAGGTGCTCCCTTTACCGCCTAGCCGAATAATCGGGAACATAGGGGTAAGCACAGGAGCCAGGCAACCCAACTTGGCCAAAACTTAAGTCATATCGATGCATATAATGGTGAAATAAAAGGTACATGCGGAAGTGTAACACATGTGTTGGGCATGAAGCCGTATAAATAAGCTTCTGGTAAAAGAAGCCCCCAGGTTTAATGAGTGCGGATAGCACGTCATTTGATGAGCCTTTAGAGGCTATAAGAGAAAGGAAGGGGTGAAGGAGAGAAATGTAAGACAGACAATATGTATAAAAAATGGACAGAGGAAGGAGACGAACACAGAGTCTGATGCTAGGCATAGAATCTTCGGAGACGGGCTGCGTTCCAT
This sequence comes from Triticum dicoccoides, assembly GCF_002162155.2. Taxonomy (NCBI): domain Eukaryota; kingdom Viridiplantae; phylum Streptophyta; class Magnoliopsida; order Poales; family Poaceae; genus Triticum; species Triticum dicoccoides. Next base: position 32,912,596 of record NC_041382.1, read on the forward strand.
GGGTTCGGCTCGAGTAGGTTATCTGATGCAGCTCGCAGGCGGTACGCTCCACCAGTCAGGACTTGGTCAATTATGAAGGGACCTTCCCACTTGGGCTTGAGTTTGTCCTTTTTCTTGTCCGGCAGGCGTAGAATTAATTCGCCAACGTTGTAATTTTTGGCCCGTACTTCTCTGCTTTGGTATCTTCGAGCCTGCTGTTGATAGAATATGGAACGGGCTTTTGCCACATCGCGCTCCTCCTCCAATGCATCCAAACTGTCCTGCCGATCGAGCTCGGCTTCTCTTTCTTCGTACATGCGCACTCGAGGTGAGTCATGAATTATGTCGCAAGGCAAAACTGCCTCTGCGCCGTACACCATAAAGAATGGTATGTATCCGGTGGTGCGATTCGGCGTGGTCCGCAGCCCCTAGAGTACGGAGTTGAGCTCCTCTACCCAGTGCGTGTTAGATTCCTTGAGGGACCGCACTAATCTAGGTTTGATGCCGCTCATGATAAGACCATTTTCATGTTCGACCTGGCCGTTAGTTTGTGGGTGATAGACGGAAGCATGATCGAGCTTGATGCCCATGTTTTTGCACCAGTGTTTTACCTCGTCGACCGTAAAGTTCGTGCCGTTATCAGTGACAATGCTGTGGGGGACGCCATAACGGTGTACAACCCCGGGCTTAAAGTCTATCACCGGTCCGGATTCGGCCGTCTTAACAGGCTTGGATTCTATCCATTTGGTGAACTTATCCACCATGACCAGTAAGTATTTTTGCTTGTGGGTTCCGCCTTTAAGGGGTCCAACCATGTTGAGCCCCCAGACTGCGAAGGGCCAAGTAATGGGGATAGTTTGGAGGGCGGTGGGTGGCATATGGCTTTGGTTTGCAAAGAGCTGGCAACCGGTGCATCGTTGGACTAAGTCCTGGGCATCTGCCCGGGCCATCGGCCAATAAAAGCCTGTACGGAAGGCCTTGCTTACAAGGGACCGAACTGCAGCGTGATGACCACCGAGTCCGGCATGAATTTCAGCCAGGAGGTTCCGCCCTTCCTCTTCGGAGATGCACCTTTGAAGGACTCCGGTAGTGCTTTTCTTATAAAGCTCTCCCTCGTGGACTCTGTAGGCTTTGGATCGCCGCACTATGCAGCGTGCCTCATTTTGGTCCTCGAGGAGTTCCTGCCTAGTAAGGTAGGCGAGGAATGGTTCTATCCACGGGGCGATGACGACCATTATTACGTGGGCTGAAGGTGTTATTTCATTGGCAGAGCCTCCGATTGTGTCAGAATGTTCGGTGTCGGGCATTGCGGTTGGGTCCGGGCTATTATTGTTCGGCTCCCCTTCCCATACTACGGATGGCTTGAACAGCCTTTCCAAGAAGATGCTGGGGGGGACTACATCGCGTTTTGCGCCGATGCGTGCCAGGACATCTGCCGCCTGATTATTTTCCCGGGCTATATGGTGAAATTCAAGCCCTTCGAACCGAGCTGACATTTTTAGGACGACATTGCGGTAAGCTGCCATTTTTGGATCCTTGGCATCAAAGTCTCCATTTATTTGGGATATTGCAAGGTTCGAGTCCCCGCGCACCTCTAGGCATTGAATGCCCATGGATACTGCCATCCGGAGACCATGTAAAAGGGCCTCATATGCGGCTGCATTGTTGGAGTCTTTGTACATAATCTGGAGTACGTATTGAATTGTGTCTCCTGTGGGGGATGTCAAAAAGACACCAGCCCCTAGTCCGGCCAACATCTTGGAGCCGTCGAAATGCATGATCCAATTTGAATATGTGTTGTACTCTTTAGGGAGTTCGGCCTCCATCCATTCTGCGACGAAGTCGACCAAAACTTGCGACTTGATGGCTCGCCGTGGCTTATAAGTTATGTCGAACGGGAGGAGCTCAATGGCCCATTTTGCAATCCGGCCTGTTGCATCACGGTTGTTTATAATATCGTTAAGTGGTACTTCCGAGGCTACTGTTATTGAACACTCTTGAAAGTAGTGTCGTAGCTTCCGGGATGCCATGAATACCGCGTAAGCAATCTTTTGATAATGCGGGTACCGTGATTTGTACGGAGTGAGGACAGTGGACACATAATAGACCGGTTTTTTAAGGGGGAATTTGTGTCCGTCCGTTTCTCGTTCGACGACGAGCACTGCGCTTACCACCTGATGTGTTGTTGCAATGTACAATAGCATTGGTTCACCAATGTTTGGCGTGGGCAGGACTGGGTTTGTTGCCAATATGGCTTTTATTTCGTCGAGTCCGGTCATGGCTGCATCCGTCCATTCAAAGTGTTCGGTGCGCCGAAGGAGGCGGTAAAGGGGTAGGGCCTTTTCTCCCAAGCAGGAGATAAAGCGGCTTAGAGCCGCCACGCATCCGGTTAACTTTTGTATTTGTTTGAGGTCCTTTGGGATATCCAATTGTGACAGAGCTTGGATCTTGGTTGGATTTGCTTCAATTCCTCTACCGGATACAATGAAGCCCAAGAGCTTTCCGGCTGGGACGCCGAAAACGCATTTTTCCGGGTTGAGCTTGATGTCGTATGTTCGGAGGTTATCAAATGTGAGCCTCAAGTCGTCTACTAGAGATTTGACTCTTGTTTTGATGACCACATCATCTACATATGCCTCCACCATTTTGCCGATCTGGTTTGCCAGACATGTCTGAATCATGCGCTGATACGTTGCGCCGGCGTTTTTGAGCCCGAAGGGCATTGTGTTGAAGCAGAATGGGCCGTATGGTGAGATAAATGCCGTTGCGGCTTGGTCTGATTCTGCCATCTTGATTTGATGGTAGCCGGAATATGCGTCGAGGAAACACAACGAATCGTGTCCTGCGGTAGCGTCGATAATTTGATCGATGCGGGGGAGGGGAAAGGGATACTTTGGGCAAGCCTTGTTAAGGTCTTTACAATCAATGCACAGGCGCCAGGATTTGTCCTTCTTTGGTACCATCACCAGGTTTGCTAGCCAGTCCGGATGTTTTATATCTCTGATGAATCCGGCCTCCAATAGCTTTGCTAGCTCCTCTCCCATGGCCTGTCTCTTAGGTTCGAAAAAACGCCGAAGAGCTTGCTTGACAGGTTTGAATTCTTTTAGGATATTTAAGCTGTGCTCGGCCAGCCTGCGTGGGATTCCTGGCATGTCTGAAGGGTTCCAAGCGAAAATGTCCCAGTTCTCTCGTAGGAACTCTCGCAGTGCGGCATCTACATCAAGGTTTAACTGTGCCCCGATGGAAGCTGTTTTATTGGGCTCCGTTGGATGGACCTGGAATTTGACTATTTCGTCCGCCGATTTAAAGGAGGTGGACTTGGATCTTTTGTTGAGTACCACATCGTGTCTATTCACCATGGAGCGCAGCGCAGTCAGTTCCTCAGCCGCTAGGGCTTCGGATAGTGCCTCGAGGGCCAGTGCGGCTGTCTTGTTTTCGGCGCGGAGTGCTATGTCCGGATCACTAGCAAGAGTGATGATCCCGTTGGGCCCGGGCATCTTGAGCTTCATGTACCCGTAATGGGGTATTGCTTGGAAGATTGTAAACGCTTCCCTCCCTAGCAGAGCTTGATAACCGCTGCTGAACGGAGCCACATGGAACGTGACCTCTTCGGACCTGTAATTATCCGGCGTGCCGAACACCACATCTAGTGTGATTTTTCCTGTACAGCGCGCTTCCCGACTGGGGATTATTCCTCTAAAGGTTGTGCTGCTTCGCTCAATGCGGTTCTAGTCTATTTCCATTTTTTGAAGGGTTTCCTCATAAATGAGGTTCAATCCACTGCCGCCGTCCATGAGTACCTTGGTAAGACGAAAGTCTTCCAATATTGGACTGAGGACCGATGCGGCTGGTACTCAGGCTATTCGGAATTTAGGTTCATCACTGGCGTTAAAGGTAATAGCCGTGTCACTCCATGGGTTTATTGTTGCCACTTGGTAGATTTCGGCAAGGCTGCAGAGTGTCCTTTTTCGCATGTTATTTGATGCGAAAGTCTCGAAGACTGTTAATACCGTATTGGTGTCTCTAGGGTGGCTTTCTGTGGCCTCCGGAATTAGGAGATCTTCGCCAATTTTGGCCACCTGCCAGAGTATCCAACATGCTCTAAGGCTGTGAGTTGGTGTGGCGTCCTCTGTACTGTGAATTTTACAGGGTCCTTTAAGCCATCCTTCCAATATGGTTCCATGCCCTGTAGAGGGTTTTTGCTTTTTGGTGTTTGACCCGGGTGTCTGGCGATGATGCACCCTTTTATTTTGGACTGGGTTTGTATTCAGGGCCGGATTGTCCCAAATATTTTTTTTGGTTTTCCAGGCGCTTTCCATCACACAGTACTTTCGTACTATGGACGCCAAGTCAGCGAAGCGTGTAATATCACAGCGACTTATGGCATTGAGGATTCCCTTGTCCATGCAATTATTGCAGAAGAATGAAATTGTGTCTTCCTCGCGGCAGTCCTTTATCCTGTTCATAACCAGGAGGAATCTGGCCCAGTAATGATGTACTGTTTCTTCGGGATCTTGCCTAATTTGGGATAGATCGCTTATGTTTGGGTGGGTGGGTGGAATTAAATCTGAAGCCTCACACCATCTGAGGCTCAGAGGCCGAGGAATTTCCGAACTCGAAAATTTGGATTCCTAGATGTTGTCCAATGAATCCAGTCCATCGCCTGACTCTATGTTCAGGTCTTGAGTGATATCCTCCCCTCCATGGGTATCCGGCTTGGAGGGATCGGGAATCCGGACGTAGCTAGTCCTTACGATGTATGAGGGGTCGCCACACTGTCCCTCTACCACGGCAACATGATGGGTGACCTGGGGAGAGTTAATCTCTCTCAGATCGGGCTTAGGCCCAATCTGGTCGTAATCCGTAGCGACTCCCAGGGCGGCGATGCGATCCAAGAGCTCGTTTATGGAGGAGAGCTCCATCGGATCTAACTGCTCGGCGAGTTCCGAGCTGACATGAAGATTGTTTTCGATGGCTCGAGAGGTCATCGTCGACGCAAAAGCTGAACAGGTGGTCATAAGAAAACCACCTAGCCGGAGGGTTTGGCCGACAGCCAAAGCTCCCCTAGCAATGGTGCCGTCTTTAAATACGGGGCGAGGCATCCTTCCTGATGGCGACGACACAGAGGAACTCTCAATGAAAGCACCAATGTCGATGTCAAAACCGGCGGATCTCCGGTAGGGGGTCCCGAACTGTGCGTCTAGGCCGGATGGTAACAGGAGGCAAGGGACACGAAGTTTTACCCAGGTTCGGGCCCTCTTGATGGAGGTAAAACCCTACGTCCTGCTTGATTAATATTGATGATATGGGTAGTACAAGAGTAGATCTACCACGAGACCGGAGAGGCTAAACCCTAGAAGCTAGCCTATGGTATGATTGTTGTTCTGTATGTTGTCCTACGGACTAAAACCCTCCGGTTTACATAGACACCGGAGAGGGTTAGGTTTACACAAAGTCGGTTTACAATGGTAGGAGATCTACATATCCGTATGGCCAAGCTTGCCCTCCACGCCAAGGAAATTCCCTTCCGGACACGGGACGAAGTTTTCAATCTCGTATCTTCATAGTCCAGGAGTCCGGCCGAAAATATAGTCCGGCCATCCGGACACCCCCTAATCCAGGACTCCCTCAGCGTCCGTGGATGTTGTTCCCCTCCCTGCTGGCTCTGTCGTTGTGCTTCCACTTCCTACGTGTCATTTCAGATGAAAACTTTATCTTCGGGATTAGACGATAACAACTTTCTACGATCGTATCCTTCATGAAGGCATTGTCTTGGAGTCCCCGCTCTGGCCGTGTCCGTCTCACCGCTCCTCGGTTGATTGTTCATTTTCATGGTGGTCTTCGCCTTATCATTAGGGTTCTTAGTCGTCGTTGGCGTGGTGTTCTCGGTGCTCATCACCTTTGTAGCTCGCCTTGGGTGTGTGCGTTGAGTGCAGTGTTGGAGTGCGTTTGTATCTTCTTACTCGAATGTGGTGGTGATGGTGCTTTATCTATAAAGCGGGGGAAACCCTTTTTCGTCTTATCTCCTGGCCATCGAGGCACATGCGATCAGACACCATCGCCCTCACTATTTGGCGCAGCCACGCTCCCGAAATGAAAGTTCTTTTTGTTGCCCATTTACATCACCACCACATCATTCCCAGTGTGGCGTGTGTCTTCCGTGGGGCGGTAGAGATTCCGGAGCACCTCATTTTCAACTGAGCACACGCGCACGTTGTCTTGGCGCTCGCAGGTGTGGCCCCTCGGCTTCTCGTCTGCCCTATCCTGGCCTTCCATCTATGGCCGGGATTGCCGTGCTATGGAACATTTGGAAACTCTGCATCTCCAAGGTGTACCATGATCACCCTCTGTTGCCCGAGGCCATCATTTGCAACATTGCAGCCAACGTCCTGCTTTGGAGGCGGCATTGCTCTCACTCGATCTGCAAATAGATCCTGAGAGCGTGGGTTCGATGTTTTGTTGCTTTGGCTTAGCTTTTTCTCTAGCTAGCCCCTCCTTGTTGTTGTATCTTGGGTCCTTTCCCGGTGTGACTCAACGATCCATCGAGTCTTGGCCCCATCATTTGCCTTTTAGAGCTATGTTCAATGCCCTCTAACCTACTGTTTTGCCTCTTTGCTCAATGAAATGTTCAGGTGGGTGGTTTGTTCCCCGCTGACCATTAAAAAATTTGATCTGCGTGCAGTATATTTTCCAGGGATAATTCGGGTTAGAGAGGGGAACTAAATCATGTACAACACAAAATTGACTAAAACACACTTCAAATGAACCATTTTTTTTCTTCCAAGGGGACTAGCTTGGCAATTACTGAAAATCGAAATGTACACCAACTGGATTTGCCATGTTGGGACGGCGGATTTGTACCTAATTCAGATAGAAATGTTTATTTAGATGCATAATGTTGCAGAGTTGCGGTAGTGTAATACTTTTACTTTTCTGAAATGCAGGTGCATATTTAATCGTTAAATGCCAGATCGATCACAGAGCGGACGGTTGAATATGAAGAGATCATGTTTCCTCTATTTGCTGTTAACTGAGTTGATAGCACTAGTAGAAAAAGGGTCAAACATGGAGCACATTAGTGTCGGTTTGAATTTGAGCTGGCACTAATGTGTCCACTACTCCCGGTTCCAACGGCTAGCCGGGCCGCTCTCATTAGTACCGGTTCGTGGCGAACCTTTAGCACCGGTTCGTGCAACAAACTGGTACTAATGAGAGTGGTGGCAGGATGTTGTCAGTCTGGGGCCCCTCCAGCACCTTTAGTACCGGGTCGTATCACGAACCGGTACTAAAGGTCGTCCTACATAGACCCTTCGTCCACCCAAGCTCGCTCTATTCTTCCCCTTTCCCCTCTCCTCTCTGTTCTTTTCCCTCTTCCTCTCAAGCTCATCACACATTTTGCCCAAAATTTTTCAAGATTTGAAGGCCCCCATCCATTCAAATGATCACAAAGGTTAGCAACTTTTTCCTTTCATCTCTCATTGCTAGATTAGCTCGTGCAATGCTTTATATGGTAATTGATTTTTGAGTTTAGTAATTTGGGACGAATTATATATATGTGCTAGTATTTGATTTGTATGCAATTTGAGGTCAAAAATAACACTTAGTTTGCATATGTAGGTGTGGTTTACTTAGTACCTTCTAAATCTCTGTCGTAACCACCGTCGATCGCTCGCAACGTCCCGTCGCCGGCACCACCTTGTGGTGAGCCTCTTGTTCATGAAGTTTTATATAAAAAATTGATGTTTGTGTGATTTGGATATATAGTTACTCGTATAATTATCTTACCCATACGTTGTTTGTTATACATAGTGCCATGGTTTTGATATCCGTCCCCGTCGGCCCTCGTCCGGGTTATGATTCGGATGTGGTATATTCTCTATTAAAACTATTCATTGCATTTCGTGTTTATGACAAATTATGCCCATCAAGTTGACATAGATATTTGTATGTAGGAGGTAGTTGAACCGAAAATTCCAACCGACCCTATTGTCGAGAGGTTAAATTTAGTTGAAAGAGAAAACGAGGATTTGAAGGAAAAATTGAAAAGAATTGAGGGGGAGAAGATGGAATTGGAGTTGCATGTTGCTGATGTCGTCGATGATCACAAGATTAAGATGGAGAAAATGCGCTTGAAGATTAGAAAGATTAGAAAATATGCCATTCATAGTGAGGCTTGGTATCATTATGCTGTTGGATCAATTGTTACCTTAGTTGCGATCTTGATCGCATTTGTTGATGCATTTAAATTCTTTAGCTAGAGAGTTATTTGTTTGTTGCATTTAAGTTTTGTATGATCTTTATGTATGAACTTTATGTATTGTATTAATTTGATATTTTCGGTGCTGTGTATTGAAGATGAGCCGGCAATGGATGTACGATGACCGATGCTCTCCCGAGTTCATTAATGGCGTGCGTACTTTTCTGCTTGCGGCTGAGGAAAACAAGCGAGCAGATGGTTTTATGCCTTGTCCATGTGCTGGCTGTAAGAATGGTCACAATTACTCTACGTCAAGAACCATTCACGTCCACCTGTTTGAGTCCGGTTTCTGCCCCACTATAATGTTTGGACCAAGCATGGAGAAAGAGGGGTTATGATGGAAGACAATGAAGAAGAAGAGGACGACAACAGCTATCCTGGGCATGGGTTCCCTGAATACGATGATACAACAATGAGGGAAGAAGCTGAGCCGGTAATGCGGGAAGAAGCTGAGCTGGCAATGCGGGAAGAAGCTCAAGAAGAGGCATCGGATGAGACTGTTGATGATCTAGGTCGGGCCATTGCCGATGCAAAGAGAAACTGCGCAAGTGATTTGGAGAAGAAGAAGTTGCAGCGCATGTTAGAGGATCACAAAAAATTGTTGTACCCGAATTGCGTAGGTGACAAGAAAAAGCTAGGCACCACACTGGAATTGCTGCAATGGAAGGCAGAGAATGGTGTATCTGACAAGGGATTTGGAAAGTTGCTAGTAATGATAAAGGATATGCTTCCAAAGGACAACGAATTGCCCGAGGGTACGTACGAAGCAAAGAAGGCTGTCTGCCCTCTAGGGATAGAGGTGCAGAAGATACATGCATGCCCTAATGATTGCATCCTCTACCACAGTGAGTACGAGGATTTGAACGCTTGCCCGGTATGCGGTGCATTGCACTATAAGATCAGCCGCGATGACCCTGGTGATGTCGAGGGCGAGCGCCCCAGGAAGAAGATTCCTGCCAAGGTGATGCGGTATGCTCCTATAATACCACGGTTGAAACGTTTGTTCCCAAACAAAGAGCATGCCAAGGCGATGCGATGGCACCGAGAAGACCGTAAGAAAGACAGAAAGTTGAGAGTACTCGCTGACAGGTCGCAGTGGAGAAAAATCGAAAGAAAGTACGGGAAGGAGTTTGCAGATGACGCAAGGAACGTATAGTTTGGTCTAAGCGCAGATGGCATTAATCCTTTTGGGGAGCAGAGTAGCAACCATAGCACCTGGCTTGTGACTCTATGTTTGTATAACCTTCCTCCTTGGTTGTGCATGAAGCGGAAGTTCATTATGATGCCAGTGCTCATCCAAGGCCCTAAGCAACCCGGCAACGACATTGATATGTACCTAAGGCCATTAGTTGAAGAACTCTTACAGCTGTGGAAAGGAACAGGTGTACGTGCATGGGATGAGCACATGGGGGAAGAATTTGACCTAAAGGCGTTGCTGTTCGTGACCATCAATGATTGGCCTACTCTCAGTAACCTTTCAGGACAGACAAACAAGGGATACCGCGCATGCACGCACTGTTTGGATGATACCAACAGTATATATTTGGCTAATTGTAAGAAGAATGTGTACCTCGGACATCGTCGATTTCTTCCGAGCAGACATCCCGTAAGAAAGAAAGGCAAGCATTTCAAAGGTGAGGCGGATCACCGGAGGAAGCCTCGCCACCGTACTGGTGCTGATGAACATGATATGGTCAAGGATTTGAAGGTGGTCTTTGGAAAGGGTCCTGGTGGACAACCTGTTCCGAATGACGCTGATGGACGCGCACCCATGTGGAAGAAGAAATCTATATTTTGGGACCTGCCCTATTGGAAAGACCTAGAGGTCCGCTCCGCAATCGACGTGATGCACGTGACGAAGAATCTTTGTGTGACCCTGCTTGGCTTCTTGGGCGTGTATGGGAAGACAAAAGATACACCTGAGGCATGGGAGGACCAGCAACGTATGCACGAAAAAGACGGCATACATCAGGGTCATGCAAGCTACGCTCCTACCAAAGAAGAGAAGGAAATCTTCTTTGAATGCCTGCTCAGTATTAAGGTACCGTCTGGCTTCTCGTCGAATATAAAGGGAATAATAAACATGGCAGAGAAAAAGTTCCAGAACCTAAAGTCTCATGACTTCCACGTGATTATGACGCAACTGCTTCCGGTTGCATTGAGGGGGCTTCTACCGGAAAACGTTCGATTACTCATTGTGAAGCTATGTGCATTTTTCAATGCAATCTCTCAGAAGGTAATCGATCCAGAAATCATACCAAGGTTAGAGAATGATTTGGTGCAATGTCTTGTCAGCTTCGAGTTGGTATTCCCACCATCCTTCTTCAACATCATGACGCACGTCCTAGTTCACCTATGCGAAGAGATTAACGTTTTGGGTCCTGTATTTCTACATAATATGTTCCCCTTTGAGAGGTTCATGGGAGTCTTAAAGAAATATGTTCATAACCGTGCTAGGCCAGAAGGAAGCATCTCCAAGGGCCATGAAAATGAGGAGGTCATTGAGTTTTGTATTGACTTTTTTCTTGATCTTAAGCCGATTGGTGTTCCTGAATCGCGGCATAAGGGCAGACTGGATGGAAAAGGCACGCTAGGAGGGGAACAAATAACATGTATGGACGGACATTCTCTCACTGAAGCACGTTACACTGTTCTACAGAATTCTGCCTTGGTGGCTCCGTATATGGATGAACACAAGAATTTGCAACGCTCCAAATACCCGGAGCGATCTGATGACTGGATTACACGTGAACAAACCAGGAGTTTCGCCAGCTGGTTGCAGACACGTACCATGCATGACGCCTCTATTCAAGATGACATGTACTTGCTGTCCCAGTTACCATCTTCGAATATAATGACTTTCAAAGGGTACGAGATAAATTGTAATACATTTTACACGATTGCCCAAGATAAGAAGAGCACCAACCAAAACAGTGGTGTCCGCTTTGATGCAGAAACCAAGACGGGAAAGGAAAAATATTATGGTTATATACATGACATATGGGAACTTGACTATCGACGTGGTTTGAAGGTCCCTTTGTTTCGGTGCAAATGGGTCAATATGACACGAGGCGGGGTAACAGAAGACCCGCAGTACGGAATGACAACAGTGGATCTCAACAATCTTGCGTATGCAGACGAACCATTCGTCCTAGCCAATGATGTGGCACAGGTTTTTTATGTGAAGGACATGTCTACCAAGCCAAGAAAAAGAAAAGATAAGGAAGCGAATGCATCGTATGATGAGCCAAAGCGGCACATAGTTCTTTCTGGGAAGAGAAACATCGTGGGAGTGGATGACAAGACAGACATGTCAGAAGATTATGAAAAGTTTGATGAAATTGCTTCATTCATAGTGAATATTGACCCGAGCATCCCGTTAAATGATGAAGATTTTCCATGGTTACGGCGCAAAGGGACACACGCGAAGAAAAAGTTTCACACCCAAAGATCTGGTATGTGATCGGCTTCACTATCATCACTTTCTTCTGTGTTTCACGCCCAGGAGGGAATCTCTGTAATAGTTAGGGTAGTTATGTGTTTTGGCATTTGAAACGCGAAGAAATTTTATGTGCAAATAAATTCTTTCATGCCTTTACTGATTTTTAAAGTTAAGTTATTCACAAACTAGTGATTCACACTAATTTCAAATAATTCAAAATTTAAACTATTCAAATTTGAAAACTACGGGCACTAACAGAAAGTTTGTAATTTTTTGTACCTAAAGCAAAAATATTCACAAAGAAACTCTAAATACACAAAAAAACAACTCAAAAATAAATAAAGGAAAAAAAAGCCCGCCTACTGGGCCAGAGCGGCCTGCATACGACTAGAAACCGACCCTGTTGTTGGGCCAGGATGCAGGCCCGCAAAGGCCCAATAGGCCCACAGGGCAGCACAGAACATGTAGGCCCAGTAGGCCTGCTTTGGAGAGGAGCTCGAGAGAGCTACCGCACGGGGGGTTATAAACCAGTGCGGACGCCCCTCGGCTAGCGAGGTTGGACTAAACTTGCCCACCGCACCTGCACCAGCGCACCCCCTTTAGTACCGGGTGGTGGCACCAACCGGTACTAAAGGGGAGGGCCTTTAGTACCGGTTGGAGCCACCACCCGGTACTAAAGGGGTGCGCTTCCTGCCGCTTGGCCTGGCCAAAACAGGCCTTTAGTACGGGTTGGTGGCTCCAACCGGTACTAAAGGTCCATCCTATATAACTAAACACTTCAAAAATTTCAGTTTCTCATCTGCTTCTTCTCCTCTGCCCCGTCGCTTGCCGCCCCCGTCTCCATATCCCTCCTCGCCGCCCCCGTCGCCGCCCCGTCCCCGTCGTCGCCGCCCCGTCCCCGTCGTCCCCGTCCC
>NC_041382.1:32925518-32928315 GCF_002162155.2 Triticum dicoccoides
TCCCCGTCATCGCCACCCCGTCCCCGTCGTCGCCGCCCCGGCCCGTACGTCCCCGTCCCCGTCGTCGCCGCCCCGTCCATGTCCCCGTCATCGCCGTGCCCGTCGCCGTCCCCGTCGCCGCCCCCCGTCGCCTCTCGCCTCGCCGGTGAGCACACACACACATACATTTTTTTAGTTTTTTAGTTATAGAAATAGTTATAGAAATGTTAGAAATTTTTCTTTTTTTAGTTATAGAAATAGTTAGTAATATAGCATTGTTAGAAATGTTATAGAAATGTTAGAATTGTTAGAAATTTTTCTGTTTTTTAGTTATAGAAATAGTTATAAAAAGTTAGAATTGTTAGAAATTTTTCTGTTTTTTAGTTATAGAAATAGTTATAAAAAAGTTAGAAATTTTTCTTTTTTTTAGTTATAGAAATATTAAAAATGTTATACAAATATTAGTTATATATATAGAAATATTATAATTTTTTTTTCTGTTTTTTAGTTATAGAAATATTAGAAATGTTATAGAAATGTTAGTTATATGGCATTGTTAGAAATGTTATAGGAATGTTAGTTATATAGAAATGTTAGAAATTTTAGTTATCAAAATCCAATCATTAAAAAATGTTACTTTTTGCGGTCATATAGCTAGTATTTGTTCTCGACGATGCCTGGTCCGCATCCTCGCCGTCGACCCGTCCGCGACGATGTCCGGCTGACCCATGTCCGGGACTGGGCTCCGCCGGGCTGGCACCGGGAGGTGTTGCCTGGAGGGGCGCGCCGCTTGATGAGGAACCCAGCCCCGGGTCCCGTCGTCGACCCTGATCTCATTTGGTGGCGTTCGCGTGGGCCAGTTTCGGTGCGCAGGGAGCCGGCCCCGCCAGAGGTGGTACGTTGCCGTGTCACGGAGGAGGACGAGCACATCCATCGCTACATGGTTGTGGTAGAGGGCGGCAGGTTCTCCAATACCTGGCAGTTTCTTCAGGGATCTCACTTCAGCTATGATCCTGTGAGGGTTCCTTCTCTTTGGGTGTCCACCGCCCGCGCCGCAGGAACCGCGAGTGTCCTAGATTCTTCTGTAGTATTCGATCTTTATTAGCTACCTAGCCAGTGATGTATTCGATATATAATATTCAAGACGATGTATTCGAGATTATATATTATTTGAGAGGATGTATTCGAGATTATATCTATTATTCAAGACGATGTATTCGAGATTATATCTATTATTCGAGACGATGTATTCGAGATTATATCTATTATTCGATACGATGTATTTGAGATTATATCTATTATTCGATACGACGTATTCGAGATTATATTCGATGATGCTTATTATGTACTATGATTTTTCCTTATTAATTGGTTGCATCCATGCATTGTAATTTGAATATATTTCTTTTGGATTAGTTAAACAAAACCTATGGCGGACAATACCGGCAGAGAGGGAGAAGAGGCCCTGTTCAATATCATACGCAATCCTCGCGGGCCAGATGATGATCAGAATGAAGAAGATTATGACGGCTCCGAATATCTAAGCAACACCGGGGAGGGTGATATGATATTCGATCGTGACGACCGAATTGATGAAGTCATGAACTATGAACATGATGAAGAAAATGTTGATCTTGAAACAACAAAGACCGGCGAGGTATATATATATTTATATAAGCAGGCATCTGGTGATCATCACATGTTTTAAATGACTTGAAGATATATTAACGAATCAATCTTTCTTCTTTCAGTCATCCGGATCGAGCAAATCTTTAGGTAACAGGATGAAATGAGGCCCGAACAAAAAGTTGAAGGAGGGCGTAAAGTACAATATCGAGGCAATCAAACCTAATGGCGAACCATTATCGCCTAAGAAGATTGCGGACAAGTTCATTCGTCAGTGCGGAGTTCTTGTGAAGGACCAACTCCCGATCTCCCTTCAAGAATGAAGAGAGCCAGCAAAGCCACGTCCAGGAGTTACTTTTGTTGACGACAGACAAAAACTTCTGCTTTGGGAAATGCTCATGGAACATTTCACCCTACCAGATCATTTCACAGATGCAGATGTGGAGAAAGTCAAGGACGCTGCTCTTAGGAAGATGGCGGTTGCATTCAAGAACCACAAGAATCGTGAATGGGCCAAGTACGTCAACGGAGGAAGGAAGACTCCAGTATTCGAGGGAACACTAGAGAACCAAAGTGCTCATTGGGACAATTTCGTTGTGACGCCCGGATAATTAAGCTACAGTAAACCCCTGCTAATGGTGCCACGTCACCTCGGTTACTGTTGATAAACTCGAGTTGGTTCAAGCCGATTCAAATTCAAATTCAAAATCAGGCAAACAATAAAGGTCTTCAAACGTTAGAATTTAAAATGATCATCATGTGGCAAATAATCCGTAACTTATTTTGGTTGTTGGAACCAACCTTTTTCAAAATGTTTAAGTGCCTAAACTAACTAAAAACAGGGGCTAAAACAATTATTAAATACTTTTCAATAATAAACAAATGTAAAACTAAATTATCTAGTGCCAAATTAATTATGACAGTAGCCTAACTAATAATGCTAATTTAGGGGCTGAGTTGATATATTATATCAAAAAAAGCTGCATATAAAGTAAAACTAAAAGAAACATGAAAATAGAAAGAAAAAGGAAAAGGTCAAACAAAAAAAACAAAAAAAATAGAAACACCCCCCCACGCTGGGCCGAGCGGCCCAGCTGGCCTCCGCACCGGCCGGCCCAATGGCCCACCCGGCCCCCTCACTCCCCTTAACCCCTCGGTCCACACCCGACCGAACCCTAGCCGCACCCCACTC
>NC_041382.1:32929271-32936550 GCF_002162155.2 Triticum dicoccoides
CCATTCCCGCCTCCCGAGGTCGCGCCCGCTCCGGCCGTGCCTGGCCACGGCCAGTTGGGCTAGCGCCCCGCACGCCGGCGCCCACGCCCGCAACGCCCGTGCCCGCTAAGGGCCCCTATGGGCCACAGACATGTGGGGCCCCCGCCCCAGAACGGTTTAAAAAAAAGGAATTAAAAAAAATATGTATAATAAAAATAAATATATAAATAATTAATTAATTAACAATTAATTAATTAATAATTAAAATAGTTAATGAATTAATTAAGTTAATTAATCATGTTTAATTAATCTAATTACGTAGATAGTTTAATTAAACCCTAACTAGACTAATCAGTCAATGACATGTGGGACCCACACGTCAGATTGACCCAGTCAACTCCCTGTTGACTGCTGACGTCATGCTGACGTCATGATGACGTCTGCGTGCACTATTCTGGATAATGTTGCATTAGAATAATTAAATAAATCCTGAAAATGATTTAAATCTTTTAAAATTAATAGAAAATAAACCGTAACTCTGATGAAAATACTTTCTACATGAAAGTTGCTCAGAACGACGAGACGATTCCGGATACGCAGTCCGTTCGTCCGCCACACCCCTCTAACCTATCGAACCCGCAACTTTCCCCCTCCGGCTCCTCTGCCCGAAAACACGAAACACCGGGAATACTTTCCCGGATGTTTTCCCCCCTTCACCGGTATCACCTACTACCGCGTTAGGGCACACCGAACACCGCGTATTGCCTTGTTATATTTTGTGATGCTTTGTTTGCTCTTTATTCATTATTTCTTCCCCCTCTTCTCTCCGGTAGACTACGAGACCGACGCTGCTGCTGACCAGTTCGACTACGGAGTTGACGACCCCTCTCTCTTGCCAGAGCAACCAGGCAAGACCCCCCTTTGATCACCAGATATCGCCTACTCTTCTCTATACTGCTTGCATTAGAGTAGTGTAGCATGTTACTGCTTTCTGTTAATCCTATTCTGATGCATAGCCTGTCATTGCTGCTACAGTCATTGATACCTTACCCGCAATCCTAAATGCTTAGTATAGGATGCTAGTGTTCCATCAGTGACCCTACACTCTTGTCCGTCTGCCATGCTATACTACTGGGCTGTGATCACTTCGGGAGGTGATCACGGGCATATACTTTATACTTTACACTGTTACATTACTGGTGATACTGTTTGGAGATGGGGGCTGAAGGGGCAGGTGGCTCCATCCAGGTAGTGGTGGGCCTGAGTTCCCGACGGCCCCCGACTGTTACTTTGTGGCGGAGCGACAGGGCAGGTTGAGACCACCTAGGAGACAGGTGGGCCTGGCCCTGTTCGGCGTTCGCAGATACTTAACACGCTTAACGAGATCTTGGTATTTGATCTGAGTCTGGCTACGAGCCTATACGCACTAACCATCTACGTGGGAGTAGTTATGGGTATCCCGACGTCGTGGTATCAGCCGAAGCACTTCAGACGTCAGCGACGGAGCGGCGCGTGCCGAATTGGACTGGAACGCCACTAGGCTAGGTCTGCTTTCGGCCGCGTACGCAACGTGCAGGTGTGCTATGGGCGATGGGCCCAGACCCCTGTGCGCTTAGGTTTAGACCGGCGTGCTGGCCTCTCTGTTGAGCCTAGGTGGGGCTGCGACGTGTTGATCTTCCGAGGCCGGGCATGACCCAGGAAAGTGTGTCCGGCCAAATGGGATCGAGCGTGTTGGGCTATGTGGTGCACCCCTGCAGGGAAGTTAATCTATTCGAATAGCCGTGATCTTCGGTAACAGGACGACTTGGAGTTGTACCTTGACCTTATGACAACTAGAACCGGATACTTAATAAAACACACCCTTCCAAGTTCCACAGACAACCCGGTGATCGCTTTTCCGCAGGGCGACGAGGAGAGGATCGCCGGGTAGGATTATGCTATGCGATGCTTCTTGGAGTTGCTACTTGGAGTTGCTACTTGGAGATGCTACTTGGAGGACTTCAATCTACTCTCTTCTATATGCTGCAAGACGGAGGCTGCCAGAAGCGTAGTCTTCGACAGGATTAGCTATCCCCCTCTTATTCTGGCATTCTGCAGTTCAGTCCACCGATATGGCCCTTTACACATATACCCATGCATATGTAGTGTAGCTCCTTGCTTGCGAGTACTTTGGATGAGTACTCACGGTTGCTTTCTCCCCCCTTTTTCCCCCTTTCCTTTCTTTTTGGTTGTCGCAACCAGATGCTGGAGCCCTGGAGCCAGACGCCACCGTCGACGACGACTACTACACTGGAGGTGCCTACTACTACGTGCAGCCCGCTGACGACGACCAAGAGTAGTTAGGAGGATCCCAGGCAGGAGGCCTGCGCCTCTTTCGATCTGTATCCCAGTTTGTGCTAGCCATCTTATGGCAACTTGTTTAACTTATGTCTGTACTCAGATATTGTTGCTTCCGCTGACTCGTCTATGATCGAGCACTTGAATTCGAGCCCTCGAGGCCCCTGGCTTGTATTATGATGCTTGTATGACTTATTTTATTTGTAAAGTTGTGTTGTGATATCTTCCCGTGAGTCCCTGATCTTGATCGTACACCTTTGCGTGTATGATTAGTGTATGGTCAAATCGGGGGTGTCACAAGTTGGTATCAGAGCCGACTGCCTGTAGGAATCCCCCTTCCACACTCCTTGGCCGAAGTCGAGTCTAGACTTTACAAAACTTTTACTAACATGGCTGTGCGGCCCATGGGCCCACGTCGCCATTGGGTGGTAGTAGGATCTTTTACTCCTCGACCTTTACTCTGGGACTCTGAACTCTCTTCTACTCGGGTTAAACGATTTCTACTAAAATCTGACTTTTGGTTCTCGAAAATACTTTCTCCCGGAGAGCCCCTTCAGTCCAGGTGATCGCCGACTGCACCAGAAGATGTCGAAGTTACTCGCCGAAACTCTTTTGAGACTTTGTGTCCGTTGGTTTTGCAATTCCCTACCATCGAAATATCCCTATGGATAAATACATACACTTGACGTTCTTACTTTTATTCCCAGTTGATCTTGTTATTACAAGATACCCCGAAATTCTCTCTATTGATCCGAGAATATCTTGTGCCTACTGTCTTGCAATTCCTTGTCACCTGAATACCCCTATGGATAATTCTCGCACTTGTTGAGTATCCGCTTATCCCCAGTTGTTCATGTGTTTCACAAAAGTCTTCAAAATAATATTCGATCTTCCGAAAATCCTCTGGAGCCTTTGGCTCTTGAAATTCTTGCTTGCTTGCATTATGGTTAATCCCTTAAGTCTCGTAGTCTTAATGACATTCCTTGTCATTATCATTTTGAGTCTGTTGACTCAATATGTTTGCGAATACCCGCAAACATCATTGATCCTTATAAATTACCTTTCCGGCTGAGCTGCCATTCTTTTAACTGGAATTGGTTCTCGACCAATCCAATTGTCGTTGATTGTACCCTAAGGCTATTCAACTTATCCATCCCTAATCAGAGCATTGCTTCTGATCCCTTGATTTGGAAATCATAATTCCTTTGCATTTGACAATTGAGTTAGTCAGTTGTTTCTATAATTTGATCTCCTTGCACTCTTCTTCCTCTAGTTGAGTACCGATGCTCACGTCAGATCCCTTGTGGACCATCAGGCCCATTGTTGGATTTTATCCGTCAGCATCCTTCATATTCAATAACCTTGTGAGCCTCCCCTTGGATACATAATGCCTTGGCAATTGTATCATCTACTTTCTCAACCATGCTCTGCTTTCGGGCTTGTGTTATTTACTCTTGAAACTTGTGGTATATGTTTCTAAGAAGCCCCTATGGGTTGAACATATGCCTTCTCTAAACCGTGTGAACCCGAAAGTTTTCACGAGTCATACTCTTCTGGTGCTTCACCAGATAAAATTTCAACACTGCAACTTCATCGAACGTGAGAAGTGAATGGAAGATTATGCATTGAGGAAGTGGGAGTCGACCTTGAACTTTGTGTTCATGCCCATGGACGCGATGTATATCCTATCATGGAAGCTTCTTGTAATAATAACTATTTCCTTGATAGCTAACATATGGTATCTGTGAATTGATCCCTTGCAACCGTGGTTCCGACCATGATTGTTCTTCTTTGATTCCATTTCTAGGACAAGTTAAAACAATTGTCTTCTATGGATCGATACACCAGTCCAACCTTTACTTTGATCTTGTGTTGAGTATTACCCCCCTGGTATCTCGAGATTATCATGGTGCTGCATAACTTCCTATGAGTTCTTCATCAAGTACTACATACTCACTCATTACCATTTTTCATGGGCTCTGAGTTATTAAACACTCAAAGACACCGATAACTGAACCGAGTCCGCTCTACGGTTCAACAACTCTTCAGTAAGCTTCTATAAGTACGAGTTTGTACCCGATCACATCATTCCTAGCCTGATCGGCTATATCATTATCATGCTAAATATTAACTGTGCTACCGGGTCCTTCTTCTCGGAGCACATATTTCGACGGTGAGCTAATCTTACAATCGATCTCCCTCGTCATGCCGTTTGACCTTGTACAGCAAGCTTGATTTCGAGTTTGGGTCGTAACTGTGGTTCCAATAACCTCTTGCTTCATCATTCCTTTGACTTGATGTCGTCGCTGGTTGACTACATCTGCATGAAATCTCTCGACAATTGTGTCGTGATCATCATCAACCTTATGAGCTCTTCCAGGAATTCAATTGAATTCATGATGGGTAATACCATCCTTGCCCTTGATGAATTGTATTATCATCGACCACTTTATTGCCTACCCACCAACACAAGCTTGTTCATGTTTGGTGTTATACCTTGAGTTCCTTGCTATCCAGCAATTGTTCTTCTTTACCTTGGAGTATTACCATCCTTTATGTCAAGAATGTTCTGAGATTTGTTCCACCTCTTGAGAATTCTTGACATAGAAATACTTCTCACCATCACCATTCTTTCTTGGTCCCCGTGTTAATTCCAACAAGTGAATGGTGTTGTTTGGATTCTTTCCTTGTAGCAACCCTATTTCTTTGAAGTTAATGGTCGAAAGTTCATTCTTAGGCTATTGATTATTGAATCACCATTCCGACATTGGTCGTGCAACCTAACCCATATTTCGGGCGCACCTTTCAACCCATGTTTAATTGTGTATGTTTTCCTCGAGCATACTTCCTTATATCATTTGATCTGACAAATGTTACCTCCTTGTTCACTTAATTGTGGAAATCCGTCTTTTGGGAATCTCGATGAATTGCCGATGAGTTCACCAGACACCTCCTTGTCCTCTCCTTGGGTTAATGATGGACTCTTGTTAAAGGAAATCACTTCATAGTTCATTTCCTCGAGAATCTTATAATGTCACCTCGTCAATTTGTGTTGCACCTTTTCTTCTCGGACATCCTGAGTCTGAGGTATTATGACACCAATTGGATATGAATCTCGGTCCGATATGATGGTTGGGACAACTTTCCAAGGGTTATGTTGTTGATCCTTTGATGACCCGGTAACATGATGTCATGTCTAGCACCCCCCCCCCGGCTGGAGGACCTATCATTATAGATTCCTTTTCAGCTAGGTTATCCATTCGTCCATGAGGAAATTGTAAGACTTATTCTACAAGTTATTCCTGATGGATCCTTCGTGTTTCCTAAGTCTGATCTTCACCTGAAGACCATGTCAATGCTATCTCGAAGCATGTCAATGGTACTCCGATTTTCAACAGGAACATTTGAAGCACGATGCTAAATTTTATTTATCACTTATCCTAACACCGTTGTATGGGTAATATCATGAGATTCCTTCCCCCTTACCTAAATGGTTTTCTACTTTATATCCTGTCATGGATATCATGATCTGCTTGTCATTGGGAAGGATATACCCCTGAAATATGTGTTTAAACACATTTTCCTTTCCATTGTTCTGTTTAATCTGATGATCATATTTTCCTTTCCATTGTTGTGTTTGACATTCTTGTGATCTATATAATCTAAGCAGTAAAGATTCACTGCTTATGTAAACACCTCGATGTATAATTGGTCAGTAAGACCCTGTTACGATTGTTGATGATATTCCGGTAACCACCGATGGACGAGAACTTTGCCTATTGGCCCGCCTCGTTCAACGAGCAGGAAAATGGTTCTCTTCGTCCCTCGCCCTTGGTATCGATGTTGTTGCCGACATATCTGACAGGCTACCCTTTGACACGTCTTACTATCATGACCGTGCAAAATGTCGACCCCCTTCCTACTTTCAACCACATGGTGGGCCCATAACCCACAGTTCCACAGGATCGAAACCTGACTCTCCTGTACACCCTCATGTTTCCAAAGTTTTTCCTCGCGCGTGAACTCGTATGAAATTCATGAGCCACCTACCGATGAGATCATCAGTTCTGGTATCAGACGCAATACTTATTCTCGTTGCTCTGAACCCCTTTCACCTTCTGATTAGGCATCAAACGCTTGCATATCCGTTTGAAACTTCTCATGGTACCTCCTTACTTTGCTCTCGATATTTTCTTAAGTTTAAATTCGAGAGTACTTCCACCACCTTCCTCGATGTTGTCGACCAGATAGTCGACCTTGCAGAGGTCTGTTCTTCCGGAATGCCCCGTTACCTATTCGTAAGTACGATGAAGATCCCGAAGAAAGGACGTCGACTTCATCATGATGGCCGGAAGCAAGGGAATGAAGACATCAATGTATTGGACCGGTCTCTTCGAGAAGAGCAAGCCACAATGAGAAGACCCGCTAGATTCGTTACCAAACCTTCCCCCCTTTCACTACCTCTTAAATCTCGGGAGGAGATTTCTTGTAGTGGAGGAGAATTGTGACGCCCGGATAATTAAGCTACAGTAAACCCCTGCTAATGGTGCCACGTCACCTCGGTTACTGTTGATAAACTCGAGTTGGTTCAAGCCGATTCAAATTCAAATTCAAAATCAGGCAAACAATAAAGGTCTTCAAACGTTAGAATTTAAAATGATCATCATGTGGCAAATAATCCGTAACTTATTTTGGTTGTTGGAACCAACCTTTTTCAAAATGTTTAAGTGCCTAAACTAACTAAAAACAGGGGCTAAAACAATTATTAAATACTTTTCAATAATAAACAAATGTAAAACTAAATTATCTAGTGCCAAATTAATTATGACAGTAGCCTAACTAATAATGCTAATTTAGGGGCTGAGTTGATATATTATAAAAAAAAACTGCATATAAAGTAAAATTAAAAGAAACAGGAAAATAGAAAGAAAAAGGAAAAGGTCAAACAAAAAAAAACATAAAA
>NC_041382.1:32937647-32943703 GCF_002162155.2 Triticum dicoccoides
CAACCCCTCCCCCCCCGGTGCCGTTGTGACCTCATCGCGGACGGCCCCGCTCCGGCCCGCGCACGTCCGCCTGCCTTTGGCCGCGGTCGCCCTTGCCGGCCTCGCCCCGCTGCCATTCCCGCCTCCCGAGGTCGCGCCCGCTCCGGCCGTGCCTGGCCACGGCCAGTTGGGCTAGCGCCCCGCACGCCGGCGCCCACGCCCGCAAGGCCCGTGCCCGCTAAGGGCCCCTATGGGCCACAGACATGTGGGGCCCCCGCCCCAGAACGGTTTAAAAAAAAGGAATTAAAAAAATATGTATAATAAAAATAAATATATAAATAATTAATTAATTAACAATTAATTAATTAATAATTAAAATAGTTAATGAATTAATTAAGTTAATTAATCATGTTTAATTAATCTAATTACGTAGATAGTTTAATTAAACCCTAACTAGACTAATCAGTCAATGACATGTGGGACCCACACGTCAGATTGACCCAGTCAACTCCCTGTTGACTGCTGACGTCATGCTGACGTCATGATGACGTCAGCGTGCACTATTCTGGATAATGTTGCATTAGAATAATTAAATAAATCCTGAAAATGATTTAAATCTTTTAAAATTAATAGAAAATAAACTGTAACTCTGATGAAAATACTTTCTACATGAAAGTTGCTCAGAACGACGAGACGATTCCGGATACGCAGTCCGTTCGTCCGCCACACCCCTCTAACCTATCGCACCCGCAACTTTCCCCCTCCGGCTCCTCTGCCGGAAAACACGAAACACCGGGAATACTTTCCCGGATGTTTTCCCCCCTTCACCGGTATCACCTACTACCGCGTTAGGGCACACCGAACACCGCGTATTGCCTTGTTATATTTTGTGATGCTTTGTTTGCTCTGTATTCATTATTTCTTCCCCCTCTTCTCTCCGGTAGACTACGAGACCGACGCTGCTGCTGACCAGTTCGACTACGGAGTTGACGACCCCTCTCTCTTGCCAGAGCAACCAGGCAAGCCCCCCCTTTGATCACCAGATATCGCCTACTCTTCTCTATACTGCTTGCATTAGAGTAGTGTAGCATGTTACTGCTTTCTGTTAATCCTATTCTGATGCATAGCCTGTCATTGCTGCTACAGTCATTGATACCTTACCCGCAATCCTAAATGCTTAGTATAGGATGCTAGTGTTCCATCAGTGACCCTACACTCTTGTCCGTCTGCCATGCTATACTACTGGGCTGTGATCACTTCGGGAGGTGATCACGGGCATATACTTTATACTTTACACTGTTACATTACTGGTGATACTGTTTGGAGATGGGGGCTGAAGGGGCAGGTGGCTCCATCCAGGTAGTGGTGGGCCTGAGTTCCCGACGGCCCCCGACTGTTACCTTGTGGCGGAGCAACAGGGCAGGTTGAGACCACCTAGGAGACAGGTGGGCCTGGCCCTGTTCGGCGTTCGCGGATACTTAACACGCTTAACGAGATCTTGGTATTTGATCTGAGTCTGGCTACGAGCCTATACGCACTAACCATCTACGTGGGAGTAGTTATGGGTATCCCGACGTCGTGGTATCAGCCGAAGCACTTCAGACGTCAGCGACGGAGCGGCGCGCGCCGAATTGGACTGGAACGCCACTAGGCTAGGTCTGCTTTCGGCCGCGTACGCAACGTGCAGGTGTGCTATGGGCGATGGGCCCAGACCCCTGTGCGCTTAGGTTTAGACCGGCGTGCTGGCCTCTCTGTTGAGCCTAGGTGGGGCTGCGACGTGTTGATCTTCCGAGGCCGGGCATGACCCAGGAAAGTGTGTCCGGCCAAATGGGATCGAGCGTGTTGGGCTATGTGGTGCACCCCTGCAGGGAAGTTAATCTATTCGAATAGCCGTGATCTTCGGTAACAGGACGACTTGGAGTTGTACCTTGACCTTATGACAACTAGAACCGGATACTTAATAAAACACACCCTTCCAAGTTCCACAGACAACCCGGTGATCGCTTTTCCGCAGGGCGACGAGGAGAGGATCGCCGGGTAGGATTATGCTATGCGATGCTTCTTGGAGTTGCTACTTGGAGTTGCTACTTGGAGATGCTACTTGGAGGACTTCAACCTACTCTCTTCTAAATGCTGCAAGACGGAGGCTGCCAGAAGCGTAGTCTTCGACAGGATTAGCTATCCCCCTCTTATTCTGGCATTCTGCAGTTCAGTCCACCGATATGGCCCTTTACACATATACCCATGCATATGTAGTGTAGCTCCTTGCTTGCGAGTACTTTGGATGAGTACTCACGGTTGCTTTCTCCCCCCTTTTTCCCCCTTTCCTTTCTTTCTGGTTGTCGCAACCAGATGCTGGAGCCCTGGAGCCAGACGCCACCGTCGACGACGACTACTACACTGGAGGTGCCTACTACTACGTGCAGCCCGCTGACGACGACCAAGAGTAGTTAGGAGGATCCCAGGCAGGAGGCCTGCGCCTCTTTCGATCTGTATCCCAGTTTGTGCTAGCCATCTTATGGCAACTTGTTTAACTTATGTCTGTACTCAGATATTGTTGCTTCCGCTGACTCGTCTATGATCGAGCACTTGAATTCGAGCCCTCGAGGCCCCTGGCTTGTATTATGATGCTTGTATGACTTATTTTATTTGTAAAGTTGTGTTGTGATATCTTCCCGTGAGTCCCTGATCTTGATCGTACACCTTTGCGTGTATGATTAGTGCACAGTCAAATCGGGGGTGTCACATTCGTGAAATTCAAGGATTCGGAATTATGTAAGGAACGGTCGAGAATAAACAAGGCCAACGTCGCAAAAAAGGATAAGTTCCATAAGTTGGGGCCAGGTGGCTATGCGGTGGGAATGCCTAAGTGGGATAAGTCTGAGAAAGAGATGCTGGATGTAGGTGTCACTCCAGAAACATTGAGCTGGCCCCCAGGTGCAGGACTTGGTTCTATGCGCATGGAGGGAGTTGGACCTGAAGACAGGCAAAGTTTCAAAGAAGGCATGTCTAGACGGAGCCGAAGATAAGCTACTTGTTGCAATAGAAGAGGCTCGATCGGGGTTGTTCGAGCCCAACAGAGAGAATGACGAGCTTACGCGTGCCCTGGGAAATCCTGAACACCCGGGAAGAACACGAAGCATGGGCGCTATTCCGTGGTATGAGGGGTTTTCGGACTGGAACGCTGACTACAGAACCCGTGCGAGAAAGAAGATTGCGGAGGAGAATAATAGGAAGATGGAGGAGGAGCAGAGGAAGCTAGACTATGAATGCCTTCAAGGCCTAGAATCAGCGCACGCGGACTTGGCAGTCAAATTCCAGCGGCAGCAGGAGCAGATCGACTCACTTTGCCAGCAAAGGGGGTCTCAGCAACTAGCGGATGATCCACCATTGGATAGCACCGTCCCATCCATGCCGAGAAGAAGCGTGGGTTCCGCCTCGGGCGACGCATTGCTGGATAGCTATCCAGTGGATGACATCATGGAGAACACTAACTGCGAGCTACACTTCAAAATGAAGAACATATCCACGAAGGTGGCGGACGCCCTTGCTTTTACAAATCCCCCCGAGGCAATCTTCCATTGCAATCCAATTCCAGCAGGCTATGCTCGTGTCTTGGTTGATGAGGTGGTGGACCAATATTCGGGGCTAGAGCTTGACATTCCTGGAGGTGACGATGAGCACACACTAGGAGAGGCCAACCATCGTATCATCCTATGGAGAAAGGATTGCATCATCTTTCGAAGGCCACCGACACCGCGTCATCCGACTCCTCGTCGCAGTCTGCCACCGAGTCAGCAGACTCCCGCTCCTCCAAGTCCACCAACGCGTTAGGCCACTCCTCCTCCAAGTCCGGCACAGCTTCAGGCCACTCCTCCTCCTCCAAGTCCGGCAAAGCATCAGGCCACTCCTCCTCCAAGTCTGGCAGATCTTCAGGCCACTCCTCCTCCAAGTCCAGCACAGCTTCAGGCCACTCCTCCTCCTCCAACTCAGCCACGTCAGCCGTCTTCGCCGCCTCAGCAATCACGGAAGAGAGCCGCCTCAGCTATGGTGCGTAGCGGTACAAGTCAAGGTAGTACTGGAGGTATAGGCGGAGGCAAGCGATTTCAATATGGTCCAAGCCTCGCGCCTCTTCCGCAGAGGCCTTACGACAAGTCCAAGGAGGAAAACGTAGCCATATCGAAGGTCGAGGTGGAAGCCCATTTTGCACCGAAACCGCCACCGCCGCCAAGGGAGAAAGTGCCTGTGGAAAAGATTGACCACTTCATTCGTATGGCTAGAGCACCAGCTCCCAAGCCTGCTGACACAGACTATGAGCACCACATCAAGAAGTTAAATCGAGCACGTCTACAGAAAGAGGCGAGCTCGAGCTCGAGCAAATCAGATGGCAAAAGGAGCGGTAAAACCGTTCCCCAGCTGGGAGAACAGGCGGCGCAATCAATCCCCCCGCTTGTTGTGCCAATAACACATGAGAGTAGGCGCGCCCAATATTATTGTGGGCAAACCGTTAACGTTCCCGGGGTGGGCGATGTGGTAATAACCAAGAAGCATATTGCGCAGGCTGAATCGATCGGGATCACTGTTGGACAACTCCTCGATATTGAGCCCATCTCTCCGACTAGAGAGGAGGAAATAAAACGGAAATATGCCCCGGGCCAACCTTTGGTCGAGCCAGAGGAGGTCAATAAGCCCCCAACGAGAATGTATGAATTGCATCAATGGTACATGGACATTACCAAGATTTTCAATCGAGAGTCCCTCATGGTGAATGTCAACAAGGATCATTACTACCATGAGAAAGCTGTGACCGTTGAGTATTCAGAACTATTTCAGCTATACAATAAAGACGCACTCGACGAATCTATCGTCAGTTGCTATTGTCTGTAAGTGATTTCTTTCTGTAATTTAAGTCTCAAGCTAGCTGTAGTGATCGTTTTGATCAATCATTACCTGTAATTATCCTCACTATATTCTTTTCTGTGGTATTATGCAGGATGAAGATTTATGAAATGAAAAAAGGTGGACGCTATGGTATTGGGTTCATTGACCCAAATACCATTAATGAATACACATGGAAAATAGATCCATATCACGAAAAAAGTGTAGAGGAAAGCATGCTACAGTTCTTCAAGGAACTCAAATACAATGAAGATATACTACTTCCTTACAACTTCCAGTGAGTCACACTGTCTTGTACTACAAATTCTGTTTTCCCCTACTAGCTAGCTACATGTTTTTGCTTACATATGCCCGCTTAATTAAGAAGTGCAAACGTGTGTGCATGCAGATTTCACTGGATCTTGTTAATCATTAAAGTTGATGAAGGAACAGTTGAAGTACTAGACTCACTACTTAAGAAAGCAAGTGACTACACCATCGTGAAGGGGATAGTCAACAGGTAATTTCAATCATTATTAACTATATCTCGGCCTATTTAATTAGTTCGTCATTTCCTGATAACAACTATTCAATAACTCATTTATTCATTTTCTTTGTTGGCGGGCAGGGCTTGGGCAAAGTTCATCAGGGCCACTCCAGGCCCATGGAAACAAAATCTGAAATGGTATCGACCCAAGGTAAGTAATTAAGTAGTATTATCTAGCTGCCATCTCTTTAATTATCATGCTTGATTAATTATTATCGGATCAAATTCCATTCTCGTAAAGGCCCTGAAGCAGGCGCCGGGGAATGATCTATGTGCATACTACGTTTGCGAGAACATTCGCATGATGGCGTCCGAAAGGAGCAAATCTCAAAGACAGGAGTGGGTACGATATCGTTTGTCAGAACACTATTTACAATTTTTACACCATTATCGATATCTAGTCACACAACTAATACACATACATATTGATCTCCTTCTTAACAGTTCAAAGAGGTGCGGGACAAGCTCCTAGCACAAGACCGCATAGAAGCAATTTAAAAGGAAATAGCGGGATTTTTGCTCGACCAGGTCATAGATCCCAAAGGAGAATACTATTACCCGCTACCGCCCCCATGAATCACTTCCAAATGTTATCGTGCTCCGAAGGCACCAAGTAGCTAGGCTAATGCCACCGGCTCCGAAGGCACCAATT
>NC_041382.1:32944253-32945568 GCF_002162155.2 Triticum dicoccoides
TGGGATACCTAGGTGCCCAGGCAGGGCACCTTGCCTATAAACTATTGGATTACTTTGAGATGTGTGCAGGTGTAACTAGTATTGCCACTAATGGGTGACCCGTTAGCTTTTTTATTAGGAAACATTATTGCTAATTATTGCTGGACATGGACACTTAATACTCACATTAGGCAGGAGAGATAAAATCAGCAATTAATGGTCCATTAAGGCCATGCATGCTCCATGATACGTGCCCTTCTTTCTTTCTTATACATGCACTTCTTTCATTTTTGGGTATATCTTGAACATCATTTACAAGTATGTCTTCAACGCATATACGTGTATTTTTTAGAACAAAGTACATTTATTTATCTTTTTGGTATGTTATTTATAGGTATATCTCAAATATCATTTATGGGTATGTGTTCAAGACATATAGGTGTATTTGTTTTGGGTATATTATTTACGGGTATGCCTCCAATACAATTTACGGTATGTATTCAAAATGGGTATATTATCTTTGGGTATTTCACAATTAAAATTAAATCAGTTATTTTTAAAACACAGTACGTGTAATTTTTTATAACATAGTACGTATATTTTATTTTGGTACATTATTTACGGGTATGTCTCAAGTATCATTTACGGGTACGTGTTCAAGGCATATACATGTATTTTATTTTTTGGGTATATTACTTTTGGGGTCTGTCTCCAATACCATTTATGCGTATGTATTCAAAAGAGTATATTATTTGGGTATGTCAACATATACGGGTATATACTCGTCAAATGATTTTAAATTGATAGTACCCAATACAATTACGGATATGCGAAACTGAGAGTACTCAATATATTTTAGGTATGTGCGTACTTATCATATTTATCTACAACTACATACCCTCACGTGAAAATTATATATGTATACCTAATTGTTTTTCATATTTCCCTAATATATGAATATATACATCTACATACCCATGCATGAAACATACGCATACCTATTAGTTTTTTATATTTCCCTTCAATAATTTATGTATACCCAGGCATGAAATATATGAATATATACCCCAATAATGCATAGGAATTATACCAAACTGTTTTTTGAAGTACATAGTCCAAAAAAGTGGATATACGAAATTGAAATATATGCGTACATACCCCAATATACTCGCGAATACATGATCTAATCTTTTATGTGGAAAGGTAAGAGAGAGAAAATTAATAAAAGGAAATGCTTCATGTTGTTTCATAGATGGAATGTCTTGCATGCAAACAAATTAGGGAAGAAACTAAAAGTTGTACTAACGGGTTGGACCCGATCAAGGTGCCCAGGCAC
>NC_041382.1:32945578-32946875 GCF_002162155.2 Triticum dicoccoides
ATGTACTACTTCCATTTCAAAATAATAAAAGTCTTGGATTTGTCCAAAGTCAAAGTTGTTTTACTTTGGCCTAGTTTATATTTTGAGATATTTTGAGATAATGAGTCATTCGTGGATTAGAACAATATATTAACATCTACAACATCAAATTAATCTTTTGAGATATTTTGTGACATATATTTTTGTATTATGTGTATTTAGTATTGTAGATCTCAACACATTTTTTCTATTGATTTGGTCAAACTTAAGCAAGTTTAACTTAGGAAAACCCTATAACTTCAATTATTTTGGAACGGAGGGAGTAAGTGAAAATTCCTATCTGAATTAGGTACACACTTGCCGTCTCAACGAGGCCAATCTGGTTTAGCATAAATATCGATGTTCTGTAATTACTTAACTAGTCCATGTTTTGTGGTGTACATTACTTAGGCATGCAGTTCACTGTCTAACCCGAGCAAGATAATGAGTCATGCAGATATCAGAAGAAAAACATTTCTATCTAAACGCACAAAAGTATTACACTACCGTGACTCTGCAATAGTATGCATCTAAACGAACATTTCTATCTGAATTAGGTACATAACCACCGTCCCAACAAGGCAAATCCAGTTTGGTGTACAATTCGATTTTCAGTAATTCCCTAGCTAGCCCCCTTGGAAGAAAAAAATGGTTCATTTGGTTGTAGCAGGTGAATCATGTTTCAGTCAATTTTGTGTTGTACGGGTGATCGCAGCCATAGATCGAAGGTGAGGAGAGGGCAGACCATAGGCTGAGGGGCCGCAAACAACCTCAACCACCCGGAAGGGCCTGCGAGCGCCAAGACAGTGTGCGCGTGTACACGCAGTTGAACATGAGGTGCTCTGGAGTCTCTACCGCCCAACGGAAGGCAGACGACACACTGGAATGATGTGGCGGTGATGGAAATGGGCCGCCCACGGCAGACGGCGACGGTGGAAAGCGAACAACGAACTTGCATTCGGGAGCGTGGTTGCGCCAAATAGTGAGGACCCTAGTAGAAAACAGGGCTTTGGTTGGGGCCTCGCCAGCCCATTAGTCCCGGTTCAGTTACGAACCGGGATTCATGGGGACATACGTCCCGGTTCGTGCACCCAGGGGCCCGACCGGGGCCTCGTGGGCATTGGTCCCGGTTCGTCTGGATCCATTTGTCCTGATTCCTGGCACGAACTGGGACCAATGGGCCTCGCTCGTGGCACACATACATTGATCCTGATTCGTGTCTCGAACCGGGATAGA
Organism: Triticum dicoccoides; assembly: GCF_002162155.2. NCBI lineage: Eukaryota > Viridiplantae > Streptophyta > Magnoliopsida > Poales > Poaceae > Triticum > Triticum dicoccoides. The sequence goes on from NC_041382.1 coordinate 32,946,833, forward strand.
AGGGTGGCCTTTAGTCCCGGTTCCAGCCATGAATCGGGACAAA
>NC_041382.1:32947082-33026466 GCF_002162155.2 Triticum dicoccoides
GTTTTTTCGGCCGACGAGGGGAGGGCATTTGGGTGCTCTAGCTCACCTCCTATGCACATCAGGTGTTCGATGAAATGCCCGAGCCACACTAGTTAAGTTTTCTCCTCTCGAAGCTCAACCTCCAAGCTCCATTTTCCTCGAGATTTGCATAGGTTTAGCGGTCCGTCACGTCGCGTCCCCGTCTTCACCGCCGTTGATCGCCCGCGCTGATCTCGTCGCCGACACCACCGTGGTGAGCCTCTTGTTCTTATCTTCCTTCTGAAAGAAAAATAATTCTTACTTTAGATGGACACTTGTCTAATTGTCTTACTTTTGACACATATAATTATATATAATGCACGCAGATGAACCGACAATGGATGTACGGTGACAGACACACCTCCGAGTACATTAAGGGCCTGCATAATTTTCTCGAAGTGGCCGAGGCAAACAAGCAGAATGGTTTTATGTGTTGTCTATGCCCTATATGTGGGAATATGAAGTCATACTCTGACCAGAAAATCCTTCACACCCACTTGCTTTATAAGGGTTTCATGCCACACTATAATGTTTGGACGAAGCACGGAGAAATAGGGGTTATGATGAAAGACATCGAAGAAGAAGAGGACGATGACAACTATGTGCCCCCTGAATACCGTGATGCTGGAACGAGGGAAGCTGCTGAAGATCAAGAGGAACCAGACGATGTGCCCGATGATGATGATCTCCGCCGGGTCATTGTTGATGCAAGGACACAGTGCAAAAGTCAAAAGGAGAAGGTAAAGTTCGATCGCATGTTAGAGGATCACAAAAAGGGTTGTACCCCAATTGCAAAGATGGCAACACAAAGCTCGGTACCATAGTGAAATTGCTGTAGTGGAAGGCAGAGAATGATGTGTCTGACAAAGGATTTGAGAAGCTACTGAAAATATTGAAAAAGAAGCTTCCAAACGATAATGAATTGCCTGACAGTACGTACGCAGCAAAGAAGGTTGTATGCCCTCTAGGATTGGAGGTGTTGAAGATACATGCATGCCCTAATGACTGCATCCTTTACTGCGGTGCGTACGAGGATTTGAACGCATGCCCGGTATGCGGTGCATTGCGGTATAAGATCAGGCAAGATGACCCTGGTGATGTTGACGGCGAGCCCCCCAAGAAGAGGGTTCCTGCGAAGGTGATGTGGTATGCTCCTATAATATCACGGTTGAAATGTCTGTTCAGAAACGAAGAGCATGCCAAGTTGATGTGATGCCACAGAGAGGACGTAAGAAAGACGGTAAGTTGAGAGCACCCGCTGACGGGTCGCAGTGGAGAAAAATCAATAAAAAGTACTGGGTTGAGTTTGCAGGTGACCCAAGGAATGTATGGTTTGGTTTAAGCACGGATGGCATTAATCCTTTCGGGGAGTAGAGCAGCAATCACAACACATGGCCCGTGACTCTATGTATGTATAACCTTCCTCCTTGGATGTGCATGAAGCAGAAGTTCATTACGATGCCAGTTCTCATCCAAGGCCCTAAGCAACCCGGCAACGACATTGATGTGTACCCAAGGCCATTAGTTGAAGAACTTTTACAGTTGTGGAATGGAAACGGTGTACGTGTGTGGGATGAGCACAAACAGGAGGAATTTAACCTGCACGCGTTGTTGTTTGTAACCATCAACGCTTGGCGCAATGTCTTGTCAGTTTCGAGCTGGTGTTCCCACCATCCTTCTTCAATATCATGACGCACGTCCTAGTTCATCTAGTCGACGAGATTGTCATTCTGGGCCCTGTATTTCGACACAATATGTTCCCCTTTGAGAGGTTTATGGGAGTCCTAAAGAAATATGTCAATAACCGCGCTAGGCTAGAAGGAAGCATCTCCATGGGCCATCAAACAGAGGATGTCATTGGGTTTTGTGTTGACTTCATTCCTGGCCTTAAGAAGATAGGTCTCCCTATATTACGACGATCTTCTGTTTTTTGGACTTCACCTCTTTTCTGCTGGCAGTGCTGTGTCCTCCTTCTATTTTTCCGACGATCTTCTTGTTGTTCGCCGGAAACCAGAAGTTGTGGAGGACGGTGCAGCCTTGGATGAACCCATGGCCAAGTTGTTGAGTGTGGTGCGGTGGCTGTCTCTCAGCGGCGGGGAAGCAGACCTGAGGCGGCGAACGACGGCGTAGCGGGAACAGCTCAGGTGCGGTGGACGGTTGCGACAGTGGAGCCGCAGCAGTGAGGCGCGGGACGACATGGTCAGAGTGGTTCTGGTACGGCGCACGTCGGTGTCGGCGTCATGGAGGAAGCTCTGCCTCCGCTCCAGCTGCTAAGTCCTTGAGGGCTGCTACCTCTTGAGCTTGCGTTGGATTTCCCCGAAGAGGAAAGGATGATGCAGCAGAGTAGCGTAAGTATTTTCCTCAGTTTTTGAGAACCAAGGTACCAATCCAGTAGGAGGCCACGCTCAAGTCCCTCGTACATGCACAAAACGATAGCTACTCGCAACCAACGCGATTAGGGGTTGTCAATCCCTTCACGGTCACTTACGAGAGTGAGATCTGATAGATATAATATTTTTGGTATTTTTGATATAAAGATGCAAAGTAAAAAGTAAAAGCAAAGTAAAAAAGCAAAGCAAGATTAAAGGGATGGAGATTGATATGATGAGAATAGACCGGCCATAGGTTTCACTAGTGGCTTCTCTCAAGAGCATAAGTATTCTACAGTGGGTGAACAAATTACTATTGAGCAATTGACAGAATTGAGCATAGTTATGAGAATATCTAGGCATGATCATGTATATACGCATCACGTCCGTGACAAGTAGATTGAAATGATTCTGTATCTACTACTATTACTCCACTCATCGACCGCTATCCAGCATGCATCTAGAGTATTAAGTTAAAAACAGAGTAACGCTTTAAGCAAGATGACATGATGTAGAGAGATAAATTCATGCAATATGAAATAAATCCCATCTTGTTATCCTCGATGGCAGCGATGCAATACGTGCCTTGCTGCCCCTTCTGTCACTGGGAAAGGACACCGCAAGATCGAACCCAAAGCTAAGCACTTCTCCCATGGCAAGAACTACCAATCTAGTTGGCCAAACCAAACAGATAATTCAAAGAGACTTGCAAAGATAACCAATCATACATAAAAGAATTCAGAGAAGATTCAAATATTATTCATAGATAGACTTGATCATAAACCCACAATTCATCGGTCTCAACAAACACACCGCAAAAACAAGATTACATCGAATAGATCTCCACAAGAGAGGGGGAGAACTTTGTATTGAGATCCAAAGAGAGATAAGAAGCCATCTAGCTACTAACTATGGACCCGAAGGTCTGAGGTAAACTACTACACTTCATCGGAGAGGCTATGATGATGTAGAAGCCCTCCGTGATGACGGCCCTCTTCCGGCGGAGCTCCGGAACAGGCCCCAAGATGGGATCTCGTGGATATAGAAAGTTGCGGCGGTGGAATTAGGTTTTTGGCTCCTGTTCTGATTGTTTGGGGGTACGTGTGTATATATAGGAGGAAGGAGTACGTTGGTGGAGCTCCGAGGGGCCCACGAGGCAGGGGGTGCGCCCTAGGGGGGGGCGCCCCCACCCTCGTGACCGCCTCTTTTGTTCCTTGGAGCAGGGTCCAAGTCTCCTGGATCACGTTCGGTGAGAAAATCACGTTCCCGAAGGTTTTATTCCGTCTGGACTCCGTTTGATATTCCGTTTCTTCAAAACACTGAAATAGGCCAAAAACACCAATTCTGGGCTGGGCCTCCGGTTAATAGGTTAGTCCCAAAAATAATATAAAAGTGGAAAATAAAGCCCAATATAGTCCAAAACAGTAGATAATATAGCATGGAGCAATCAAAAATTATAGATACGTTGGAGACGTATCAAGCATCCCCAAGCTTAATTCTTGCTCGTCCTCGAGTAGGTAAACGATAAAAAGAGAATTTTTTGATGCGGAGTGCTACTTGGAATAATTTCAATGCAAATCTTCTTAATTGTGATATGAATATTCAGATTAGAAAGATTCAAGGCAAAAGTTTATATTGACATAAAAATAATAATACTTCAAGCATACTAACAAAGCAATTATGTCTTCTCAAAATAACATGGCCAAAGAAAGTTATCCCTACAAAATCATATAGTCTGGCTATGCTCTATCTTCACCACACAAAATATTTAAATCATGCACAACCCTGATGACAAGCCAAGCAATTGTTTCATACTCTAACTTTTTCAAAACTTTTTCAATCTTCACGCAATACATGAGCGTGAGCCATGGATATAGCACTATAGGTGGAATAGAATGGTGGTTGTGGGGAAGACAAAAAGAGGGTAAGATAGTCTCACATCAACTAGGTGTATCAATGGGCTATGGAGATGCCCATCAATAGATATCAATGTGAGTGAGTAGGGATTGCCATGCAACGGATGCACTAGAGCTATAAGTATATGAAAGCTCATCGAAAGAAACTAAGTGGGTGTGCATCCAAATTGCTTGCTCATGAAGACCTAGGGCAATTTGAGGAAGCCCGTCATTGGAATATACAAGCCAAGTTCTATAATGAAAGATTCCCACTAGTATATGAAAGTGATAACATGAGAGACTTTCTACTATGAAGATCATGGTGCTACTTTGAAGCACAAGTGTGGTAAAAGGATAGTAACATTGTCCCTTCTCTCTTTTTCTCTCATTTTTTTTATTTGGGCCTTTTCTCCTTTTTTTATGGCCTCTTTTTTTTCGTCCGGAGTCTCATCCCGGCTTGTGGGGGAGTCATAGTCTCCATCATTCTTTCCTCACTGGGACAATGCTCTAATAATGATGATCATCACACTTTTATTTTTCTTACAACTCAACAATTACAACTTGATACTTAGAACAAAATATGACTCTATATGAATGCCTCCGGCGGTGTACCGGGATATGCAATATGACAATGATGGAGTGTGTCATAATAAACGGAACGGTGGAAAGTTGCATGGCAATATATATCGGAATGGCTATGGAAATGCCATAATAGGTAGGTATGGTGGCTGTTTTGAGGAAGATATATGGTGGGTGTATGATACCGGCGAACGGTGCGCGGTATTAGAGAGGCTAGCAAAGGTGGAAGGGTGAGAGTGCGTATAATCCATGGACTCAACATTAGTCATAAAGAACTCATATACTTATTGCAAAAATCTAGAAGTTATCAAAGCAGAGTATTACGCGCATGCTCCTAGGGGGATAGATTGGTAGGAAAAGACCATCGCTCGTCTCCGACCGCCACTCATAAGGAAGACAATCAATAAATAAATCATGCTCCGACTTCATCACATAACGGTTCACCATACGTGCATGCTACGAGAATCACAAGCTTCAACACAAGTATTCTTTAAATTCACAACTACTCAACTAGCATGACTTTAATATTATCACCTCCATATCTCAAAAAAAATTATCATGCTTCAATCTTTTCTTAGTATTCAACAGAGTCAAATGAAAGTTTCACAAATCTTGAATTCCAAGCATATTATTATTAAGCAAATTACCATGCTATTAAGAGACTCTCAAAATAATTTAAGTGAAGCATATAGAGCAAAATTATAACGCTGAAAAGAATATAAGTGAAGCACATAGAGCAAAAACTACTTAGCTCTAAAGATATAAGTGAAGCACATAGAGTATTCTATCAAATTCTAATTCATGTATGGCTCTCTCAAAAGGTGTGTACAGCAATAATGATTGTGGCACACTAACAAAAAAGACACAAATAATACAAGACGCTCCAAGCAAAACACATATCATGTTGGTGAATAAAAATATAGCTCCAAGTAAAGTTACCGATAGAAGTAGACGAAAGAGGGGATGCCTTCCGGGGCATCCCCAAGCTTTGGCTTTTAGGTGTCCTTAGATTATCTTGGGGGTGCCATGGGCATCCCCAATCTTAGGCTCTTGCCACTCCTTGTTCCATAGTCCATCAAATCCTTACCCAAAATTTGAAAACTTCACAACACAAAACTTAAAGTAGAAAACTCGTGAGCTCCGTTAGCGAAAGAAAACAAAAGACCACTTCAAGGTACTGTAATGAACTCATTCTTTATTTATATTGGTGTTAAACCTACTGTATTCCAACTTCTCTATGGATTATAAACTATTTTACTAGCCATAGATGTATTAAAATAAGCAAACAACACACGAAAAACAGAATCTGTCAAAAACAGAACAGTCTGTAGTAATCTGTAACTAGCGCAAGATCTGGAACCCCAAAAATTCTAAAATAAATTGCTGGACGTGAGGAATTTATCTATTAATCATCTGCAAAAAGAATTAACTATATAACACTCTCCAAATAAAAATTACAGCAGTTCTCGTGAGCGCTAAAGTTTCTGTTTTTTACAGCAAGTTCAACAAGACTTTCCCCAAGTCTTCCCAATGGTTCTACTTGGCACAAACACTAATTAAACACAAAAAAACACAACCATAACAGAGGCTAGATAATTTATTTATTACTAAACAGGAGAAAAAAGCAAGGAATAAAAATAAAATTGGGTTGCCTCCCAACCAGCACTATCGTTTAACGCCCCTAGCTAGGCATAACAACGAGGATAGATCTAGGTATTGCCATAATAGTTAGATAGATTATTAAAAATCATTTCATATTCTCTACGTTCGGCAGAAAGTTTTGTTTGAGGCAAGCAAAAGTAATCAAAAGGACTAAATTTAACGGGACAAAAGTCCCCAAGATCAACCTTGGGAGGTATAGGTTCCTCCTTTGGTCCTTCATAATGCACAACCAATTCATCATTATAAGCATTCTTTTGACAGAACTTTGTGAGCCTATATTCAAGAGAATATCCTAGTTCATTATTTCGAATAGCCAAATCATTATTAAGTTCAGAAATTCTATCAACTAAAACATTGGTAGGAACACTTTTCCTAAGATTTTCATTGAAAGCAACATAGTCTAGAGATTGAAAACGCATTATTTCTTCTTGATCAAAGAGGATAGCCTCTATGGGAGGACGGCAAGAGTCCACCCTACAATGCGCAAAGATTTCTTTGGCTTCTTTTATTATGAATCTAAACTCATGAGCCAAAAAGATAGTAGCGGCACGCTTAACAGAAGAATGCTCAATATTAGAAAAATCTAGAAAAATCCTTTGTATGGAAGGATGCATGTGCATGAATTGTCTTTCAAGTTCAACTACAAGCATGGCAATAGCGTCCGCAAGACTACTAGTTCTGTGAAGTATAGAACTACCCATAGAAGGTAAAGCACCGGCACAAGTAAAGAAATCTTGAATAACTCCTTTTCCAATAATATTACCACTACCAACACGGAATTTTTTTGTATGAAAGATGGTAGGTTCTTTAGCAGGAGCATCAGAATTTTTTATGATATTATTATTGTCCATATCGACAATAATTTCCCCGATTTCAAACATAGAGGCAGAAGGTAAAGGACTTGACATAATGACAAGCAAACAAACTAACACACAAGCAAACAAAAAGGCAAGCGGAGAAAGAGAAGGAGAAGGAGATTGGGAAAGAGAGGGCGAATAAAACGGCAAGGGTGATGTGGGGGAGAGGAAAACGAGAGGCAAATGGCAAATAATGTAATGCAAGAGATAGGGATTGTGATGGGTACTTGGTATTTGACTTTTTGCGTAGACTCCCCGGCAACGGCGCTAGAAATTCTTCTTGCTACCTCTTGAGATTGCGTTGGATTTCCCCAAAGAGGAAAGGATGATGCAGCAGAGTAACGTAAGTATTTCCCTCAGGTTTTGAGAACCAAGGTATCAATCCAGTAGGAGGCCACGCTCAAGTCCCTCATACCTGCACAAAACGATAGCTACTCGCAATCAACGCGATTAGGGGTTGTCAATCCCTTCACGGTCACTTACAAGAGTGAGATCTGATAGATATAATATTTTGTTGGGGAACGTAGCTGAATTTTAAAAAAATTCTACGCATCACCAAGATCAATCTATGGAGTCATCTAGCAACGAGGGAAAGAGGAGTGCATCTACATACCCTTGTAGATCACGAGCGGAAGCGTTCAAGAGAACGGGGTTGATGGAGTCGTACTCGACGTGATTCAAATCACCGATGACCAAGTGCCGAACGGACGGACCTCCGCGTTCAACACACGTACGGTTGGGAGATGTCTCCTCCTTCTTGATCCAGCAAGGGGGAAGGAGAGGTTGATGAAGATCCAGCAGCACGACGGCGTGGTGGTGGAAGCAACGGTGATCTCGGCAGGGCTTCGCCAAGCGCTGGGAGACGGAGGAGTGTCACGGGAGGGAGAGGGAGAGGCCAGGGGCTTGGGTGCGCAGCCCTCCCTTCCCCCCACTATATATAGGGTGCCTAGGGGGGGCACCGGCCCTAGGAGATCCAATCTCCTAGGGGGGCGGTGGCCAAGGGGGTGCCTTGCCCCCCAAGGCAAGGGTGGCGCCCCCACCCCTAGGGTTTCTAACCCTAGGCGCAGGGGGAGGCCCAAGGGGGGAACACCAGCCCACTAGGGGCTGGTTCCCCTCCCACTTCAGCCCATGGGGCCCTCCGGGATAGGTGTCCCTACCCGGTGGACCCACGGGACCCTTCCGGTGGTCCCAGTACAATACCGGTGACCCCCGAAACCTTCCCAATGGCCGAAACTGGACTTCCTATATATGAATCTTTACCTTCGGACCATTCCAGAACTCCTCGTGACGTCCGGGATCTCATCTAGGACTCCGAACAACTTTCGGGTTACCGTGTGCTAATAGCTCTACAACCCTAGCATCACTGAACCTTAAGTGTGTAGACCCTACGGGTTCGGGAGACATGCAGACATGACCGAGAAGCCTCTCCGATCAATAACCAACAGCGGGATCTGGATACCCATGTTGGCTCCCACATGCTCCATGATGATCTCATCGGATGAACCACGATGTCGAGGATACAATCAATCCGTATAGAATTCCCTTTGTCAATCGGTACATTACTTGCCCGAGACTCGATCGTCGGTATCCCAATATCTTGTTCAGTCTCGTTACCGGCAAGTCACTTTACTTGTACCGTAATGCATGATCCCGTGATCAACCACTTGATCACATTGAGCTCATTATGATGATGCATTACCGAGTGGGCCCAGAGATACCTCTCCGTCATACGGAGTGACAAATCCCAGTCTCGATTCGTGCCAACCCAACAGACACTTTTGGAGATACCTGTAATGTACCTTTATAGTCACCCAGTTACGTTGTGACGTTTGGCACACCCAAGGCACTCCTACAGTATCCGGGAGTTGCACAATCTCATGGTCTAAGGAAATGATACTTGACATTCAGAAAAGCTACAGCAAACGAACTACATGATCTTTGAGCTAAGCTTAGGATTGGGTCTTGTCCATCACATCATTCTCCTAATGATGTGATCCCATTATCAATGACATCCAATGTCCATAGTCAGGAAACCATGACTATCTTTTGATCAACAAGCTAGTCAACTAGAGGCTCACTAGGGACGTGTTGTGGTCTATGTATTCACACATGTATTACGATTTCCGGATAACACAATTATAGCATGAACAATAGACAATTATCATGAACAAAGAAATATAATAATAACCATTTTATTATTGCCTCTAGGGCATATTTCCAACAGTCTCCCACTTGCACTAGAGTCAATATTCTAGTTACATTGTGATGAATCGAACACCCATGCAGTTCTGGTGTTGATCATGTTTTGCTCTAGGGAGAGGTTTAGTCAACGGATCTGCTACATTCAGGTCCGTATGTACTTTACAAATCTCTAAGTCTCCATTTTGAACACTTTCACGAATGGAGTTGAAGCGACGCTTGATATGCCTGGTCTTCCTGTGAAACCTGGGCTCCTTGGCAAGGGCAATAGCTCCAGTGTTGTCACAGAAGAGAGTCATTGGGCCCGATGCATTGGGTATGACTCCTAGGTCGGTAATGAACTCCTTCACCCAGACTGCTTCTTGTGCTGCCTCCAAGGCTACCATGTACTCCGCTTCACATGTAGATCCCGCCACAATGCTTTGCTTGCAACTGCACCAGCTTACTGCCCCACCATTCAAAATATACACGTATCCGGTTTGTGACTTAGAGTCATCCAGATCTGTGTCGAAGCTAGCATCGACGTAACCCTTTACGATGAGCTCTTCGTCACCTCCATAAACGAGAAACATTTCCTTGGTCCTTTTCAGGTACTTCAGTATATTCTTGACCGTTGTCCAGTGTTCCATGCCGGGATTACTTTGGTACCTTCCTACCAAACTTACGGCAAGGTTTACATCAGGTCTGGTACACAACATAGCATACATGATAGACCCTATGGCCGAGGCATAGGGGACGACACTCATCTTTTCTCTATCTTCTGCCGTGGTCAGGCATTGAGCCGTGCTCAATCTCGTACCTTGCAATACAGGCAAGAACCCCTTCTTTGACTGATCCATTTTGAACTTCTTCAATATCTTGTCAAGGTATGTACTCTGTGAAAGACCAATGAGGCGTCTCGATCTATCTCTATAGATCTTGATGCCTAATATATAAGCAGCTTCTCCAAGGTCCTTCATTGAAAAACACTTGTTCAAGTAGGCCTTTATGCTTTCCAAGAATTTTATATCATTTCCCATCAACAGTATGTCATCCACATACAAGATGAGAAATGCTACAGAGCTCCCACCCACTGTCTTGTAAATACAGGCTTCTCCATAAGTCTGCATAAACCCAAACGCTTTGATCATCTCATCAAAGCAAATGTTCCAACTCCGAGATGCTTGCACCAGCCCATAAATCGAGCGTTGGAGCTTGCACACCTTGTCAGCATTCTTAGGATCGACAAAACCTTCCGGCTGCATCATATACAATTCTTCCTTAAGGAAACCATTAAGGAATGCCGTTTTGACGTCCATTTGCCATATCTCATAATCATAGAATGCGGCAATTGCTAACATAATTCGGACGGACTTCAGCTTTGCTACGGGTGAGAAAGTCTCATCGTAGTCAACCCCTTGAACTTGTTGATAACCCTTAGCGACAAGCCGAGCTTTATAGATGGTCACATTACCATCCGCGTCTGTCTTCTTCTTAAAGATCCATTTATTTTCTATGGCACGCCGATCAACGGGCAAGTCAGTCAAAGTCCATACTTCGTTTTCATACATGGATCCTATCTCGGATTTCATGGCTTCCAGCCATTTGTCAGAATCCGGGCCCGCCATCGCTTCTTCATAGTTCGAAGGTTCACCGTTGTCTAACAACATGATTTCCAAGACAGGGTTGCCGTACCACTCTGGTGCGGAACGTGTCCTTGTGGACCTACGAAGTTCAGTAGCAACTTGATCTGAAGTTTCATGATCATCATCAACTTCCTCTCTAGTCGGTGCAGGCACCTCAGGAACATTTTCTTGAGCTACTCCACTTACCGTTTCAAGAGGTAATACTTCATCAAGTTCTACCTTCCTCCCACTTATTTCTTTCGAGAGAAACTCTTTCTCTAGAAAGGACCCATTCTTGGCAACAAAGATCTTGCCTTCGGATCTGAGGTAGAAGGTATACCCAACAGTTTCTTTAGGGTATCCTATGAAGACGCATTTTTCCGACTTGGGTTCGAGATTTTCAGGTTGAAGTTTCTTGACATAAGCATCGCATCCCCAAACTTTTAGAAACGACAGCTTAGGTTTCTTCCCAAACCATAATTCATACGGTGTCGTCTCAACGGATTTCGACGGAGCCCTATTTAAAGTGAATGCGGCAGTCTCTAAAGCATAGCCCCAAAATGACAGCGGTAAATCAGTAAGAGACATCATAGATCGCACCATATCTAATAGAGTGTGATTACGACGTTCGGACACACCATTACGCTGAGGTGTTCCAGGCGGCGTGAGTTGTGAAACTATTCCACATTTTCTCAAGTGTGTGCCAAATTCGTGACTCAAGTATTCTCCCCCACGATCTGATCGCAAGAACTTGATTTTCCTGTCACGTTGATTCTCAACCTCACTCTGAAATTCCTTGAACTTTTCAAAGGTCTCAGACTAGTGTTTCATTAAGTAGACATACCCATATCTACTCAAGTCATCAGTGAGGGTGAGAACATAACGATAGCCACCGCGAGCCTCAACACTCATTGGACCACACACATCAGTATGTATGATTTCCAATAAGTTGGTTGCTCGCTCCATTGTTCCTGAGAACGGAGTCTTGGTCATTTTACCCATGAGGCATGGTTCGCACGTGTCAAATGATTTGTAATCAAGAGACTCTAAAAGTCCATCTGCATGGAGCTTCTTCATGCGTTTGGCACCTATGTGACCAAGACGGCAGTGCCACAAGTATGTGGGACTATCATTATCAACCTTACATCTTTTGGTATTCACACTATGAATATGTGTAGCATTACGCTCGAGATTCATTAAGAATAAACCATTCACCATCGGAGCATGACCATAAAACATATCTCTCATATAAATAGAACAACCATTATTCTCGGATTTAAATGAGTAGCCATCTCGTATTAAACGAGATCCTGATACAATGTTCATGCTCAAAGCTGGCACTAACAATTATTGAGGTTTAAAACTAATCCCGTAGGTAAATGTAGAGGTAGCGTGCCGACGGCGATCACATCGACCTTGGAACCATTCCCGACGCGCATCGTCACCTCGTCCTTCGCCAGTCTCCGTTTATTCCGCAGCTCCTGCTTTGAGTTACAAATGTGAGCAACCGCACCGGTATCAAATACCCAAGAGCTACTACAAGTACTGGTAAGGTACACATCAATTACATGTATATCACATATACCTTTCGTGATGCCGGCCTTCTTGTCCGCTAAGTATTTGGGGCAGTTCCGCTTCCAGTGACCACTTCCCTTGCAATAAAAGCACTCAGTCTCGGGCTTGGGTCCATTCTTTGGCTTCTTCCCGGCAGCTTGCTTACCGGGCACGGCAACTCCCTTGCCGTCCTTCTTGAAGTTCTTCTTACCCTTGCCTTTCTTGAACTTAGTGGTTTTATTCACCATCAACACTTGATGTTCCTTTTTGACTTCTACCTCTGCTGATTTCAGCATTGCAAATACTTCAGGAATGGTCTTTTCCATCCCCTGCATATTGAAGTTCATCACAAAGCTCTTGTAGCTCGGTGGAAGCGACTGAAGGATTCTGTCAATGACCGCGTCATCTGGGAGATTAACTCCCAGCTGAGTCAAGCGGTTATGCAACCCAGACATTTTGAGTATGTGCTCACTGACAGAACTATTTTCCTCCATCTTATAGCTGAAGAACTTGTCGGAGACTTCATATCTCTCGACCCGGGCATGAGCTTGAAAAACCATTTTTAGCTCTTCGAACATCTCATATGCTCCGTGTCTCTCAAAACGCTTTTGGAGCCCCGGTTCTAAGCTGTAAAGCATGCCACACTGAACGAGGGAGTAATCATCAGCACGTGTCTGCCAAGCATTAATAACGTCTTGGTTCTGTGGGACGGGAGCGTCACCTAGCGGTGCTTCTAGGACATAATCTTTCTTGGTAGCTATGAGGATGATCCTCAGGTTCCGGACCCAGTCCGTATAGTTGCTGCCATCGTCTTTCAACTTGGTTTTCTCTAGGAACGCGTTGAAGTTGAGGACAACGTGGGCCATTTGATCTACAAGACATATTGTAAAGATTTTAGACTAAGTTCATGATAATTAAGTTCATCTAATCAAATTATTAAATGAACCCCCACTCAGATAGACATCCCTCCAGTCATCTAAGTATAACATGATCCGAGTTAACTAGGCCGTGTCCGATCATCACGTGAGACAGACTAGTCAACATCTGTGAACATCTTCATGTTGATCGTATCTTCTATACGACTCATGCTCGACCTTTCGGTCTTCTGTGTTCCGAGGCCATGTCTGTACATGCTAGGCTCGTCAAGTCAACCTAAGTGTATTGCGTGTGTAAATCTGGCTTCCACCCGCTGTATTCGAACGTTAGAATCTATCACACCCGATCATCACGTGGTGCTTTGAAACAATGAACCTTCGCAATGGTGCACAGTTAGGGGGAACACTTTCTTGAAATTATTACGAGGGATCATGTTATTTAAGCTACCGTCGTTCTAAGCAAATAAGATGTAAAACATGATAAACATCACATGCAATCAAATAGTGACATGATATGGCCAATATCATTTTCTCCTTTGATTTCCATCTTCGGGGCTCCATGATCATCGTTGTCACCGGCATGACACCATGATCTCCATCATCATGATCTCCATCATCATGTCTTCTTGAAGTTGTCTCGTCATCTATTACTTCTACTACTATGGCTAATGCTTTAGCAATAAAGTAAAGTAATTACATGATGTTTATGTTGACACGCAGGTCATAAATAAATAAAGACAACTCCTATGGCTCCTGCCGGTTGTCATACTCATCGACATGCAAGTCGTGATTCCTATTACAAGAACATGATCAATCTCATACATCACATATATCATTCATCATTCATCACAACCTTTGGCCATATCACATCACAAAACACTTGCTGCAAAAACAAGTTAGACGTCGTCTAATTGTTGTTGTAAGTTTTTATGTGGCTGCTATAGGTTTCTAGCAAGAACGTTTCTTACCTACGCCAAAACCACAACGTGAGTTTCCAATTTCTATTTACCCTTCATAAGGACCCTGTTCATCGAATCCGATCCGACTAAAGTGGGAAAGACAGACACCTGCCAGCCACCTTATGCAACTAGTGCATGTCAAACGGTGGAACCGGTCTCACGTAAGCGTACGTGTAAGGTTGGTCCGGGCCGCTTCATCCCACGATGCCGCCAAATCAAGATAAGACTAGTAACGGCAAGCAAATTGACAATATCGATGCCCACAACTACTTTGTGTTCTACTCGTGCATAGTAACTACGCATAGACCTAGCTCTGATACCACTGTTGGGGAACGTAGCTAAATTTTAAAAAAAATTCTACGCATCACCAAGATCAATCTATGGAGTCATCTAGCAATGAGGGAAGAGGAGTGCATCTACATACCCTTGTAGATCACGAGCGGAAGCGTTCAAGAGAACGGGGTTGATGGAGTCGTACTCGACGTGATTCAAATCACCGATGACCAAGTGCCGAACGGACGGCACCTTCGCATTCAACACACGTACGGTTGGGAGACGTCTCCTCCTTCTTGATCCAGCAAGGGGGAAGGAGAGGTTGATGAAGATCCAGCAGCACGACGGCGTGGTGGTGGAAGCAACAGTGATCTCGGCAGGGCTTCGCCATGCGCTGGGAGACGAAGGAGTGTCACGGGAGGAAGAGGGAGAGGCCAGGGGCTTGGGTGCGCAGCCCTCCCTCCCCCCCACTATATATAGGGTGCCTAGGGGGTGCCGGCCCTAGGAGACCCAATCTCCTAGGGGGCGGCGGCCAAGGGGGTGCCTTGCCCCCCAAGGCAAGGGTGGCGCCCCCACCCCTAGGGTTTCTAACCTTAGGCGCAGGGGGAGGCCCAAGGGGGGGCGCACCAGCCCACTAGGGGCTGGTTCCCCTCCCACTTCAGCCCATGGGGCCCTCCGGGATAGGTGGCCCCACCCGGTGGACCCCCGGGACCCTTCCGGTGGTCCCGGTACAATACCGGTGACCCCCAAAACCTTCTCGATGGCCGAAACTAGACTTCCTATATATGAATATTTACCTCCGGACCATTCCGAAACTCCTCGTGACGTCCGGGATCTCATCCGGGACTCCGAAAAACTTTCGGGTTACCGTGTGCTAATAGCTCTACAACCCTAGCGTCACCGAACCTTAAGTGTGTAGACCCTACGGGTTCGGGAGACATGCAGACATGACCGAGAAGCCTCTCCGGTCAATAACCAACAGCGGGATCTGGATACCCATGTTGGCTCCCACATGCTCCACGATGATCTCATCGGATGAACCACGATGTCGAGGATTCAATCAATCCGTATACAATTCCCTTTGTCAATCGGTACGTTACTTGCCCGAGACTCGATCGTCGGTATCCCAATACCTTGTTCAGTCTCGTTACTGGCAAGTCACTTTACTCATACCGTAATGCATGATCCCGTGATCAACCACTTGATCACATTAAGCTCATTATGATGATGCATTGCCGAGTGGGCCCAGAGACACCTCTTCGTCATACAGAGTGACAAATCCTAGTCTCGATTCGTGCCAACCCAACAGACACTTTTGGAGATACCTGTAATGTACCTTTATATTCACCCAGTTACGTTGTGACGTTTGGCACACCCAAGGCACTCCTACGATATCCGGGAGTTGCACAATCTCATGGTCTAAGGAAATGATACTTGACATTCAGAAAAGCTACAGCAAACGAACTACATGATCTTTGAGCTAAGCTTAGGATTGGGTCTTGTCCATGACATCATTCTCCTAATGATGTGATCCCATTATCAATGACATCCAATGTCCATAGTAAGGAAACCATGACTATCTTTTGATCAACGAGCTAGTCAACTAGAGGCTCACTAGGGACGTGTTGTGGTCTATGTATTCACACATGTATTACGATTTCCGGATAACACAATTATAGCATGAACAATAGACAATTATCATGAACAAAGAAATATAATAATAACCATTTTATTATTGCCTCTAGGGCATATTTCCAACATATTTTTGGTATTTTTGATATAAAGATGCAAAGTAAAAAGTAAAAGCAAAGTAAAAAAACAAAAGCAGGATTAAAGGGATGGAGATTGATATGATGAGAATAGACCCGGGGGCCATAGGTTTCACTAGTGGCTTCTCTCAAGAGCATAAGTATTCTACGGTGGGTGAACAAATTACTGTTGAGCAATTGATAGAATTGAGCATAGTTATGAGAATATCTGGGCATGATCATGTATATAGGCATCACGTCCGTGACAAGTAGATCGAAACGATTCTGCATCTACTACTATTACTCCACTCATCGACCGCTATCCAGCATGCATCTAGTGTATTAAGTTGAAAACAGAGTAACGCTTTAAGCAAGATGACATGATGTAGAGAGATAAATTCATGCAATATGAAATAAACCCCATCTTGTTATCCTCGATGGCAATGATGCAATACGTGCCTTGCTACCCCTTCTGTCACTGGGAAAGGACACCGCAAGATCGAACCCAAAGCTAAGCACTTCTCCCATGGCAAGAACTACCAATCTAGTTGGCCAAACCAAACGGATAATTCGAAGAGACTTGCAAAGATAACCAATCATACATAAAAGAATTCAGAGAAGATTCAAATATTATTCATAGATAGACTTGATCATAAACCCATAATTCATCAGTCTCAACAAACACACCGCAAAAAGAAGATTACATCGAATAGATCTCCACAAGAGAGGGGGAGAACTTTGTATTGAGATCCAAAGAGAGAGAAGAAGCCATCTAGCTACTAACTATGGACCCGAAGGTCTGAGGTAAACTACTCACACTTCATCGGAGAGGCTATGATGATGTAGAAGCCCTCCGTGATGACGGCCCTCTTCCGACGGAGCTCCGAAAGAGGCCCCAAGATGGGATCTCGTGGATATAGAAAGTTGCGGCGGTGGAATTAGGTTTTTGGCTCCTGTTCTGATCGTTTGGGGGTACGTGTGTATATATAGGAGGAAGGAGTACGTCGGTGGAGCTCCGAGGGGCCCATGAGGCAGGGGGGCGTGCCCTAGGGGGGGAGCCCCCAACCCTCGTGACCGCCTCTTTTGTTCCTTGTAGCTGGGTCCAAGTCTCCTGGATCATGTTCGGTGAGAAAATCACATTCCCGAAGGTTTTATTCCGTTTGGACTCCGATTGATATTTCGTTTCTTCGAAACACTGAAAGAGGAAAAAAAACAGCAATTCTAGGCTGGGCCTTCGGTTAATAGGTTAGTCCCAAAAATAATATAAAAGTGGAAAATAAAGCCCAATATAGTCCAAAACAGTAGATAATATAGCATGGAGCAATCAAAAATTATAGATACGTTGGAGACGTATCAAGGGTGTTGCGGTTGCGGTTGCGTTGGATGACGACGTCGGGGTACCGGCTCCGGTGTGATGGAGGAGGGCGACGGTGGATTGGCCGCTATGGGGTGGAGGACGGAGGGGGCTGGGGTTTCGCGGCTGGTGGAGAGGGCGTTTTCGCGCCCACAGAGTATGAATGGGGAAACGGAGGGAGGCGGGGAACTAAGGGGGAACAATGTTTCGGTTTGAGACGCGCTTGTTTGAAATTTTGGGAAAGTTACAAACTTTCCCCCCATCTAAAATTTCGGACATATAGCGGGTTGGGGTAGGACAGTCATGTCAGGTAATACGCCGAGTCCTCCACATGGGTCTTTGTATAACACGTCTCGGTCCAACGTATATGTGGTGCAGGATGGAACCGACCCATGAGTCTTCATGTTGACCCACCACAACTAGAAATGATGTGCCCACCACACCACACACGCAATCGGCCACTAAGAAAATAAGCATATACAATAGTACAACGGTATCTAGCTCACGATACGTCTCCATATTTTGTTGATGACACTGACGGACTTTGCATTTGATGTGTGCTCCATATTTTGTTGACGACACTTACGGTCATTGTATTTGAAGCGAAAGCACGATATGGTCACCGGACTTCAGAATAAGCTCATCGCGGTCACCACATACATTTTGTCGTGCTAACCAACATGTGGTTGGATGGTTAGAGGACAGTGGTTTCTCGAGCCCACCAAGGTTAAAGTCCCGGTGCTCGCATTTATCTTGTGTTAATTTTAGTATTTTCCGGCGATGTACGTTCAGTGGGAGGAGACGTTCCACTCGACTACGAGGCACCTATGGTGACTTCGTAAAATCTCAAGATCATATATGCTGGCCCACTCTCTCGAAGGTGCTCACAGGGGTAGGGTTCGCATGTGTGCGCTTATAGCGGTGAGTGCTTGCGTCTGTACCATGTTAAACAAATACATATCATGATTATACGGTCACTGGCTCACCCGTACAACTCCGTATTTTGTTGATGACACAATCAATTGACCAGTCAAACGTTCCACATGGTGCAACTCGTGTTGCACCATCGGGGCGCGTAACCATGGGGCCCACCTGTCAACTTGTATATGAAAGAAAGAAATGGTAGTTTGAGTCTGTACTGTGTTAATAAAATAGGAGTACATTTTAGGGTGATCATACGGTCACTGGCTCACCAATACAGCTCTGTAATTTGTTGATAACATGATCAATTGACTAGTCAAACGGTCCACATTCAGCAGCGCACATTACCATAGGGCCCACCCATCAGCGCGTATATGAATGACAGAAATGGTAATAAATTAGTGGTCGGTGGGTATTCGAAGTCGTGAGACCTCTGGTTGGCAGTCACCGGCAGTTGGGGGGCGTTCATTGGGCGGTGGGGTGGGGATCTCCGGAGAATAAGCTGGGCGGGGGGGGCTACAGGGATGGCCGGTGTGGCGGCGGACCGGTGGGTGGGGAGTGGTTTCGGGGAGGGCGGACCGGTGGTAGGGAGTGGTTTCAGGGAGGGCGGGCCGGCCGCGGGCAGCGGGGGCTGGCGGTTCGGCCGGTGGTGGCTGGCGGCTCAGGGGGTGGAGTTTGATGATAAACTGGAGGCCCTTGATTTCGTATCCAACGGCTGGAAAATCTAATGATCAGAGATGAAGAAGTCAGTCGACTGACGTGTAGCCTCACCCCGCACGTACACATGCACGCACGCAAGACACGCACGCAAGACACGCACACATGTAGGCGTGCAACACTGACACGTACACATGCACGCATGCTGGCGTGCAACACTGACACGTACACATGCACTCACGAACACACGCACATACGCACCCATGCATGCAACACTGAAACGTACCCTTGCACGCACGCAACACTCGCATGCCTGCATGCACACAGCACACGACGCAATACACACGTTCAACCTATACATGCATGCACCCTTTGTTAAGGACATAGATTGTTACGGGTATTAATCAATCTTATCTGTGATAAGCAGAACATTGATGTTTGCAGCGGTCTTTATGAATCACAACGTATCGAACGGGCTATCAACATAGTAGGCTTATCTACATGAAAAAAGATGACGTCACACTCAATGAACAATCATCGGTTTATGAAATACCCGCTTCTGACTGCCCTGGCCCACCAAAGGTTCCTCTGCTGTGCACTGCCTGCATTGGGTCACTGACATGCATGCCATGCACCCAAAGAGCCCACATGTCAGTGGAAGAACGGCGCATGTCCTAGGTCAGAGTCAAATTTTGCCATGTGTTGTTTTCATGGACTAGCAAGATGCCCGTGCATTGCACGGAACATCAAGATGCATTTTTTTACAAACTCCCGCATGCATGCAAGGGATAATTAATGTCCTCCTTTGCTAGTACCATGAGGCAAACACCATTAATATTGCATCGATTAGTGTTAGTGGCCTTGTATATCTGCAAATTGTAATTTTGATAGTGGCCCCTTGTATATAAAAATGGAGGGAGAAAGATGAGAGATAAGGTGAGGAGGAGTGGGGCGTGGTGGTGACTGGTGGCTGGACTGGGCGGAGGCATGGGGATGGACGGCGCATTATGTCTAGGTTTGTATCTCTCTCACACACACCCACGTAGGTGGGGGACGTTCACGAAGAGAAGAGGTGCACGCACGGCGCACGTACTCCCGTCTCTTTCCCAACCACACCCGCGCGGGTACACGGTGGAGCTCATTTCTGTACGAAAAAGGCAGCCCACGTGGTAATTTGGCACGTGTACTGGTTGTCCACTTGGTGGAGGGAGGATTGTCTGCCACGGGTGAACAAACAAATTGCAACTTGACGCGTTATGTTAAATTAAAAAATAGGCAAACCATGTGGGGCCTACCTTAGAGGCAAGGCTCTATACACTGGAGTACTTTTGATGTGTCCTGTCAACTCGCAGAACGAGGAGAAGCTTGCTCAGTACGTCGTCTCCCCCGCCCACGGGCGCGGTGGCTCGCAGGATGAGGTGAAGCTTGCTTACTACGCCTTACACCCGCTCCCTCGCCCACGCGCGCGGTGGCTCGCAGCACGAGGAGAAAATTTTACTACTCCCTCCATTTACTCCTCATCCCTACTACGTACTTTGGTTAGTACTCCCTCCATTTACTTATACAAGGCCACTATAAAAAATACATTTTGCATCTATACAAGGCCACAAATAGTAATCGAGACAAAAGTTACTACTCCCTCCTTTCCAGTTTATGGCTCAATTTCAAAATCTCTCCAACCAAGGTAGACGGTGAGTGGTCGAATTAATTTTGTATTTTGCACAAGTAATTAGTACGCTCGTTTTTTCTCAAGAAGTTATGTTTATCGATGCATTAATTAGAACGAATGCATGAATGACCATTAAATTTCCATGAACTTGTGCATGCATTGGTTAGTTTCCTCTTGACATTGCTTGCGTCGGGTGATCTAACGCACCTCGAAATCCAACATGTAATAGTACTACTACTAGTATAGTAGAATTGAGACTTATCAAACGGAAGAACGAATGTTTTTTAGATGAGCCCTATAAACCCTAGTGGGTACATACTCCGTAAAAACAGATTTTTCCAAAACTAAGTCGCTCCCTTTCATGAATTCTGTAGTATACTCCTCCGTCGATGCTCCCTTTCATGAATTCTGTACTTCCTGTCGCCGACATGTGGGACATATAGCAACCGGGTCGACGTGTCAAGCACCAAATAACAGTGCAGAACAGCAGGGGGACGCACCCCACTCGTACCGGCCCAGTAGTAGTAATGAGCAATGAGACGTCAAATCACAATGTCGCACTTTCCCAGACGGACGAAGCAACCATTATTTCACACTTCGGTTCGCCATCATCTCAAACCACGTACTAGTATTGCTTCTGCCTCAAGAGGGACACGCGCATCGCCTTGGTACATCATGACACGTGGGACCGCATGACAGGCCATGCTCCCCCACCGATCGCTCGGTAAAATCACCTCATTTTTACTATACTTCCTCCGTATCGGTTTACTACATGGCATGCACGTCGTTCTAGGTTGAGAATTTAACTGGCTATATATGTGATGAACAGTACTCAAGCCTTTTAAAAATGTATACTTTTGTACAGTAGTACTATCGATGGATTGCGCCATGGAGCAAAAATTCAAATTAAAAAAAAGGTGGTACATATAGAGAGCGCTCGTCGCCAAATTACGCATATAGTACTATTAAAAAGGCTAGTCACAATAATGATGTCCAGCACAACCCACCCCTCAAATAAAACTAAGAGGGTGCTTGGATACGTTTTAGTCCCATGACTAAAAGTAGTGGGACTAAAATATGCTAGCCTCACCCATGCTTGGATCCAAATACTAAAAAGGCTAAAATCAAGTTAATGAGCATTTATTATCCTCCAAACCCTCCAATCCAGAACTGGCATGTGTTAAAGGAGAGGAGTTAAATGAGTAGAGAGAGGACTAATCCATATTTTAGTAGGGGTACCCCTGAATAAAAAAAATTAGTCTCAAGACTAGTTTTAGCCCCTCTTTAGTCAGGGGTGCTTGGAACTTTAGCCTCTTAAAGAGACTATTTTTAGTCAGACTAAAATAAGTCCCTTGGATCCAAGCACCCTCTAAGCATCCTGGAATTCTTTGACAAAACTAAGCACCCTGAAATTCTTTGACAACTAAACTGCTGGCTATATGATATTGGCCATATATATTGTATGTATATAATGTGAAGAAACGAGTGGTAGTACTATACCAACTAAAAGATGAAATGTAAGAAATACTAGTATGTACATACTAAAGAGTTAAAGTAACGAGAAGAAACATAACATAGTTCTGCTGGGGGCTCAGCACAACACACCCCTCAAATTAAATTAAGCACACCTGAAATTAAACTTTGCAACTATTCCGGTAGACACTGCATTAGAACCACCATGAGCAACGACACTGCCACCTTACTCGGAGTCCTCGTCCACGTCCTCGACTTCGTCCTTGTCCCTCTTCCTCTTGGCCGATACTTCTTTGCTTGAACCGCACACTTGGCTGTTGCTCTTCATCCAACCCTTGTAGATATTGAAGCAAAGGTAGCCATCCATTGCAACGTAGTGGATGTGGTCTATATCTAGTACATTCCGCTGCCATGCATGACGATGAAACGTGTAATGAGGTTTCTCCAGTTTCCGTACGAAGGATGAACCATGGCTCCTGCCAGGGTCAGTGAGGGAGTCCTGGATTAGGGGGTGTTCGGATAGCCGGACTATACCTTCAGCCGGACTCCTGGACTATGAAGATACAAGATTGAAGACTTCGTCCCATGTCCGAAAGGGACTTTCCTTGGCGTGGAAGGCAAGCTTGGCGATACGGATATGCAGATCTCCTACCATTGTAACCGACCTTGTGTAACCCTAGCCCTCTCCGGTGTCTATATAAACCGGAGGGTTTTAGTCCGTAGGACAACATAAAATCATACCATAGGCTAGCTTCTAGGGTTTAGCCTCTCTGATCTCGTGGTAGATCTACTCTTGTACTACCCATATCATCAATATTAATCAAGCAGGACGTAGGGTTTTACCTCCATCGAGAGGGCCCGAACCTGGGTAAAACTTCGTGTCCCTTGCCTCCTATTACCATCCGGCCTAGACGCACAGTTCGGGACCCCCTACCCGAGATCCGCCGGTTTTGACACCGACATTGGTGCTTTCATTGAGAGTTCCTTTGTGTCGTCGCCGTCAGGCTTGATGGCTCCTATGATCATCAATAGCGATGCAGTCCAGGGTGAGACCTTCCTCCCCGGACAAATCTTCGTCTTTGGCGGCTTCGCACTGCAGGCCAATTCACCTGGCCATCTGGAGCAGATCGAAAGCTATGCCCATGGATGTCAGGTCAGATTTGGAAGCTTAAACTACATGGCTGACATCCGCGGGGACTTGATCTTCGACAGATTCGAGCCACTGCCGAGCGCGCCGCACTGTCACGACGAGCATGATCTAGCTCTGCCACCGAACAGTGCCCTGGAGGATGCACCCGCATCGGCTTTGACCCTTAATTCGGAGCCGACTGCGCCGATCGAGGATGGGTGGTTGGATGCCACCTCGGGGGCTGCGATCCCAACAGCGATCGAGCCGAACACCAGCCCCGCACTCTGCGAGACTCATGACTCCAAGGAGCCGGACTCCTCTCTGGACTCTGAATAATTCGTGCCTCTGTCGATCAAATCCGATTGGGCGCCGATCATGGAGTTTACTGCCGCGGACATCTTTCAGCACTCGCCCTTCGGTGATATTATGAAATCACTAAAGTCTCTCTCTCACATGAGCACTGGCCGGACTACGGTCAGCGAGATTGGGATACGAACGATGAAGAGATTCAAAGCCCACCCACCACCCACTCTGTAGCCACTGTCGACGATTTAACCGACATGCTCGACTTCGACTCCGAAGATATCGACGGTATGGACGCCGATGAAGGAGACGATGAAGAACCAGCGCCTATTGGGCCCTGGAACGCCACCTCTTCATATGACGTATACATGGTGGACGCACCAAAAGATGACGACGAGGAGCGGAAGGACGCACCAAAGGCTTGTTCCCTCGAAAAGCAGTCAAAGCAGCGACGCAAGCGCCACCCCAAATCCCGCCTTGAAAGAAATAGCGATCACACAGACCCAACGCTGGAGCAGGGCGAACCGCTGCCGGACAACGGCAATCCGGATAATCAAACTGAACAAACAAATTCTATCAAGGATAATGATCCGGACGACATAACGCCGGACAGGCACCCGGAGCAGCAGAATGCCCGTAAAAGGCTTGTTGCCACCGCGAGGAGTCTGAAAAAGCAGAAGCAAAGGCTCAAGGCTGCGCAAGACACACTCCAAATCAGATGGAGTAAAATACTCAACACAGCAGCGATGTACGGCGACAATCGCCCCACCAAGAGCTACCCAGAGCGGAAGCTGCTACCTGAATTCGATGAGGAGGCCTTAGACCCCCCACAACCAAATATCAAAGCAACCACCTGGTCAGATAGACGACCCCTCTATCAACACAGAGCGGCATATAACGCCACTCACAATACAACACGCGACCCATGCGAGGGCTCGCACCCAAAGGACGGCGCAACAAGATCCATCTATGGACCACGCAAGCGCGCCCGAGCATACAATGCAACACAACAAACATCCGAACAACGCGGTACACCCAGCTACAGGGGTGCCGCACATCCCCTATGTTTCACCGATGAGGTGCTGGACCATGAATTTCCAGAGGGATTCAAACCTTGGGGTCTGGATTGAGGACTACATCCTTCATATCCATATGGCTCGAGGAGATGATCTCCACGCCATCAAGTACTTACCCCTCAAGCTCAAAGGGCCAGCTCGTCACTGTCTTAAAGGCCTCCCCGAAAGCTCCATTGGAAGTTGGGAAGAGCTCGAAGACGCCTTTCGAGAAAATTTTCAAGGGACTTATGTCCGACCTCCGAATGCGGACGATTTGAGTCATATAACTCAACAGCCCGGAGAGTCAGCCCGAAAGCTTTGGAACAGGTTTCTTACTAAAAAGAACCAGATTGTCGACTGTCCGGACGCGGAAGCCTTGGCAGCTTTCAAGCATAGCGTCCGTGACGAATGGCTCGCCAGACACCTCGGCCAAAATAAGCAGAGAATGATGGCCGCATTAACAAACCTCATGACCCGCTTTTGCGCAGGTGAGGACAGCTGGCTAGCCAGATGCAGCACCAGCGACCCCAGTACATCTGAAGTTAGAGATGGCAACGGGAAATCACAGCGCAACAGCAATAACAAACACCGGAATAAAGAAGACAACACGAAGGGCACGGTAGTAAATGCCGGATTCAAAAGCTCTCGGCCAGGTCAAAAGCCGCCCCCTAAAGGCACCAGGGATGAACTGTCCAGCCTCAACAAAATTCTGGACCAAGTATGTCAGATCCATAGTACCCCTGGTAAACCTGCTAATCATACCACAGAGAATGTTGGGTCTTCAAGCAGTCCGGCAAGCTTAACACCGTACACAAGGGGGAGGATACACCAAGTGAAGACGAGGACGAGCCTCCCAAGCAAGACACGGGGGAACAAAAGAAATTTCCACCAGAAGTCAAAACAGTAAACGTGTTACACGTTATCAAGGGGAGAAACAACGCGGCACTCCAAGGAAAATATACCCAAGTGCCTGTCACCGCGAAGTCCTGCCACTGGTCATCTCAACCGATCACTTTTGACCATCGCGATTACTCAGCAAGTATCCGACATGCAGGATGGGCTGCCCTGGTATTAGACCCAGTAATTGGCGGATATCACTTCACACGAGTCTTGATGGACAGCGGCAGCAGCCTAAACCTAATATATCAGGATACAATCCGCGGGATGGGGTTGGACCCAACACAAATTCGCCATAGCAATACTACCTTTAAAGGAGTAACGCCAGGCCCAGGGGCTCGTTGTACGGGATCCCTCCTACTACAAGTTATATTCGGCTCCCCCGATAACTTCCGTCGCGAGCACTTAACTTTCCACATCGCTCCGTTTCAAAGTGGCTATCAAGCACTGCTCGGACGCGAAGCTTTCGCTCGCTTTAATGCAATACCATACTACGCCTCCCTCGCACTCAAGATGCCGGTCCATGTGGCATTATTTCAGTGCACGGAAATATCAAGCGATCTCTGCGCGCCGAAGAGAGTGAGGCTGCCTTGGCAGCCGCACACTAAAGGCGCCCGGACCAGCGAAAGCATCCAATAGGTCGTCAAGACCTCAGACACAACTAATCAAGTCCGGCGCCTCTACTTATACCGAATAAATGGTCACACCCCTATTTTTCAATACAAGGGGCTCAACGCGCGTAGACAAGTGGCAATTTCTTCTCATCTTGAATTATACATGGTTTGTTTAAAAAACTATCTTTTTGCATGACAACTTTTTCACCTAAATTCCTCTCTTTTACAGACGATCATCGTGCTACACCCGTCTAGGATACGGCACAACGGAGATACAGGCGCGGACGTGCAGCAGGGACCCGCTCCAAGGATTCTTTTTAGATTAAGACCCTGCATAAACCTTTTTTACTGTCTCTTGTTGATACATATCCACCGAGAAGGATGCTGACGTCTTGGCATGTGGCCACGCCAGAACAATGCACGAACCTGGACACAAGGGGCTTCTTACAAAGGCCATTATTTAGGCCCGGTTTATACCACTAAGACCGAATACCTTAGGGAGTGTTCGGCGTCGCGAGTTTGGCCTTATGCATCAGCTCCGAATCATTGTCTTTGGTCAAATGTTGGGTTTGCCCGGCTCCTGTGTTTTGGTGCCTTACGTTCCGCTTTGCCGGCTAAGGTAGCACCAGGAGAACTACTGCGATTGTGCCCTGGTTCATCCGGACGAGCACCTCAGTAGAGAAAGCCGAAAACTGACTGTCATGATATAGCGTGAGACTGGTCAACCACTCGATGACCTGTGGGAATGTTAGAATTCCTCCGCCTTAACGAAGGGCCATTTTCTGGTCAGGCATGTACGCACCCCGGGATCGGGAGAGTGCGGAGCCACCAGGGGCTATCTAGTAGCCCCACTGTCAAACTCCTATGGCTAAGTGAAAGTGCTAAAGAATTATAGTCCGGTTTCCTTGCTCGCTCCGCTATCACCTCCTTAATAGGACCAAGACGTTGGGTTAAGTATGAACACGTGTTTTTGCGAGCACCTCCGCATTATATGCGTGGGGGTTGAAGCCGACGACTGCAATCTTTCAGGTTATACACATGTATACATAAACGGCCACCCAGGAGGCATCATATTACTTTCAGGCAAAAGTATAAAAATAGCCTTATAAAAATTTATAAAAGCATTTCTCTTACAATGAGATTACATATCACCCAAACATAATATTTTTTGAGCACTAGGTCTCTATCAAACGAGCACCCTCAAGAACTTCTTCAAAGTAGTGCTCAGGAGCCCTTCGACCTATGGCCAAATCCCGCGCTGCAACACTGGTAGCATCCATCTCCGCCCAGTATGCTTTAACACGGGCAAAGACCATCCGTGCTCCCTCTATGCACGCCGACCTCTTCATCGCATTAATGCGCGGCACCACGTCAAGGAACTGTTGCACCAAGCTGAAATAGCTGTTCGGTTTTGACCTTTCCGGCCATAGCTGATCCACAACAGACCTCATGGATAGTCCGGACAACCTATTTAGTTCGGCCCATTCGGCTAATTGGTCAGTCAATGAAAGCGGACGCTCGGGAGAATGGAATTGTCTCCAAAACAGCTGGTCTACTTCACGGTCCGTCTGACCCTGGAAATACTTGGCCGCATCGGCAGCGCTCGCCGCCAAATCCATATATACATCCTCCGAACTCCACAGCCGATCCAGAGGGGCATACCGTGGATCTCCGAACTTACTCCGCAACATAAAGGATTTCCCAGCTACAATCTCCCCAGCTTCCCGCAGCTCCTCCTTCTTTGCCCTCGTAGCAGAGCGGAGGTCCTTTCTCGTCGCAGCAGCCTTCTCAAGGTTCGATGCCTTCGCATGGTTTTCCTTTTCAAGAACCCGGCAACGGTCGGCGGCGGCTTTTAATTCTATGGCCATCTTGGCCATCTTGTCTTGGCTCTCGCCATGCGCGGCCTTCTCGGCTTGCAACTCTTCGGCCGCCTTCAAAGCAGCCGCATTACCCAACCTCGCTTGTTCCTTGGCTTGGGCAAGTTCTGCCCGCAAGGCTTCAACAGTGGCAGCTCCATCTACAGTCACAACATATTAAAAATACTGGCATTATGCTGCTCTTCCTATGTGGCGTTTACCAGATAATGACACTTACCCTGTGCCTCGTCAAGCCTTTTGTTAACAAGCTCGATGTCGGCGTCTGCCGCATCCAACTGCCGTTCTAAATGGGCAGAATCGCTAGTCCGGCTAGCCACCGGAGCTTCCATCACCTGCACATAGAGGCAGTATGGTTATTACCTGGGAATATGATCCTCTGTTCGTTGTCGTTTCCGACGACAACCAGAGTCTCAGGGGCTACTATCTACACAGGGCACACCTAGCATGTGCAGGACTATCATACATTCTTTTACGTACCTCAAAGCCTGTCAGTAGACTCATAAAAGCTTCGTGCAATCCGCTTTCGGCGGACGATATTCTCTCCATCACCGTATTCATCAGCACACGGTGTTCATCTGAGATGGCCGCTCGCCCCACTAACTCCCTCAGAACATCCGATCGCACACTAGACGGTGTCGGACTCTTTTGTCTGCTCTCTTCAGGAGCTGGACACTGGGAGCTTCGGGGGTCAATGGGATTATCTTCTGGCCTCACCAGACTCGGAGAGGCCCTGTGCGACGACACTTCAGGGTCGCCCGCTTCCGGAGCGAAGGAGTCTGGAGGAGGCGTTTCGCTCTCCATCATCTCTGGAAGAAGATCCCCCGAAGACGAGCTCTTTTGAGAGGGGCTAAGGCCCGAACTGCAAAGATATATGCGGTGGTTATTTTCTTAGAAGAAAAATATGGCATATCTTCTGTACTATTAAAGTATTTCGGGTCACTTACGACTCGCGGGAGAATTGAACCCCCCGCGGACTTTGTGCGGCAACAGCGCCCCCCAAGGTAGGACCCTCTGTGGGAGACTTCTTCTCCCGTTTCGAAGCTTCGGCTTCCGAATCCCCGGGCGCAGTCCTTCATGGAGACGCTCGCTCCCTCGGTTAGAATGGGCAGCGTTGGGGGCCCGCGTCCGCCCGTATTATCCTCCATAGTATCTTCCTTCAAGGGCTTCGGGAAAGGTGCGGTCTGGAGCATCTTTTCCAATACCGGATTTTCCAAACCCTCAGGGAGGGGGGCCGAACACCGAATCAACTTCGCCTTTGTTAGCCAGTCCTGGTCAAAAAGCGAACTCTCAGAAATAACTTTGTAACAAAGGAGAGATAATATGTTCGGCCGGAAGATGCCTTACCTGTTCGGCGGCGCGGTTACTACCCAGGCCCACGTCCTCAGTGATTTCCGGACACTCCACCTGAGGTCCAAAGAATGACTTGTATATCTCCTCGTGCGTCAGGCCGAGAAAATTTTGAATGACATGCGGTCCCTCGGGATTGAACTCCCACAGGCGAAGAGGCCGGCGTTTGCAAGGCTGGACTTGACGAACCAGCATAACTTGTATTACCGCAACTAAACTGAAATCTCCATTGAAGAGATCTCGAATGCGGCTTTGCAGTATAGGCACGTCCTTGGCTGGACCCCAGCTCAGACCTCTGCTGATCCATGACATCAGTTGTGGTGGAGGGCCCGAGCGGAAAACAGGGGCGGCCGCCCACTTGGCACTTCTAGGAGCCGTGATGTAGAACCACTCATGTTGCCACAATTCAGACACCTCTGGGATGGAACCTTTGGGCCACGGAGCTCCCGTCATCTTGCGTATTGAGGCACCTCCACACGCTGCATGTTGCCCCTCGATCATCTTCGGCTTTACTTCAAAGATCTTGAGCCATAGGCCAAAGTGAGGGGTAACCCGGAGGAAGGCCTCGCACACGACAATAAATGTCGTGATATGAAGAAAGGAGTCCAGAGCTAGATCATGGAAGTCTAGCCCGTAATAAAACATCAAACCCCTGACGAAAGGATCCAGAGCAAGGCCTAGACCTCGGAGGAAGTGGGAGACGAACACGACGTTCTCGTTGGGTTCGGGGTGGGGAAGACCTGCACTCGGGGAGGCAGCCGATGCAAAATGTCGGCGGTCAGATATCTGGCCTCCCTCAACTTTTTGATGTCTTCTTCCATGACGGAGGAAGGCACCCATCGGCCTTGAAGGCTAGATCCGAACATGACTAAAGGTTCGGAGCACCTGACCTAAACTTTGGGCGTTTGAGCTTGAGGTGGGGGAAGGATTCGATTAAGCACGGGAGGGAAAAATAAAAGCCTTGTCCCTTTATAAAGAGGGTGAATATCAAGCGTCCTCTCCGTGTCCATTTGGACTTGCCTATAATCTAGGAGTCCTAGAAGTGGTTGGGTTACCCACGCCCGTATTGATGAGAATCCCGGAATAAGGGGACACGATCTCTGCTTTAACAAGATGTGCCAAGGAAACCGCCTCGCATGACGCGCTGAGGTGGGATAATAAAACGACTCTGATAAAGGCTTGGTCGTGGTGTGTCGCACTACGGAATATGTCAGCAGATTAGATTTGTGTAAATATTATTCTCTCTATGGCAATATGTGGAAACTTATTTTGCAGAGCCGGACACTATCTTTGTGCTCAAAATCTTCTATGAAGTACTTGGAGGAGGAACCCGCCTTGCAATGCCGAAGACAATCTACGGGTCAGACTCGTCGTCATTGAAGCCTGGTTCAGGGGCTACTGAGGGAGTCCTGGATTAGGGGGTGTTCGGATAGCCGCACTATACCTTCAGCCGGACTCCTGGACTATGAAGATACAAGATTGAAGACTTCGTCCCGTGTCCGGAAGGGACTTTCCTTGGCGTGGAAGGCAAGCTTGGCGATACGGATATGCAAATCTCCTACCATTGTAACCGACCTTGTGTAACCCTAGCCCTCTCCGTTGTCTATATAAACCGGAGGGTTTTAGTCCGTAGGACAACATACAATCATACCATAGGCTAGCTTCTAGGGTTTAGCCTCTCTGATCTCGTGGTAGATCTACTCTTGTACTACCCATATCATCAATATTAATCAAGCAGGACGTAGGGTTTTACCTCCATCGAGAGGGACCAAACCTGGGTAAAACTTCGTGTCCCTTGCCTCCTGTTACCATCCGGCCTAGACGCACAGTTCGGGACCCCCTACCCGAGATCCGCCGGTTTTGACACTGGCAGTCAGCATTGAAGGCTGACAAGAGGACACCAGTCGATTCTTATGGAGGTCGAAGGTGTTGCCTACAACAAGGCCTATCCAACGCAGGACTTCTTTGTCGTTACCAAAGTCTACAGTAACGAATTTCACTGTTTTGTCCTTGAGGAAGTTCTTAAAATCCTGGCACTCAACGTCGGCATGGCATATGTGGTAGACTAAGCAAACGTTATGTACGCAAACCTGGATCACGGCGGGCTTCTGCCTCTCTTCGTGCTTTAGATCCTTCTCTCGTCCTAGGACTGTGGTGTACTCAACATCTAGCCAAGTGACCCACTCATCATCTGAGTTTTCGAACATGCGGCTGAAGCGAGAAAGGCATCCTTTCACCGTCGCGGAAGAACGGGTGTAGATGACGTCGAACTAATCACCGGTGATGGTTCTAACCTTGTACTCACCGCCAATCGTGGAGATTTGGGACGCCATGGATTTGGGAGGAGGGTTAGGATTAGTGGAACTGCCATAATGTGAATGGATGGGACGACTCGGAGCGAACCGCCGTAGTATTGAAGGACGTGCGGGGACGAGTAGGAGCGAACTGCCAGCGTGCGAACGGCAGGGTAGTAGCTTTCCATTCTCCCATGATACGGGCTTCCGAGAGCCCTTGGATCTGAGATCGAACGGTTGCGTGGCGTGATTCTAGAACTATGGGTGAATATCCTATCCTGGAGGGTTATTCTGCAATTTTTCAGCAACTTAGCATGCGACCGTTTGATCTCTGATCCAAGGGCTGCCAGCAGCCCGTATCATGGTCGCGCCTACCACGACCGTCGCGTTGCTCGCGTGGTCGCGCCCTTGGAGATTTAACACGGTGCGTTAGGCCATCTGATGTTGGCATGTCATACATAGTCATCACTTAGTCACTCATACTACAACAAGGTTGGCTATAAGTGTATTTTTTTACTCCTCTCTATCTCTTTCTTCGTACTCAAGGAAGAAACGGTGCTAAGCGCGTGTATTTATTGCATTTGCCAAGGAGTGACCTCTTCCAATGAAATGGTGTTGCTAAGTTTGCTTCATTTAATTAGCTATAGACTCAAAATTGTCTTTTCACCTAGGTACATGCGCTTAGCACCATTTCTTCCTTGGGTCACCAAACTAGTCTATCTCTTCTTGATTAACTTGCCACATCAGACTTTATGCCTATGTGGCAAGCTTAAGCACCTGTATGAGCAAGTAAAAGTAAGTACAATAGTGCGCTTTACATGGCATTTTTGCATATGTGGAGGAAAGAGAGGCAAGGAAAAAGTGGAGAAGTGGGCTCTCATGCAAGAGCCAGCCTCTACTACATGGTGGAGCATTGGGAGAGGCACCTGTATGGAGGTAGTCAGGAATCTGGGAGACTCACGCCGGTCGTAGTGCCGCGGTTAAAATGATAATGGCAAGTAAAATCACGGGGCCCCACCTGTCTAGCAGTAACTCGCTCTCAAATCACACAGCCCTACGTTTGCAGTAGCCTACTCCCTCGTCTTCTCGCGTCTCTGTCGAACCAACTAGGCGGAACTGCCCCGCCGCCTACCGTGCTGGAAAAGCCCCGCCCTCGACTTTTAAATACAACTACATCCGCTTAAGAATCCAATGATATACTTTTTGTGACATAGTAACTCATATTTAGTTAGTCAAATGGATGACCTAGAACTACGTGCAGGCCCTATAAACCGAGACGCCTAAAAATAAAAAAACCAAGATGGAGAGGGTAGTTCAGCACGTATCTTTTTATATCAATATAGTCGGGATTCACCAAGGAGCAAAACCAAGTGGTAGGCTGCTCCTGTCGTGTTGGCGTAGCAACTCAAGTAGGGTCAGTCCGCACACGAAATGGCGACACACTAACAAGACCCCTTTGGCCGACATGTGGCTCATCCACCGTCTTGTTCCACGTGCGATGCACCAAATTACAGTTCAGAGCAATGGTTGGAATTGGAGGCACCCCGGTCGTAGCACTGCAGTAGTAGAAAATGAGCGACGAGGGATCAAATCACAAAGCCCCACCTTTCCGCATTAAGCTGGACAGACGAAGCAACCATCATTTCACTCTAGGGTGCAAGAGCATAAAGAAAAGAGAAAACAATGATGTGTGCGGCAGCTACCTAGGGCACCCTAGGGTAGGGGTCTCCACTACAGATCCTTTTTTTTGAAAGCGCCTCCACTACAAATCGGCTTCTCCCTCGTCCTCTTGAAGAAACCCGATGATGAGTGCGGTGGTAGGGTTTGTAGGAGTACTACGGTGTGCGAGGCCACGTTGTAGTAAACGGGTTTGAGCCGACGCCTTAAATATGTGTGGGCCGCTTGGTTTTACGGGAATGAGGCAGCATTTTGGGTTCGGGGACCAGTGGAGATATAGTACGTACAAAAAATTGTGGACGTAGGTTCGACCGAAAGGCAATGATGCATGGGCCGTGCATTTTGATATACCCGGGGCCGCGTGAAATTTGCTACTCTACTCAAAACTAGTAAGGTACACATGTATTGAACGCATGAGATTTCGAAACCAAATTATGAATAAATACACACTATAGGATGTAAAGCTTTGAGTCATATATGCATGATGTAGATGTTCGTTTAGTTCTTATAGTTCATCTCATTCAAAATCAATAAGTTTTATAAAAAATGCTAAGATTCATGGGGTTGTGCATTGTACTCCCTCCGTTCCAAAATAGATGACCCAACTTTGCACTAACTTTGTAGATGACCCAACTTTGCACTAACTTTGTACAAAGTTAGTGCAAAGTTGGGTCATCTATTTTGGAACGCAGGGAGTAAATCATAAAGTAAAAAACAAGTAATGTCAATTCATTTAGAAAAAAATAATCAATTATGATACAGAAGATTCTAGAACAAAGGAGAAATGCTTGTGTTTTGAGGTTTGTGCATTATGCTTAAGTTCAACCATGGAGTCCTCTAAATTGTACATGTGGTAGATCTGGTGGAATGTTGATGATATCCAACGGCCAGTAGTGCTCGTATTTGCCTATCTCTGCACTGTCTGGTTAGCTTCATCCAGCGACCATCTTTCAAAGTTATTGGCACACTATATAGTTCTTGTGCCATAGTTGCATGTTTTGGAAAAAAGCTACTAGTGGGTTGTACTATCTATTTAGGAATAGAAGATGTATACATGGAAGTTGTAGGGAAAGAGATGACATGGAGCATCTCAATTCCTATGAGTAGGGATTGGAAAAGAGATGTCATTTGGTTCACATCATAGGAACTTTTCTATTGAATATACAGATGACATGTTTCTCAATTCCTATGAGGAGGGATTAGAAAAGAGATGTAATTTGGTTCATATCATAGGAACTTTTCTATTGAATATACGCTAATGTTTATTTTCCTTTGAAATTAAGGGAGTATAGGAATCCATTCATATGAACCAAGTGGCTCTAAAGCTATATAAATGATATCATGTTTATTTCCTTTGAAATGTGGAGTATATGAATCTATTCCTATGAACCAATTGGCTCTAAAGGAAAAAATCCTATAAAAATCATATCATATAGAGTTCCTATGATATTCCTCGACACTAAAGGATGCTTGAAATTGCTGCGGGTGATACGATGGTCTTTCTTTATAGATTCCTCACCCAACTTTATAGCTACCTCTCGAAGATGAATGAAATGATATATACATGGTATTCTACATGTGCAATTTGGTACACGAAAACTCGGTAAAAGTTTGCGAGGTTCTCATTTTCAATGAAGATATATGCACTGCATTTCGGAACGGAGGGAGCATATGGCAGTTGCTAACACTCACATGGAAGATTTGTGTGTAGGAGGAGTGGCTGTTATGTTAAATGACATGGAAAAACTGACATTGTCGGATGCCGATCTAACGGTCCTTACGACGTTCGTCAGGAAAAGGCTTGTGGCGAACGTTTGTCGGATAATGATTTACGGACACATGCATTGCATTGATACGTGCCCCCCTCTCTCTCATGCCCACGCACCCTCATGAGTCACGACTCTACCGAGTCCTCTCGCAGACTCGCACGTCACACCCACCATCTATCTGCAGGTAGACGTCACGCACATATGTTCTCTTCACACCCTACCCTCAGAACTTCTAAAAAACAAAAGACGGCGCGAACATTTTATTTTAGCTCACACGTCACACACTTGTACTATTACTCTTGCGGCGAAAGTTCTTTGGGCATAGTATATTGTACTCTCACGAAGAGAAGCGGTGCACGCACGCACTAGTTCTCTCACACCCACTCGCGGGTACACGTAGGAGCGCATTTTTTTTAAGCTGGTACAACAAAATCACTCCACTATATTTTAAAACAAGAGCCTTAGTGCTTGCTTTACTAGGGTTCCTCTCGTTCACTCTCTCATGCTCTCTAGATCTAAGCAACACATAGGTGGCCACACTCTCTCTCAGCTCACGGCTGGTCACAAATCCGGCCGGACAACCTCGACCGGGGCAGGGGTGTAGGTGCATTGTTCACGCTGTCTTTGGCGGCGAGGGAGAAGACCAACGGCTGCCCGCGCGTCCCGGTCGGCGGCCATGTCGTTCTCTCCGAGAGAGCGCCGGCTCAGGAGGGCCTCCGACCCCTTCTTCCTCCTTGCGGTATTGTGGCCAAGATGCGGCCTCCCGACGCCGTCTTTGCGACATGCCGATGACCCTCAGGTATATATTCCTTCGAAACTTGCCTTGCTCTACTGCCCCAGCTCCCTTCGTGTGGATCCTTTTCTACTTCCGTCCGCTGTTCCAAAGCCACCTACACTTCTACTAAGGCACGTGCTTTGCACGTATGTTCTGTATGATAGATACTCATATACCTTCTTTTTAGAGAGAGAAATGGGTACTTGTATCTTGAGTAGATATCATAGTGTGTTTGTTTGCATGATCTAAGGACTATTCTGAAATAAGAAGCAAATCACTTGCACAAATCAAACTGAGTTCCAAGTAAGAATTTGATTACAAGATAAAAGTTGTAGTTTTATTATATGTTGTTTCCTAGGTTCCACTGATGTATAGTTCCAGAGTTGTTTGACAGTTTACATGCATGATTATGGACTATTTTGTGCAACTAAATAAGTCATTTAGGTCTGACAGACACTCATGTCCTGTATTAGCTTGAGGTATAGCTTATGTATGACTGAAATAAAATATTACACTTTTCTGTGAATAATAAAAATATTACATTTCTCGATGAAGCAGAATAAAACTTTAGCTAGCATCAGCCATGCAATGTTATGTTATGTGAACAGTGTAAACTTTGCATTATAGCGGCATCTAAAAAAATCCATTTTTACAGTAATCTAAAAAATAAGTTAGTAGTAGAGTGTTTATTTCCCAGGTGACAACGGGGAACCAAAATGTGCTAGCTATTTTCCAACTTGTCGTACTTGCATGTGAGGAGGTGGCAGCAGTTTCTAGACATTTCTCAACTTTAGTAGGTGCAATCCAGATTCAACGAGGACTTCTTTATTTGTTTACTTGGAGAGCAGAGTCGGCCATGTGCACAAGGAGCGGGAGCGAATCCGGCAGCTCTTAGCCGTTAGATCATGTCATCCTTTGTTTGATGGACGGCAGTGATATGCATGAGAGGGGAAATGAACGGTGGATTTTGTGCCAATGCTTGTTTGGGCGGGAGAACCGAAGATGGAGTGGTAAATCCAATTTCAAAACGGCCGCATTATAGTAGTAGTAGATAGTAGATTAGAAGTAAAGCTATTTCATATAGTTGACTCAAAGAATTGGTTCAAACAGGGAAGAGAGTGGGAAAGCTGTAGCATGAATCTAGGACTTGGTTCTAAGAGGAAACGGGGGAAGTAGTAATATCTGTCACTGTTTAAATAAATGTATATCTTATTTGCGCAAACAGCGATGTCTGTCTCCATATCGTTTCGGGATGTTTGTCTCCATATCGTTTCTATCCGCGCAATCAAAAGCACACACCTCAGTTTTAGTACAACTGCGCAAAATGAGATGGCTATCCCTCGCTGCCGTCGTCTAACCTCCCGTCTTCAAGGTATCCCTACATTGGTAGTAACTAAGGTAGAATGACCAACGTAATCTAAAAGAAGCTGATTCATACGTTTTACTTCCTGATTGCAGTGCAGGGACGAGCGAAAACAACTGCATCCTAGTCCGGAATGCACTTTCTACCAGTTCATACATGGACCAAGGACTAGCTGGCACGGCTGCACGACGGTTTTTTGGACAGGTGCGCGGACCAAAGGCATTGTGGTCTGCTTATTTCTGCAAATAGCGGTGCTTAAATTTAGTGGAATGCACAAGCATTTCAGCTGGTTAGTACACTGCATGGTTCAGTTCAGCATTCCAGCTAATACCACAATTATAATTGGTTATTCTGGAATGAGAGAACCTAACCCTGAATGGTGACAACAAGAAAAAACCAGAGTGAACTCCAGGAAATTTAAGCCTGCCGGGAGGCCCTTTGCTTAGAGAGAAGCCTTGCTTGTTTTTTCCTGGTTTGTAAACCTTCTCACAACTTTGTCTTTTGTTGTGAACTAGTATATGTTTGTTATGTTCTATGAATCATTGAGATGTATAAAATTGCTTAACTTATGCTTTTCAAGTTTTTTATGAAGACGAGTTTAATGTGAGTGTTCCACATGAGAGCTGGACTAGCGTGTGAACATTTGGAATTTATTACATTGTGGCCTCAATTAACTGCATGAACCACTGTAATAAGATACATAGTTGCTTATATGTCAGACAGCAGATTGTTGATTGTTAGTTGGTCGATAGCCTAGTGTTGAAGCAAGCTGAGCCAATGTGCCGTGTTTTGCACAACTGCTTACAAGTGGGGTAGCACCAACAGTGTTTACAAGTACTTATGTATATGTCGGCGCACGGTTCTCGAACAAGTGCTCTATTTCATCAAAACACACACCGCTCGTATGATAAACCATGACAACTTATGTCTTATCATGCCATATTCATGAAAAAAACTAGTGAGGACGCATCTGTTTCGGCAACAATTACGATGGTTCTCACATGATTCACGGGCACACAAAAGTAGCAGTAGTTCCTATAAACAGATTCAAACAGAGTACTAGCCCCAGAGGGGTCGATAACAGGCAAGGTTCGGATAATTAGACACAGTCTAAACTACTATTAAACACTAGCTGGGGCAACTATTTCATGCCTCGATCTAATTTGGGCTGGACACAAGACAGACCTTACCATGAACATCATCGAGGACGTCCCGCAGCAGCTCAATCCTGTGAACCTTCATGAAGACAACCTTGTGTCCTTGCCACTGATAAACTTGTTTGTGGAGGCATGCCACGTCATCTTCCTGCGTAAGCTTGACAAGAACAGTATTCCTCACAAAAATATGGTTCCTCCTAATGGTTGGACATCTGGGGCTCACGCCATTGTCAACGTAGTCAATAAACGAGAGAATTACACTACGAGCGGCTGACACCAAGGACCTAGCAAGTCGCGTAGTTTTTTTTAGGAACAAGCGGTTTTTATTTATACTAGTTTTAGCGACGGATCAGGGTAACAACGGGGCTGTGCGGGGGCTGTGGCCCATCTAGCCAGGGTTTTATTTATGTTTACGACATCATGAGCCCAGTTGTGTTTTTTTCTTGCTGAAAATGGCTAGCCCAGTTCTATTTTTTTTAAGAAATACCCAAACAAGGCCTACTTGCTTTATAAGCCCTGCTGGGCTGCAAATCTTTCAAGACGAAGAGAGTTTCATTCGGATTGCCCAGAAATGGGTTGTACATTTTTAAAACACATCAAACCGGGAATTAGTTTCAATTTTTTTTTCATTACAAGATCTTAAATTCCATTGATTTTTATGCGTGGACAATTATTTGGATTTTATATTTATATAAATTATTTTTCAAAATAGTTTGAATGTGAATCGATATTTCTGGATTAAAAATAGTTGACCGCACCGAAATATGCAAAATTTTGTATACTTTTTAACCGTGGCCACAATATGGGGTGTGATGTTAACAAAAAGAAGATGGGCTCCAAAAAAATTCTTAAGAATTAGCAAATGGGTTGTACATTATTAGAGATAATGGCAGATGGGTTGTATGTTGTTTTCCACAGATTTGAGGCTGACTTGTGCGGCTACTACAGGTTGACGCGTATGCTTTCATAAAAAAAGGTTGATGCACACGCAACGCCCTGTCAACTTAGTCAACACATGAGAGCAGTGACTGTTGGGTGTCCATCCAACGGCTATCGTGCTTCTTCAATCTCTCCTCTTCATGCTCAAGCCGCTCAAACAAGCACCGGCGGGACTGCCTGCTCCCTCCTCCCGCGGCCGGCTATGCTGCCGCGCAGGCCTCAAGGCCCCATCGTACTCCCATTGCTGGCCTAGCCATCCCTCTACTCACCCACACATGTTGTTATTCTCCGGCGACGGCAGACGAACCAGTAAACCCTCGTACTCCTCCGCATGGGAAACAACTGTCGAGTATTCCCTGGCTCCGTGTTGTTCCCTTCCTAGGCCTCGCCGTCATCCACCGCCCTGGTGCTCTCGGCGTGGCCTAGTCAACGTGGTCAATGAACGACATCCATCGGAAGTGGACTGTACATGGAGAGGCTGACAGCTGGGTCCACGGGCGCATGCAAGGAAATGCCTCCTTATTACGCGCAAAATAATGATTCCTCCACCTGACAGCTAGGACCCACAGGAAGGGCCTCTGTATCTCGAAAAAAAAATGTTCCCCCCGTAGACAGGTCGGACCCACCAGCTATATCTTCGCACGCAACGAAGTGCCTCCTTATTACGCCCAAAAAAGTGAATACCCCCTGCTAGCTGGGACCCACCATATTGTTGGGCTAACTTGTGGACCTACTAAGTTGACAGGGACGGAGAGCTTTGTCAACTTCGTCAATACTCCACTGACCGTATGATGTCCATCCAATGGCCATAGTGCTTCTTCAACCTCTGGTCTTCTTGCTCCAGCCGCACAAAGCAGCGCCGGTCATGCCTCCTGCTCCTGCCTCCCGTGGCCGGCTATGCTACCGCGGAGGCCTCACCGCCCCCATACTACTCCCACCACTGGCTAGGCCATCACCCCACTCACCCACACCCCCTGTTATTCTACGGTGATGGCAGCCTCACACCGCAGCCGATCCAGTGAACGCTCGTACTCCTCTCCATGTGGGCATCCACCGTCGCGTCTTGCACGGCTCCACGTCGTCCCCTTCCTAGGCCTCGCCGTCGTCCACCGACGTGGTGCTCTCGGCGCAGCGTGGTCAATGTGGCCAACGACCGACTTCTATCGGAAGAGTATTGTATGTGGAGAGGCTGACAGTTGGGTCCACGGCAGTCGCAAGGAAGTGCCTCCTTATTACACGGAAAATAAGTATTCCTCCACCTGACAGCGGGGACCCACCGGACGGGCCACCAGTATTTTGTGAAAAAAATCGTTTCCCCCTGACTGCTGGGACCCACTGGACGGGCCACCGTATTTCGCAAAAAAAATGTTCCCCCCGCTGTCAGCTCGGACCCACCGGAAGTGCCTCCTTATTACGCACAAAAAAATGAATACTCCCCCGGCTAGCTGGGACCCACCTTGCTGGGAGGCTGACTTGTGGGCCTACTAAGTTGACAGGGACGAAGGGCTTTGTCAACTTAGTCAATATGAACGATTCTATATCCAGTGATCGTACGATGTCCATCCAACCGCCGTAGTGCTTCTTCAACCTCTGGTCTTCTTGCTCCAGCCGCCCAAAGCAGCACCGGTCGTGCCGCATGCTCCTGCCTCCCGTGGCCGGCTGTGCTGCCACAGAGGCCTCACTGCCCCCTACTATTCCCACCGCTGGCCAGTCCCTGTGGCGACGGCAGCCGAACCAGTGAGCCCTCGTAGTCCTCTCCGCGCGTGCTTCCACTGTTGCGTCGTCCCCTTCCTAGGCCTCGTCGTCGTCCACCGTCGTGGTGCTCTCCGCGCGGCGTGGTCAACATGGTCAAGGAACGACTTCCATCGGAAGAGTACTGTACGTGGAGAGGCTGACAGCTGGGTCCACGGCCACAGCCCAGTTTTTTTGTGATTTGCCAAGTAAGTCGCTTTGTCAGGCCTGTTGGGCTGCAAATCTTTTAAGACGAGGAGAGCTTTCATTTGGTTGGCCGAGAAAATGGCCCATCAGTAATGAGAAATGGGTTGTACTTTTTTAAAACACATCAAACCGGCAATTAGTTTCAAATATCTTTTTTTCATTTCAAGATTTTAAATTACATTAATTTTTATGCGTGGAGAATTTGTTGGATTTTATATTGATATACATTTATTTTTAAAATCACTTTGAATGTGAGTCAAAATTTCAGGATTAAAAACAGTTCGGACCGCACCGAAATATGCAAAATTTTGTATAATTTTTTAACCGTTGCCACAATATGGGCTGTAATGCTAACAAAAAGAATACGGGCTCCAAAAAAACCTTAAGAATTAGCAAATGGGTTGTAAATTATTAGAAATAATGGCAGATGGGCTGTATGCTGTTTTCCACAGATTTGAGGCTTTCCTAAAAAAAGGTTGACGCACCAGCACTGACTGTTGGATGTCCGTCCAACGGCCGTCGTGCTTCTTCGATCTCTGCTCTTCCTGCTCCAGCCGCTAAAACAAGCGCCGGCGGGACTGCCTGCTCCCTCCTCCTCGCGGCCCGCTGTGCTACCGCGCAGGCCTCACCGCCCGGCCGTACTCCCATCGATGGCCTAGCCATCCCTCTACTCACCCAAACCTGATGTTATTCTCTGGCGACGGAAGACGAACCAGTAAACGCTCGTACAGTCGTACTCCCCTCCGCGTGGGAAACAACTGCCGAGTCTTCCCTGCCTCCGTTCCGTCCCCTTCCTAGGCCTCGCCGTCGTCCAACCGCACTGGTGCTCTCGGCGCGGCCTGGTCAACGTGGTCAACGACCGACATGCATCTGACGTGGACTTTACGTGGAGAGGCCGACAACTGGTCCACGGCCGCACGCAAGGAAATGCCTCCTTACTACGTGCAAAATAATGATTCCTCCACCTGACATCAGGGACCCACCGAAAGGGCCTCTGTATTTCGTGAAAAAAATGTTACCGCTGCTGACAGCTCGGACCCACCAGCTATATCTTCGCACGCAAGGAAGTGCCTCCTTATTACGCACAAAAAAATGAATACTCCCCCTGTTAGCTGGGACCCAATATAGTGGCAGGCTGACTTGTGGGCCTACTAAGTTGACGGGGATGGAGGGCTTTGTCAACTTAGTCAATATGCACGATTCTAGCTCCAGTGACCGTATGATGTCCACCCAACGGCCGTAGTGCTTCTTCAACCTCTGGTCTTCTTGCTCCAGCCGCCCAAACCAGCGTCGGTCGTGCCTCATGCTCCTGCCTCCCATGGCCGGCTGCGATGCGGCGGAGGCCTCACCGCCCCCTACTACTCCCACCGCTGGCCAGACCATCCCTCTACTCACCCACACCCCCTGTTATTCTGCGGCGACGTGAGCCTCACACCGCAGTGAACCAGTGAACCCTCGTACTCCTCTATGCGTGGGCATCCACTGCCGCGTCTTCCCCGGCTCCGTGTCGTCCCCTTC
Organism: Triticum dicoccoides; assembly: GCF_002162155.2. Lineage (NCBI taxonomy): Eukaryota > Viridiplantae > Streptophyta > Magnoliopsida > Poales > Poaceae > Triticum > Triticum dicoccoides. The sequence continues at coordinate 32,990,401 of NC_041382.1, forward strand.
CTAGGCCTCGCCGTCGTCCACCGCCCTGGTTCTCTCAGTGCGGCGTGGTCAACGTGGTCAAGGAACGGCTTCCATCAGACGTGGACTGTACGTGGAGAGGCTGACAGCTGGGTCCACGGCCGCAGCAAGGAAGTGCCTCCATATTACGTGCAAAATAATCATTCCTCCACCTGACAGCGGGACCCACCGAACGGGCCACCGTATTTCACCCCCTGACTGTTGGGACCCACCAGCTACATCTTCGCACGGAAGGAAGTGCCTGACAGTCGGGACCCACCTGGTCGAAGCGTACGTAGCGTTGTCATTCTAGTCGCGAACGTGTACGTACATATATACTCGTCGATGTAGAGGCGCGCACGTGTCGTAGTAGAGGCGGCAGGGGTGCAAGAAAGAAAATACGGCCACGTATGTGTACATATGGGCGGAGTCTTGAACGCCTACTCGCGCATACATACGGCCAGGGCTCGTGTACATGGCTGGGTCGGAACGGAGAAACAACGTCGTTGTCGTGTTCATGGGGAGGCAATGTCGTCGTCGTGTTCATGGGGAGGCAACGGAATGCGTCGTGTTCATGGGGAGGCAACGGAATGCGTCGTGTTCATGGGGAGGCAACGGAATGCGTCGTGTTCATCGGGAGGGCTTGGACGGAACAGGCGATGGAAACGAGGCCTGGCGTACCGCAGAACGGAGGAAACGGCCTTGTGTTCAACCGGCCACGTTCGAAACGGGATCCTGTTCATCGGGAGGGGTCTGGCGTACCGCAAAATGGAGGAAACGGACCTTCTATGGTCGAAACGGGGGTCCTGTTGATCAGGAGGGGTGTGGCGTACCGCAAAACGGATGAAACGGACTTGTGTTGGAGCGCTACGGTCGAAACGGGGGTCCTGTTCATTGGGAGGGGTGTGGCGTACCACAAAACGGGACTCCACGGGATACAGTTCATCTCCACCGTCGACCCCCTCCGGCCTCCACGAGCTACTGTTCATCCACCGTCGACCTCTTCCAGCCTCCATCTGCGACTGTTCATCCACGGGCTCCTGTTCATCCAGCCTCCACCACACGCTACTCCACCGGCTACTGTTCAACCAGCCCTCTCTATGGGCTCCTGTTCAACCACCCCTCCACGGGCTACTGTTCATCCTGCCCTCCACGGGGTGGTCCTGTTCATCCAGCCCTCCACGGGGTCCTATTCATCCAGCCCCAACTGGCTCGATCGATCGGGGTCCTGTTCATCCAGAGGCAACACCACGGGGTCCTGTTCATCCACCCCCACCGGGAACTGTTCATCCAACGCCCCCCCCTCCCCCGCCCCTGCCCCCGCAACGCTCACTGTTCATCCAGAGGCAGCATCGATCTGCTTCAGTTAGCAATAGTAGCGAAGGAATCGCTCGATTAGGTTCAGTTAACAGCCATCGATCGATCGCTCGGGTTCAGTAACACGTAGCCCGTAGTGCAATCGCTCGGGTTTAGTTAGAGCCCAACGCCTCGCTTGGGTTCAGTTAGAGCCAACGCCTCACACACACGCGCGTATATGAGAGAAACGCACATCGCTCGGCCCCCGACCTCCCACCGTAACCGGGAACTCCCCGAAATTTTCCTCGCCCTCGCTTCTACCACGATTTTTTCCGTCATGGACGTCCCAAAGAATGTCATGCAGCTGCGTCTCCGGCCCGCCCAGGACGAAAAGCCCATTTTCTGTCATGATTTTTTGTCATAGAAGTAGGAGCCCACCACATCTATGATGATACCGGGTTTTGTCACAATTATTGTCATAGAAGTGTCATATGTATGACAAAAAAAATTTCGTTCGGCCCAAAATGTCATGGATGTGTCTTTTTTTGTAGTGGTAGGATAAAAGATGTCATGCAAGTTCTTTTCCATAAGCACGTATGACTATATTCGGAATACATGCCTACATTACATTGATGAATTGGAGCTAGTTCTGTGTCACCCTATGTTATGACTGTTACATGATGAACCACATCCGGCATAATTATCCATTACTGATCCGATGCCTACGAGATTTCCATATACTGGTTTACACTTATTTACTTACCCATTGCTATTATTACAATCACTACAAAATACCAAAAACATTACTTTGCTTTCGTTACTCTTTTGTTACCGTTACCATCACTATCATATTATTTTGCTACTAAACAGTTTGTTGCAGATACTAAGTTTCCAGGTGTGGTTGAATTGACAACTCAGCTGCTAATACTTGAGAATATTCTTTGGCTCCCCTTGTGTCAAATCAATAAATTTAGGTTGAATACTCTACCCTCGAAAGTTGTTGCGATCCCCTATACTTGTGGGTTATCAAGACTAATTTCTGGCCCTGTTGCCGGGGAGCATAGCTCTATTCTTTGAGTCACTTAGGATTTATATCTGCTGCACACTATGAAGAACTTGAGAGATCCAAAAACCAAGATCTATCCCTCAACTACGAGGGGAGGTAAGGAACTGCCATCTAGCTCCGCACTTGATTCACCTTCTGTTATGAGTAAATTTGTGACACCTACACCTGCTTTTGCTATTTGTTCTGATATGTCGCATGTTATTGATGATGCCACTTCTGCTATGCATGATACTTATGATGAAACTACTTCTATGCTTGATACTATTGTGCCACTTGGTGATTTTCTCGAGGAACGACTTGCTAGGGCTAGAGAAATTGAAAATATGGAATCTGATTATGATGATGAAAGTGATGATGAAGAATCACTTGTTATTCCCGAGGGTTATTTATTTGATCAAGAAGCTTCTTTTGCTATTTTAGCTTGCAAAGATAGATATGAACTCAAAAGGTTATTAGCTAAATGGAATAAGCAATCTCTAAATGCTAGGATGAAACCTGACCCTGCTTTTTCTACTTCACCTATCTGTGTTACTGATAAGGATTATGAATTCACTGTTGATCCTGATATAATTACTTTAGTTGAATCTGATCCTTTTCATGGCTATGAATCTGAAACTGTTGTGGCACATCTTACTAAATTAAATGATATAGCCACCCTGTTTACTAATGATGAGAGATCTCGCTACTTTTATATCCTCAAAATATTTCCGTTCTCATTAAAGGGTGATGCTAAAATATGGTTTAATTCTCTTGATCCTGGTTGTGTGCGCAGTCCCCGGAATATGATCTATTACTTCTCTGCTAAATATTTCCCTGCTCATAAGAAATAAGCTGCTTTAAAGGAAATATACAACTTTGTGCAAATTAAAGAAGAGAGACTCCCACAAGCTTGGGGGAGGCTTCTCAAGTTACTTAATGCTTTGCCTGATCATCCTCTTAAGAAAAAATGAAATACTTGATATCTTTTACAATGGACTAATCGATGCTTCCAGAGATTACCTGGATAGTTGTGCTGGTTCTCTTTTCAGGGAAAGAACACCGAATGAAGCGGAAATCTTATTGAATAATATGTTGACAAATGAAAATAATTGGGCACCTCTTGAGCCAGCTCCTACTCCAATTAATGAGCATATTCCTAAACCAACTCCGAAGAAGAGAGGTATTCTATTTCTCAGTCCTGAAGATATGCAAGAGGCAAAGAAATCTATGAAAGAAAAAGGTATTAAAGCTGAAGATGTTAAGAATTTACCGCCTATTGAAGAAACATATGATCTTAATCCTTTATTTATTGAAGAACCTCTAGACCTCGATAACCCGACACAGGTAGTAAAGGTAAATTCTCTCTATAGATATGATAAAGCTGTAATCCCATTTACTAAAATTGCTAGCCCATGCTTAGATGAGTTTGATAAATTTATGGCTAAGAAAGAAAACTTTAATGCTTATTTTGGTAGAAAATTAAAATACAATTCAAATATGCTTGGACACTTGGGTGATTATATGGCTAATGTTAAAGGTGAACTTAAACTTATTAGTAAACATGCTTCTATGGTTACCACTCAAGTAGAACAAGTACTTAAAGCTCAAAAAGAATTGCTCAATGAGATGAATAGTAAGAAAAATAATTATGCTGTTAAAGTGGCTACTAGAACTGGTAGAATGACTCGGGAACCTTTGTATCCTAAAGGCCACCCTAAGAGAATTGAGCAAGATTCTGAGAGAAATAAAATTGATGCACCTAGTTCTTCTAAAAAGAAGAAAAAGAAAAATGATAGAACTGTGCAAACTTCTAGTGAACCTATTGCTGAACCACCTGATAATCCAAATGATATCTCTATGTTTGATGCTGAAACACAATCTGGCAATGAACATGAACCCAATGAAAATGTTAATGATGCTGTTCATAATAATGCTCAACCTAGTAATGATAATGATGTATAAATTGAACCTGTTGTTGATCTTGATATCCCACAATCAAAGAATCAATGTTATGAGAAGAAAGATTTTGTTGCTAGGAAACATGGTAAAGAAAGAGAACCTTGGGTTCAGAAACCCATGTCATTTCCTCCTAAACCATCCAAGAAAAAGGATGATGAGGATTTTGAGCGCTTTGCTGAAATGATTAGACCTATCTTTTTACGTATGCGATTAACTGATAAGCTCAAAACCAATCCTTATGCTAAGTATATGAAAGATATTATTACAAATAAGAGAAAGATACCGGAAGCTGAAATTTCCACCATGCTTGCTAATTATACTTTTAAGGGTGGAATACCAAAGAAACTTGGAGATCCAGGAGTACCCACTATACCATGCTCTATTAAAAGAAATTATGTTAAAACTGCTTTATGTGATCTTGGAGCCGGTGTTAGTGTTATGCCTCTCTTTTTATATCGTAGACTTGATTTGAATAAGTTGACACCTACTAAAATATCTTTGCAAATGGCTAATAAATCAACTGCTATACATGTCGGTATTTGTGAGGATGTGCCTGTTGTAGTTGCAAATGTTACTATTTTGACGGACTTTGTTATTCTTGATATTCCCGAGGATGATAGTATGTCTATTATTCTTGGAAGACCCTTTTTGAATACTGCAGGGGCTGTTATTGATTGCACTAAAGGCAATGTCACTTTTCATGTTAATGGTAATGAGCATACGGTACAGTTTCCGACGAAACAACCTCAAGTTCATAGTATCAACTCTATTGGAAAAATTCCATCAATTATATTTGGAGGTTTCGAATTTCCTCTTCCTACTGTCAAGAAGAAATATGATATTCTTATTATTGGGGATGTGCATATCCCCGTTGAGGTAACATAGTGTTATTCGAAATTTCTCCGGTTCCATGTTAATCGAAATGAGTTTGTTAATAAGACTTGATCAACCTTGTTAGTGGATTCCTTTTGATGAGCATGAGATGGATGAAACTAGAAGCACAACCTTCTGTATCCCACTTCTACTTTCTGTTATTTATATTAAATAAAATAAAAATAAATAATTTTCTGTCTGTTATCTCATTATCCATGCAATATAAAAATACCTCGAAAATAAAAGTTCTCCAAATGCCCTAAAAATTAAATATGATTTTTTCTAGAATATTTGAGGATTTATGGAACAAAGAACACACCAGGGGGGGCACCACCTTGCCACGAGGGTGGAGGGCGCGCCCACCCTCCTAGGGTGCGCCCCCTGCCTCGTGGGCCCATGGTGGCCCTTCTCCACTTATTACTGCACCCATCCTCTTCTTCTTCCTCCCACAAACACGAAAAACCAACTCAAGCACGAGTTCCAGCCCTCTTTGCTGCCATTTTCGATCTCCTTGCTCAAAGCACCTCTCACAAAACTGTTTGGGGAGATTGTTCCTTGGTATGTGACTCCTCCATTGGTCCAATTAGTTTTTGTTCTAGTGCTTTATTCATTGCAAAATTTTGCTGCTTAGGTGACCCTGTTCTTGAGCTTGCATGTCAAATTTATATGGTCAAAAGTAGTTTTGATGCATGATATAGGCTCTAGGCACTTGTAGGAGTAGTTGCTATCAATATTATTGAGTTTTGTTTACTTTTATTTTGAAGTTACTAAAAAAATTCAGAATTTTTCAGAGGAAGTAAATGTTTAGGAAAATGTTACAAGGTGGTTCTTCAAAGAAGCAAGGACCCAGGCTTGCAATGTGTGATGCTGATGAAGAGCCACCAAGAGACGCTCCAGTGCGTCCTTGTGAGTGGCCTTCTGAAAATTTTATGGATCAAGCGGGAATAAAAGAAGAATTCAACACATATTTGCGTAACGCTGATCTTGTGAGCTTCGAGGAAGAGAAGTGCAGTCAGTATCATAACCTCACTAGTTCCTTTGTGAGGAGGTTTGAATTTTCCACTTCGCGTAACTCTCCAACTGTCCTGTTTCATCTTTATGATAAATCTTATACCATGGACTTAGAGGATTTTACCACTGCATGCAAACTTCCACAATGGGGTAGTGTTAGGAATCCCCCTAAATCTGAATTTAGAAACTTTCTTGCTAGTATAATTGTAGGAGAATCTAGTGATATAACGCAAGCTACCATAGGGAGCATTCACTTTCCTGCTATACATTATTTTGCTCTCTTCATAGGTAGGTGCATAAATGCTAAGGATGAAGCATGTCACATGTGTGTCCCTGACCTTAGCATTCTCAGGAGTGCTATTTCAGGAGACCAATCTTATCATTTGGGAGCCATAGTAGCTCGTAGGTTGCATCATAATAGATATAATGGAGATTTCTTTGGAGGAATTTATGCAACCCGCATAGCTAATTTTCTTGGTATAGATGTACGCGAAGATGATATTGAATTACCTCCTACCTATCTATATTTTAATGCTATGGTTCACCACCATTTTGTCGAGAGGAACAAATCACCTCTCTAGTACCGACTAATCTTTGACAGACGCCGTGTTGTCCATATTACTCTCCCTGCTCCTGCTTTCTTTGATTATCAGGCAAGAGGAGGATATACTATTACCAGAGAGGAGGCAGATGAGTACGAGAGGAGAGCGGAGGCCGCTCGTCGCCATACTGCAGCTCAGGAGGCGATAGCCGCTGCATCTCAGTACGACCCCAACTTTTACTACGGATATCAGCCAGGCCAGCCGTGGCCATAGACCAACTTAGGCCAAAAGCCTAAGCTTTGGGGAGTGCGTATTTCTCACCGACATTACATTTATGTTCACACACACTCATTGCTAGATGTCGGTGCTCATACTTTTTCATTGTATCATCCATGCTAGTTTATTTCCTTTTATGCTTTCTTCTTGTGTGTTTAATAAACCTTAAGAAAAACCAAAAAACTAGTAGTAGTTTACTTTTCTTGCTTTAGTAATAATTAAAAAGAAAACCCAAAAATATTTCACGTTCTTCTTTTGCTTGTTGGGAGCTTTCCCGTGTAAATAGTTTTATTTCTTTAGGGGTCAGTAGGAGAAGACCATGATTAAATTGTTGAAGTGGCTCTTATATGCTTTATTGTCGATTTAACCAAGAGCCCATATTGCTTTGTATTCTCCTGTTTATTGAATGCTCGCAGATTCCAGCTTAGTCCAATGCACATGCACTCTTATTATTATTCACATCGTTCGGTCGTGCAAGTGAAAGGCAATTATGATGATATATGATGGACTGACTGAGATGAGAAAAGCTGGTACGAACTCGACCTCTTTTGTTTTTGTAAATATGATGAGTTCATCGTTCTTGATTTAGCTTGTTATGAATAAACATGTTTGCAATGACAATTAGAGATCATAGTTGCTTGTGCCATGCTTGATTAGCTATGAGTTATAATGGTTTACCTTGCGTGCCAACATGCTATTGAGATGGTTATGATGTGGTATGATGGGGTGGTATCCTCCTTTGAATGATTTAAGTGACTTGACTTGGCACATTGATAACCCACAAGTATAGGGGATCAATTGTAGCCTGTTTCGATAAGTAAGAGTGTCGAACCCAACGAGGAGCTAAAGGTAGAACAAATATTCCCTCAAGTTCTATCGACCACCGATACAACTCTATGCACGCTTGACGTTCGCTTTACCGGAAACAAGTATAAACTAGAAGTACTTTGTAGGTGTTTTTGGGTAAGCTTGCCAGAAAGTAAAGAACACGAAAATAAAAGCTAGGGGCTGTTTAGATAAAGACACAACTAAATTAGTTTTAGTAGAGAGCTTTTTTCAACAAGGAAGTTATTTGTCCCTAGGCGATCGATAACTAGACCAGTAATCATTATTGCAATTTTATTTGAGGGAGAGGCATAAGCTAACATACTTTCTCTACTTGGATCATATGCACTTATGATTGGAACTCTAACAAGCATCCGCAACTACTAAAGATTCATTAAGGTAAAACCCAACCATAGCATTAAAGTATCAAGTCCCCTTTATCCCATACGCAAACAACCTACTTACTCGGGTATGTGCTTCTGTCACTCACGCCACCCACTATAATCAAATCATAAGCATATTGCAAACCCTACAGCGGGAATCCCTCATGCTTGCGCGACACGGAGAGCACCATAGGACAGCATGAATAATAAAACATACAACTCAAACCAATCACGATCATCAAATAGCCATTAGGACAAAACAGATCTAGTCAAACATCATAGGATAGCCATACATCATTGGGAAATAATATATAGCGTTGAGCACCATGTTTAAGTAGAGATTACAGCGGGTAAGAGAGAGGTTACACCGCTGCATAGAGGGGGGAAAAGTTGGTGATGATGGCGGTGAAGTTGTTGGTGAAGATGGCGGTGATGATGATGGCCACGGCGGCGTTCCGGCGCCACCGGAAGAGAAGAGGAGAGGGGGCCCTTCGTCTTCTTCTTCCTTGACCTCCTCCCTAGATGGGAGAAGGGTTTCCCCTCTGGTCCTTGGCCTCCATGGCATGGGAGGAGCGAGAGCCCCTCCGAGATTGGATCTATCTCTCTGTTTCTCTCTGGTTCTGTATTCTGTTCTGGCTCTGTTTCACCGTTTCGTGTATATATGGAGATTCGTAACTCCGATTGGCCTGAAACCTTCGCCATGATTTTTTTTCCGAATATTAGCTTTCTTGCGGCAAAAGAAGAGCGTCAACCGCCTTACGGTGGGCTCGGGCGCGCCCCCCTGCCTCGTGACCACCTCGGGCACTGGTTCGTGTTGATTTTCCTTCCGAATTTTCCATATTTTCCAAAAATAAGCTCCGTCCGTTTTTTCCCTTTTGGACTCCGTTTGATATGGATACTCTGCGAAACCAAAAACATGCAACAGACAGGAACTGGCACTGGGCACTAGATCAATATGTTAGTCCCAAAAATAATATAAAAAGTTGCCAAAAAGTATATGAAAGTTGAATAATATTGGCATGGAACAATAAAAAATTATAGATGCGACGGAGACGTATCAGCATCCCCAAGCTTAATTCCTGCTCGTCCTCGAGTAGGTAAATGATAAAAAAGATAATTTTCGATGTGGAATGCTACCTAGCATAATCTTGATCATATGTCTAATCATGGCATGAATATTAAGACACGAGTGATTCAAAGCAATAGTCTATCATTTGACATAAAAACAATAATACTTCAAGCATACCAACCAAGCAATTATGTCTTATTGAAATAACATAGCCAAAGAAAGCTCATCCCTACAATATCATATAGTCTGGCTATGCTCCATTTTCATCACACAAAGCATTCACATCATGCACAACCCCGATGACAAGCGAAGCAATTGTTTCATACTTTTGACATTCTCAAACCTTTTCAACTTTCACGCAATACATGAGCGTGAGCACATGGACATAGTACTATAGGTGGAATAGAATATGATGATGGGGGTTATGTGGAGAAGACAAAAAGGGAGAAAGTCTCACATCAACTAGGCATATTAACGGGCTATGGAGATGCCCATTAATAGATATCAATGTGAGGAGTAGGGATTGCCATGCAACGGATGCACTAGAGCTATAAGTATATGAAAGCTCAAACTGAAACTAAGTGGGTGTGCATCCAACTTTCTTGCTCATGAAGACCTAGGGCATTTGAGGAAGCTTATCGTTGGAATATACAAGCCAAGTTCTATAATGAAAACTCCCACTAGTATATGAAAGTGATAACTCAAGAGACTCTCTATATGAAGAACATGGTGCTACTTTGAAGCACAAGTGTGGAAAAAAAGATAGTAGCATTGCCCCTTTTTATTTATTTTCTTTTTTTTGGGGCCTTCTTTTTTTCTTTGGTCTTTCTCTTTTTTTGGGACAATGCTCTATTAATGATGATCATCACACTTTTATTTACTTACAACTCAATATTACAACTTGATACTAGAACAAAGATATGACTCTATATGAATGCCTTCGGTGGTGTACCGGGATGTGCAATGATCTAGCGTAGCAATGACATAAAAAACGGACAAGCCATGAAAACATCATGCTAGCTATCTTACGATCATGCAAAGCAATATGACAATAAATGCTCAAGTCATGTATATGATGATGATAGAAGTTGCATGGCAATATATCTCGGAATGGCTATGGAAATGCCATGATAGGTAGGTATGGTGGGTGTTTTGAGGAAGGTATATGGTGGGTTTATGGTACCGGCGAAAGTTGCGCAGTACTAGAGAGGCTAGCAATGGTGGAAGGGTGAGAGTGCGTATAATCCATGCACTCAACATTAGTCATAAAGAACTCACATACTTATTGCAAAAATATATTAGTCATCGAAACAAAGTACTACGCGCATGCTCCTAGGGGGATAGATTGGTAGGAAAAGACCATCGCTCGTCCCCGACCGCCACTCATAGGGAAGACAATCAATAAACACCTCATGCTCCGACTTCGTTACATAACGGTTCACCATACATGCATGCTACGGGGCTTGCAAACATCAACACAAGTATTTCTCAATTTCACAATTACTCAACTAGCATGACTCTAATATCACCACCTTTATATCGCAAAACTATTGCAAGGAATCAAACATATCATATTCAGAGATCTACAAGTTTATGTAGGATTTTATGACTAACCATGTGAATGACCAGTTCCTGTCATCTCTCTAAATAGATATAAGTGAAGCAAGAGAGTTTAATTCTTTCTACGAAAGATATGCCCACGCTCTAACAAATATAAGTGAAGAAAAAGAGCATTCTACAAATGGCGGTTGTCTAAGTGAAGAGAAACAGGTAATCCAAACTTGAAATGATATAAGTGAAGCATATGAAGCATTCAATAAAGCCGTACTCAAAAAATATAAGTGAAGTGCAATGATCATTCTATAAATCAACCAAGGACTATCTCATACCAGCATGGTGCATAAAAAGAAAAAGAAAAACCTAAATGCAAAAGACGCTCCAAGACTTGCACATATCGCATGAACGAAACGAACCCGAAAACATACTGATACTTGTTGAAGAAAGATGGGATGCCTCCCCAACATCCCCAAGGTTGAGCTCTTGCCTCTCTTCCTTCTTCTCACATCGAGACCTTCTCGATCATCGAACACTTCATCCACACAAAACTCCAACAGAAAAGTCGGTAAGATCCGTTAGTATAATAAAGCAAATCACTACTCTAAGTACTGTTACAAACCAATTCATATTTTGTTTTTGCATTGTGTATACTGTAATATAACTTTTTCATGGCTTAATCCACTGATATAAATTGGTAGTTTTATCAAAACAAGCAAACTATGCATCAAAAACAGAATCTGTCTAAAACAGAACAGTCTGTAGCAATCTGAACATTCACCATACTTATGATACTTGAAACATTCTGCCAAAATTAGGAAAAATAAAAAATTTGTGCAGCAAGATAGGGCAAAACGAATCAGAACCATTTGACGTTCCATCTAAAAATGTAAAATCGCGCACTACAGCCAAAGTTTTTGTCCTGCACCGTACAAACCATCAAGCAAATGTAAACATCCTAAAGGCAAACCTTGGCACATTATTTTTATAATACAATGGAATTGTACAAGGGGATAATTATTTTTATTGAAAAGTTTCTGTAATCAAGATTCACAAAGTTGCCATGAGCATGAACAAAGTTCAAGGCTAGCTCCCACTTCAACAATGCTTGTCTCTATCACTTTCACTTTCCTTTTTGAAAAAGTTTTGGGTTCCCCTCTTTATTTTTGTTGTTTTTAAACTATATGAAAGCACTCAACAGAAATAAATGACTCTCTAAAACTTCCGGGTTGTCTCCCTGGCAGCGCTTTCTTTAAAGCCATTAAGCTATACATATAGTGCTCAAGTAATGGATCCACCCGGATCCCAAGGTATATCAAAGCCAATTTAAATCAACAATGATTTGTAATTTAGTGGTGAGCACAAGGTAACATATATCATGTAATGACGAAGTCTAACTCTCTTCCTATGCATCAGCATGTCATAAAAGAACAATTCATGCACACAAAGTAAAGGCCAATGCATAGTATAAACAGTTTCTTGCAATTTTATCGTGTGGGAAACGTAGAGAGGTGGAGATATAGTTCCTCTCTCATAATAATTGCAAGTAGGAGCAGAAAGCACATGCATATTATATTCATCAAAATCATCATGTGCAACGGTAAAAGGCAACCCATCAATATATTCATTAATAAGAGCAAACTTCTCCGATATAGTGTAGTTTGGAGAATTCAAAAGGATAATAGGACTATCATGTGTGGGTGCAATAGCAACAATTCCATGTTCAGCATAAGGAACTATAGCAAGTTCATCTCCATAAGCATAATTCATATTGGCATCTTGGCCACAAGCATAGCAAGCATCATCAAAAAGGGATATTTCAAAAGAATCAAAGGGATCATAACAGTCATCATAGCAATCATCCTTCGGTAAGCACGAAGGGGTATTAAACAATGTATGAGTTGGAGAGTTACTCTCATTAGAAGGTGGGCACGGGTGATCAATCCGCTCTTCCTCCTTTTGTTCTTCGCTCTCCTCCTCATCTTTTTCATCCAATGAGCTCACAGTTTCATCAATTTCTTCTTCCATAGCTTCCTGCAAAATATTAGTCTCTTCTTGGACAGCGGAAACTTCCTTAATAAATGCATTAATATAGTAATTGTATTCATAATTTTCATAGCAATTTCTAAGTATAGCAAGATTTTCAGGCCTATAAACACCATCATCATCAAAAGCTTCATACTTTTCAAACAAAGATTCTATTTCATAAGCAGCCTTAAAAGCAACAAATTCTTCTATTTGTTCAACATTATAATAATCATATATACCATTAGCATAGGAAGCTAAGGTTTCATTATCATTAAATTTGCATGAAAAGGGAAGGTGTGGAGCCTTCAACCTAGAGCAACAAGTAATATCATATCTCAAGCATAGATTCCAGGCATACCAATGCAACATAATAAATTGATCCCATAATAGTTTCCCTTTTTGTGTCAAGCAATAATCTCTAAAGTATTCACGTTGATCCAACGTGTCTCCCATTATAAAGTTGAATGGGGTTTTCTCAGGATTATCAAAGTAGTACTTAATATCTTTCACATAATGAGAATCGAGGGTTTTAGGAGTTACCCCATCTCCATGAGTAGCAAGTACACCTAATTTTTTTGGTATTTCATGTTCCAAATCCATAACTAAAGATAAAGAACAACTAATAACAGAAAATAAAAATTACTTAGTGATAAAGCAAACAAGCACACACGAGAATATTCACCCCACGCTATTGCTCCCCGGCAACGGCGCCAGAAAAAGGTCTTGATAACCCACAAGTATAGGGGATCAATTGTAGCCTCTTTCAATAAGTAAGAGTGTCGAACCCAACGAGGAGCTAAAGGTAGAACAAATATTCCCTCAAGTTCTATCGACCACCGATACAACTCTACGCACGCTTGACGTTCGCTTTACCGGAAACAAGTATGAAACTATAAGTACCTTGTAGGTGTTTTTGGGTAAGCTTGCAAGAAAGTAAAGAACACGAAAATAAAAGCTAGGGGCTGTTTAGATAAAGACACAACTAAATTAGTTTTAGTAGAGAGCTTTTATCAACAAGAAAGTTATTCATCCCTAGGCAATCGATAACTAGACCGGTAATCATTATTGCAATTTTATTTGAGGGAGAAGCATAAGCTAACATACTTTCTCTACTTGGATCATATGCACTTATGATTGGAACTCTAGCAAGCATCCGCAACTACTAAAGATTCATTAAGGTAAAACCCAACCATAGCATTAAAGTATCAAGTCCCCTTTATCCCATACGCAAACAACCTACTTACTCAGGTCTGTGCTTCTGTCACTCACGCCACCCACTATAAGAAAATCATAATCATATTGCAAACCCTACAGCGGGAATCCCTCACGCTTGCGCGACACGGAGAGCACCATAGGACAGCACCAATAATAAAACATACAACTCAAACCAATCACGATCATCAAATAGCCATTAGGACAAAACAGATCTACTCAAACATCATAGGATAGCCATACATCATTGGGACATAATATATAGCATTGAGCACCATGTTTAAGTAGAGATTACAGCGGGTAAGAGAGAGGTTACACCGCTGCATATAGGGGGGAAGAGTTGGTGATGATGGCGGTGAAGTTGTTGGTGAAGATGGCGGTGATGATGATGGCCAGGCGGCGTTCCGGCACCACCGGAAGAGAAGGGGAGAGGGCGCCCCTTTGTCTTCTTCTTCCTTGACCTCCTCCCTAGATGGGAGAAGAGTTTCCTCTCTGGTCCTTGGCCTCCATGGCGTGGGAGGGGCGAGAGCCCCTCCGAGATTGGATCTATCTCTCAGTTTCTCTCTGCTTCTGCGTTCTGTTCTGGCTCTGTTTCACCGTTTCGTGTATATATGGAGATCCGTAACTCTGATTGGCCTAAAACCTTCGCCGTGATTTTTTTCCGAATATTAGCTTTCTTGCGGCAAAAGAAGAGCATCAACCGCCTTACGATGGGCTCACGAGGGTAGGGGCGCGCCCTAAGGGGGGCGCCCCCCTGCCTCGTGACCACCTCGGGCACTGGTTCGTGTTGATTTTCCTTCCGAATTTTCCATATTTTCCAAAAATAAGCTCCGTCCGTTTTTATCCTGTTTGGACTCCGTTTGATATGGATACTCTGCGAAACCAAAAACATGAAACAGACAGGAACTGGCACTGGGCACTGGATCAATATGTTAGTCCCAAAAATAATATAAAAAGTTGCCAAAAAGTATATGAAAGTTGAATAATATTGGCATGGAACAATCAAAAATTATAGATACGACGGAGACGTATCACACATGTTCACGCATGTAGTTGAAACAAATCAACATAGCCTTCACGATATTTATGTTCATGGTGGATTATATCCTACTCATGTTTGCATCCAATGTTTATTAATTTTAATGCATGTACATGGCTGTTGTCGCTCTCTAGTTGGTTGCTTCCCAGTTTTTTGCTAGCCTTCACCTGTACTAAGCGGGAATACTGCTTGTGCATCCAATCCCTTAAACCCCAAAGTTATTCCAGATGAGTCCACTATAGCTTCCTATATGCGGTATCTACCTGCCGTTCCAAGTAAATTTGTATGTGCCAAACTCTAAACCTTCAAATAAATATCTTGTTTTGTATGCTCGAATAGCTCATGTATCAACTAGGGCTGCCTGTATCTTCCATGCTAGGCGGGTTATTCTCAAGAGGAGTGGACTCTGCTCCTCACTCATGAGAAAATGGCTGGTCACCGGGATGCCCAGTCCCATACTTTATGCAAAGTAAATCAAAATAATTGCGAAACAAAACTCCCCTGGGACTGTTGATAGTTGGAGGCACTCGTTGTTTCGAGCAAGCCATGGACTGATGTTCGTTGGTGGAGGGGGAGTATAAACTTTACCATTCTGTTTGGGAACCGCCTATAATGTGTGTAGCATGGAAGATATCGCCATCTCTTGGTTGTTATGTTGACAATGAAAGTATACCGCTCAAAATATTAATTATCTATATTTCAAAACCAAGCTCTGGCACCTCTACAAATCCCTGCTTCCCTCTGCGAAGGGCCTATCCATTTACTTTTATGTTGAGTCATCACCCTCTTATTAAAAGCACTAGCTAGAGAGCGCAGCTGTCATTTTCATTCATCACTGTTAATTTATATTGGGTGTGACTATGATTGGATCTCTTTTACCATGAATTACAATGTCTAGTCAGTCCTTGATCTTTAAAGGTGCTCTACATTTATGTTTTGCGGTATCAGAAAGGGTTAGCGAGATACCATCTTGTTATATCATATTATGATTGTTTTGAGAAAGTGTTGTCATCCAAGATTTATTATTATGGCTTGCTAGTTGATTATGCTATTGATATGGGTAATTATGAGATCTGAGAATTATTGCAAATATGGTCAGTTATAATCTTTGTTGAAAACTTGAATGCTAGCTTGACATATTTAATACAATAAGAGCAAGCAGATTTTGTAAAAAAAATTCTTTATTTCCTTCAGTTTGTCAACTGAATTGCTTGAGGACAAGCAAGGGTTTAAGCTTGTGGGAGTTGATACGTCTCCGTCATATCTACTTTTCCAAACACTTTTGCCCTTGTTTTGGACTCTAACTTGTATGATTTGAATGGAACTAACTCGAACTGACGCTATTTTCAGCAGAATTGTCATGATGTTGTTTTATGTGCAGAAAACAAAAGTTCTCGTAATGACCTGAAACTCCACGGAATATCTTACAATAAATAATAAAAAATCCTCGCCAAAGATGAAGACCAGGGGGCCTACACCCTGCTCACGAGGCTGGGGGGCGCGCCCCCTACCTCGTGGGCCCCCTGTTGCCTCTCTGACTCCAACTCCAACTACATATATTGAGTTTTGGGGAGAAAAAAATCAGAGAGAAGATTTCATCGCGTTTTTCAATACGGAGCCGCCGCCAAGCCCTAAAACCTCTCGGGAGGGATGATCTGGAGTCCGTTTGGGGCTCCGGAGAGAGGAATCCATCGTCGTCATCATCATCAACCATCCTCCATCACCTATTTCATGATGCTCACCGCCCTGCGTTAGTAATTCCATCGTAGGCTTGCTGGACGGTGATGGGTTGGATAGGATCTATCATGTAATCGAGTTAGTTTTGTTAGGGTTTGATCCCTAGTGTCCACTATGTTCTGAGATTGATGTTGCTATGACTTTGCTATGCTTAATGCTTGTCACTAGGGCCCGAGTGCCATGATTTCAGATCTGAACCTATTATGTTTTCATCAATATATGAGAGTTCTTGATCCTATCTTGCAAGTCTATAGTCACCTATTATGTGTTATGATCTGTTAACCCCGAAGTGCCAATAATCGGGATACTTACCGGTGATGCCCGTAGTTTGACGAGTTCATGTATTCACTATGTGCTAATGCTTTGTTCCGGTTCTCTATTAAAAGGAGGCCTTAATATCCCTTAGTTTCCATTAGGACCCCGCTGCCACGGGAGGGTAGGACAAAAGATGTCATGCAAGTTCTTTTCCATAAGCATGTATGACTATATTCGGAATACATGCCTAAATTACATTGATGAATTGGAGCTAGTTCTGTGTCACCCTATGTTATGACTGTTACATGATGAACCACATCCGGCATAATTATCCATTACTGATCTGATGCCTACGAGCTTTCCATATACTAGTTTACGCGTATTTACTTTCCCGTTGCTATTATTACAATCACGACAAAATACCAAAAACATTACTTTGCTTTCGTTACTCTTTTGTTACTGTTACCATCACTATCATATTATTTTGCTACTAAACACTTTGCTGCAAATACTAAGTTTCCAGGTGTGGTTGAATTGACAACTCAACTGCTAATACTTGAGAATATTCTTTGGCCCCCTAGTGTCGAATCAATAAATTTGGGTTGAATACTCTACCCTCGAAAGTTGTTGCGATCCCCTATACTTGTGGGTTATCACTGTACTCATTGTCCAGGGGACCATCTTCAATTGTATTAACTTATAAAGGATGCGAGATAAATAGGAATACATTTTACACGATCGCCCAAGATCAAAAGAGCACCAACCAAAATAGCGGTGTCTGCTTTGATGCAGCAACCAATAGGGGAAATGACACATATTATGGTTACATAGTGGACATATGGGAACTTGACTACGAACATGATTTTAAGGTCCCTTTGTTTAAGTGCAAATGGGTCAATCTGTCAGGAGGCGGGGTACAGGTAGACCCACAGTACGGAATGACAACAGTGAATCTGAACAATCTTGGGTACACTGACGAACCGTTCGTCCTAGCCAATGATGTGGCGCAGGTTTTCTATGTGAAGGACATGTCTACCAAACCGAGAAAAAGAAAAGATAAGGAAGCAAACACATCATATGATGAGCCAAAGCGCCACATAGTTCTTTCAGGAAAAAGAGACATCGTGGGAGTGGAGGGCAAGATAGACATGTCTGAAGATTATGAAAAGTTTCATGAAATTCCTCCCTTCAAAGTCAAGGCTGACCCAAGCACCCTGATAAACGATGAAGATTATCCATGGTTACGTCGCAATAAGCAAAGGACACAAGTGAATAAAAAGGGAAGACTTTTCTCTCCACAACTATTATGATGATGCCTAAACCCTAAACCCTAATCCTGATACTTCGAAAGAGATTGTAAGTTTTGTACACGAAGTGCATTCAGTTTTTTCCGTAACCCTCTCTACTTTTTTGCACATACTATGTGGGTGAAATGATGATGCCATGCCAACTTTCAAACTTTTCAGAGTTAATTTAAAATGCTTTTCAATTTCAGGGTCATTTAGCTCAACCAAATCAATAAATGCATGACAAATAACAAATGAAGTTGGAAAGGGTTGAAAATTGATGATGTGGCTTTCAATGGTGCATTTTGAACACACAAAAATTCTGGAGTTCAAATAAGTTCAAAAAAATAAAATCTCTTTGTAACATGTGAGTTTTCGTCCGAAACCCTGATACTTCGAAGGAGATTGTCCATTTCATACACGAAGTGCATCCAGTTTTTACCGTAACCCTCTCTACTTTTTTGCACACGCTATGTGGGTGAAATGATGATTCCATGCCAATTTTCAACCTTTTTAGAGTTCATCTGAAGTGCTTTTCAATTTCAGGGTCATTTAGCTCAAAGAATGAACTAATATAAAAAAGAATGATCTGGAAAACTTTTATGAAACTCTAATAGAAAGAATAATAAACTAAAAGAATGAACTAGAAAACTTTAATGAAACTCTAATAAAAAAGAATGAACTAAAAAACATTAATGAAACTCTAATAGCAAAAGGAATCAACTAAAAAGTTTTATAAACCTCTAGTATTGTTGAAACTAGAATTATATAAAATTTATGAAACTAAAATTATCAAAGTATTTTCTGTTCAAAACATTATAAGCAAAAAGAACTTTCATAAAGAACTTTTTTTAGAAACTTTAATAGCAAAAAGAATTATCATAAATATTTCTTTTGTTAGAAACTAAAATAACGAAGACGGTTTTTGAATATAATGATAAACATAGTAATATTAAAGAGCAAGAAAAAGAATCACTCCACAATCTATTTTTATAATAAACTTAATCACAAACTAGTGATTCACAGAAATTTCAAAGAATTCAAATTGGAAAATTAATGGCACTAACAGAAGTTTATAATTTGTATTACCTAAAACCAAAAAGAATAACTGAAAAAACTAGTAAGTATTTTGCTGTTAGTAGAAAAAAATATAAAAAATGCCGCCTACTGGGCCACCACGGCCTGCATACGACTAGAAACCCGCTAGTTGGGCCAGGATGCAAGCCCGCAGTAGGCCCTCAAGAACAGATAGTGGATTTAGGCCCGTAAGCCTGCAGTAGAGAGGAGCTCGGAGTGGACGGCTTGGCAGGGCTTATAAACCACTCCGAGCCCCTCTCGGCTAGCGAGGTGGGACTAAACATCCCATCGCACCGCGGCAGTTCTAGTACAGCGCCTTTGGTCCCAGTTGGTGGCACCAACTGGGATGAAAGGGTGTCTTTGGTCCCAGTTCATGGCACCAACCGGGACCAATGCCCCCCTTTATTCTCGGTTGGTTCCACCAACCGGGACCAAAGGCCTCTGCTTCCCGCCCTTTGGGCTGCTGAAAAGAGACCTTTGATCCCGGTTGGTGGCACCAACCGGGACTAAAGGGTTGCATTGGTCCCGGTTTGCGGCACGAACCGGGACCAATGCTCCGTCTATATATACATCACTTGTGAAAATTTTCGTTCAATTCTTTGATCTCGCCCCGACGACGCCGCCAGGCTGCTGCCCCTCTGCCTCGCCATCATCGTCGTCGCCCCTGCCACCGACGTTGTCGCCGCCCCACGCCACCCTTTCCCCGACGCCGCCGGCTCTGCCTCCTCTCGTCGCCCGTTGTCGCGCCCCTACCCCGCCATCGCCGTGCCCCGCTTCCTCCTCGCCGTCGCCGTCCCCGTGCCCTACCTCCTCGTCGCCGCCCCCCTGTACTGAGCTCATTCTCCTCGTCGTCGGCCGCCCTATTTGCATATTTATTTTCTAGCTAATTAAGTTTAGATGTGTAGTTGTATTAATTTAGATGTGTAGTTATATTAATTTAGATGTTTAGTTGTTGTAATTTGTTCATAAAAAAATATGCAAAAGTTAGACTTGTTTTAGTTCATAGATTTTTTTGGTGATTTTATTGTTGAATATGCAAATGTTTGTATGTTCATATGCAAAGAATATGTCAAATTTTTTCATAGAATTTTTATGATTTTTTTCTGTTATAATTTTGTTCATAAAATTTTTATTTTGTTCACAGAATTTATATGATTTTTTTCTATTGTAATTTTGTTCATAGAATTTTTATAAATTTTTTTGTTCATAGAATTTTCTTTGTCAATTTATGTATATGTTCATATTGTGTATGTATAGGAAAATTGTGTATGATCAAAGTCATTTATGTATATGTTCATATTTAGAAGAAAAGGCGGGAGAGGAAGAAGAAGAAGAAGAAGAAGAAGAAGAAGAAGAAGAAGAAGAAGCGGAGAAATAAATAAGAAGATGAAAAGGAAGAACAAAAATAGGAGAAGACGAAGGAATAGCGTCTATTCCTTCTTCTTCTTCTCTTTTTTTCTTTTTTTTATTCGATCTCCTCCTCTATTCCTTTCTTCTTCTCCTCTTTTTTTTCTTCTTCTTTCTCTTCTTATTTTTTATCAGGTATGTCGTTGTCGATATACCCCCCCCCCCTTCCCGATAACTTTTAGTAAGTACTACTTAGAAAGTGTTTAATATAATTAGTTAGAAAAATAGTATAACTTGTTAAACTAGTTTATTTTTAGTAAGTACTACTTTATTTTATTTATAGTAAGTGCTTGGTAGTTGAACTAGTTGATTTAATAAAACTACTTTATTTTACTATAGAAGTAGTTTATTTTTAGTAAGTACTACTTTATTTTATTTATAGTATGTGCTAAGTAGTTGAACTAGTTGATTTAACAAAACTACTTTATTTTACTATAGAAGTAGTTTATTTTTAGTAAGAAAATTAATAGAACTAGTTTATTTTTTAGTTCAAGCAATTATTCCCGCATCGACGTCGACGATGCCTATCCCGCATCCTCGTTGTCGACACGGCGGAGGAGGACTGCTTGTTCAGAGGGGCCATGCCCGGGACTGGGCTCTGCCGGGCTGGTATTGGGAGGTGCTACCTTCCGGGGGGCGTAGGTTGGTGAGGAGCCAGCCTGTCGTTGACCCGAACCTTATTTGGTGGCGGTCGCGTGGGCCAGTGATGGTGCCGAGGCTTCCGGACACCGCGGAGGTGGTACGTCACCGTGTCAGCGAGGAGGACGAGCGCGTCCGTCGCTACATGGTTGCGTTGGAGGGCAGGTTTGACAATACCTGGCACGTTCTTCAGGGATCTCACTGGGGCTATGATCTTGTGATGGTTCCTTCTCTTTGGGTGTCCACCGCCCGCGCTGATACCCGTCGGGCGCTACGGTTCTAGCTAGCTAGCTGTATTAGCAATGATATATGTATGATACTATTCGAGGTGTATTAGTGATAATATTCGATGATGGACGGACGCAATAGATGATGTAGTTTTGTTTATAATTGAATGCATGCTAATTTGAATACTACTTCTACTTTGAATGCTAAAATTAGAGAGCACTATGCAAGGCGTATGCATTTGATTAGTTGATAGCTTATAGGGTTTTTTAGTACATATATTTAATTGTACAAGTTTAATATTTGAATTATGAACATAGGAAATGTCGTACTTGGACGACGAAAGTCTCCCAGGGGAGTGTGACTGGTGCCACGGCGACCGAGGTCTGTGCGACAGGCCTCACCTGGACGAAGGTCGGCGCTTCAGCATTAAGCTCGAGGACACCTTCGATGTTGAAACAGTACGCAACGATGACAAGTGTGTGTTTTCGTAATTAAGCATGACTTCAACTATTTCAACATGTAATTTTCATCTTTTACAATTTGAGTAGCTTATCCCATGCCATGCAAGACGCTATGTCTTGAAGAGGATAGGTTTTGAAGACCATGAAAATTTCAAAACAAAGAAAAATCACCTAAGGACCCATTATGGTGTGGATTTTGAAGTAAATCTGTATAATTCTGAGAGCGTAACCCATTTTGGTTGCAAACATTGGGAAAAACTTTGCAAGATGTATGGTTTTTATGAGGGTATGCTTGTCACCATGGATCTTGGTGATCCTAACATCGACCAAGACAATATGGACATTTGGGTCTTTGTTGATACGCTTCCAATTCTACCGCTATGTGAGTTTCTCAAACATAGTTATTAACTAATTTATATTGTTCATTTCAAGATAGTTGACAGCTTATTTCCATTGACAGCTTATTTTCATTGTTTAAACAATGTGTGGAACATGGTAGACAGAACCTACTATACCGATGGCTCTGAGTTAACTTATCAGGAGAAAAATCATCTGGTCGCATTTTGTACTGATCTTGAGAATTACAATATCTATAATAAAACTCATCCACGTTATGGTCAATACGTGCCACTAGTGCATGTGTTGAACTACGGTAACATCCATGGAGATGCCATGGTAAGATTTTTTACTATTACGACATCCGCGCATCTTTTGCATAAATTCTTTTAAAACTTAACTACATTGCTAACTATGAAGTTATTACTATGTTTTTTAACAGAAAATCCCGGATGATTGCGTGCCTCATCTGATGTATCCGAATGACCGCCTTAATGTTTTAAACATGCAGCCAGGTCTTCCTACGAATCTCATCTGTCCATATCGGATTTTTAAAAGAAGTGGAGACATGAAAATCACATAATGGAAAAAATGTATAGACAGTCATAAGGAGGTTCTTGGAAGCAAAAGGAAGCGAAGCGCAAGAATTGGAGTCATGATGATCTTCATTCTCCATAATGGAGAGTCAGGGCCTATATTGTTTTATACTGATTTACCTTAAAGAGGGTATTTAGGTCCTACCTTGTATTGATGATCATGCGCTAAGAACAATTAAGTAGGGTTGGTTCGATGACTATGAGGATGATGATCGTATGACTTGTTATTAATAACGAGTAGAAGTTGTATGATGATGATTAGTAGGACTTGTTATTATGATGATGCATGATGCGAGCATGAAGAGTTATTATATCTCAGTGGATGAAATGAACATGGATTGGATTGAAGTTAAGACAACATGCATGTGGTGCATGTCAAAAGTAGTACTAATCCAAACTTGATCAAGTTAGGATTAGTATTAATTTCGACATGCACCACATATATGTTGCCTTCACTTCAATCTAAGCCACGTTTAGGCAAAGCAATAGCGTTGGTAAACCAAGCACGGAGATAAGAGAGGACACTTTTCTCTATTAGCTAGCTAATTAACATCCTAAATTAACCCCTAAAACTTCACAAACCACCCCCTTTCAAAAAAAAGCTCAACTCCTGCCAGCTGCTGATGCGTGGATGCCTTTTGATCCTGGTTGATGCCACCAACCGGGGCCAAAGGCCCTCCTCCTGGGCTCGCCGTAGCGGCCACGTGGAGGCCCATCTGTCCCAGTTGGTGTAAGAACTGGGACTAAAGGTTTAGTGCTTTAGTAACAACGTGTGTGCTGGGCAGGAGCACTCAGTCATGTCCAGGCTAGAGATCATCGGCCTTTTCGTTATCGCAAGCTGAGGCAAGGCGGGCCAGCGCCGGAGGACAACGATAGACTCGTTTGTCTCGCTGGCATTTCTCTTGCGGGCCAGTTCTGCTCCTCTACTCGCCAATCCTCTCCTGCTGGAACTCCTCTAGACCCATCCCTTCAGTATTCTTCTAATACCTCATCTAAATTATGTGGGTGACTCCTTTTGATCGTATAGTCATCTCATCACATAGGCCAGATATAATTTAGTCCCTTCAACAGGTGACAAGTAAAGGACCCTTTTATATATACTAGCAGCAATGAAGTTCCACACCGTTCACCCTTATGGAATGCTCATCTCATGTCCTGCATGACAACAATGTTAAATCAACGAAGGTAGCCACATCACATGAGCATGCCAAAAAATTTAGTTGAGCTATTTATCATAACACTTGCATGCTTGAAGATATTCTAAGTTTTTTTTTTGATAATGAGACGAATTCATATTAGTGTGAGTTATATGGTTAGTACGAAGTATTACACTACCGTAAACTTTGCATATGCATCTAAAGGAACATTCCTATCTGAATTAGGTACACATTTGCCGTCTCAACAAGGCCAATCCGGTTGGGCCTACATTTCAATTTTCAGTAATCGCTTAGCTAGTCCGTGTTTTGTGGTGTACATGTCTTAGGCATGCAGTTCCACTGTCTAACCTGAATGATCCTTTACGGCAATATACTGCACGCATGTAAAAAAAGATAATGACTCATGCAGATGTCAGAAGAAAAAACATAAACCCTCCTGCACTCGAATTCATCTAGAGTTCGACTATCGCCAAGTCTGGACGAGGTGACATGACCCATTCTCTTGACCAGAACACGAAGTTAACTTGTCATGCCTGCGTTTTCTATCGCGCAAAAGCGAGTTGCCTCCTTTTTCACTTGATCAGCACCATGGGGAAACCGCATTTCCTTCACCTCCTGCTGTTCAAAGTTTCTTCAGGAGAGTCAGAAAAGTCACCGATTCATGAACATCAGTGGGTTCGCGCGAGGCTGGCACCTGGATCAAACGTGAATGGACCTCTTAGTAGCAAACAAGCAACTGATACAGGGAAGAGGGAACATGTTGCCAGTTGCCACAGCACTGAAAATCATCGTGGACTGCTTCTTCTTTGACAGTTACTGCCCCTGACCAGAATATAGCCGGGAACATATGCCCCCCAACACGCAGCACCAGATTGTTGAAGTGATACCAATGCAAATTAGCTGGCAGGACGATCCATGAACATATCTGAAGCGATATCATATCAGCCTGTATTGTCTCGTGTATCGATGGGCTTTTATATGGATCTATAAGGATACCTAAAGAAAAAGGTGTAACAGTTACGGGGTGCCCCTACACCCTCATGAACAGTAATTTCGTAAAAAATTGAAAATAAACATCCAAAAAACCTGAAACTTCCAGGGATCAAATATTTGATGTTCTTGCAAACTTTCAGCCACAAATAACATTCGTGGATCCCTCACACGAAAAAACAAAATCATTACTCAAAAGTGTACAAAAACTTTGAACAATGATTTTGTTTTTTAGGTGAGGGCTCCTCGAATGTTATTTGTAGCTGAAACTTTACAAGATCATCGAAAGTTTTGCGGGTAAAAAGAAGATATATTGATCAATCATCAGGAATATGATTACAGTCAGCAGAGACAAGGTTTTGAATCAAATTGGATGTGGACCTGAATGCAGCCAGACAACGGTCATTGAGCTTTTCTCTAGAAGTCGGTACATGCAGTTAGAAAAATCTGCTACATAAGTAAACATGTGAAAATACTGACGAAATGAAGAACATGAAATGCAAGTTGATTCTTTTTTTATTTTTTGTGAAAAGACCTGGAAGTTGATGGCATGTGGGTTCTCTTCTCGCCTTCAAAAGCCCCAACGGCCCAATTTTTCTTTACAAGGGCTGCCAAAAATTATAAGCTACAGGCTAGCCAACACAACATTTGGCTGGTTGATGGTAGTATAAAGGTTCTTTGGAAACTTTTTGACTTAGCACTCCATTTGATTCTATTTCAATATCTGTAAACATTCTGGTTGACTAATAAAGATTGGAGGTGTTGCCTCAAAAAAAAAAACTAGACACTTATATTGCAACTACTTGGTTTTGTTTCAAAAACAAAACTTGATTTTGAATTTTCATAGGGCGGTAGTTGGTACTTGGTAGAACCCTAAAGTTCAAACCAGAATTCCAAGCACATGGTTACGCACTGAATCTATGCTCTCCATATTTGTACATATTTAAAATATTGTGAATATTTTGGAAACAATGTTGTTCATCTTGGTAGTAAATTTTTATGCATAAAATATGCTCATATGCCATGAAGCTAGCCGCGTCCCATGAACATGCCAAATTTCAGTTGAGCTCATTATCATAACGATTGTAGATATCCTAGGGCTGAAAACTGTGAACTATTTGGTTAGTAAAAAGGTGTCACATAGCCGCAACCCTGCAATATAGTATCCGTTTCAGAAGAAAAAAAAACTCTGCAATATAGTACCTTGCATCTGAATGTACATTTCCATCTGAAGTATGTACCTTGATTCTGTAGTACGGTAATTGTGAAATGTAGCTTCTCGTCACACACATTGTTTCGCTTTCAGAAAATATTACGAGTATGTTCAGAGAAGACAAAAAATTCTTCATCTTCACGAAGTTTTTCTCGAGCGTCACTTAATTTTGTGCCGGTGAGCTACTGTAATGGAGTTTGGTACCATCAAACTCAATTATCGTTGCAGATAATTACTGCTAATAATGTCTTTACATGAGGAATTGGGATACAATGATACATGAGAAACTGCAGATTGGTTGAAACGATTGTCACAACTTGTATAACTAGCTAGTGATGTTTCACTCAAAGCAGAGGAAGTGTACTTGCCAAAAGTAAAAAAAAAAAAAAACAGAGCTCTCATGAAGAAGAGGAAAAACAGAGGAAGGTTTTTTTTTACAGTCCCTTCATTCACTGGAATCTGCCTTTTCTCTTTTACTTAATCAGCACCGCGGAGAAACTGCATTTCCTGCTAGAGATACAGGGAGCCTGCTGGACATCGTCGGTGAATATTATCGCCGAGCATGCAGCACCATGTTGCTGTATATATTACCATGGAGGATGAAACAACCCCTGCTGCCTCTTCGAATCATCTTCGTTTCTACTATCTCAAGTATTCGTGCAGTGAAAAGTGGAGAGAAAACAGGGGGCGTGATCTGATGTGCCTAAAGATGTGATCCGTGTTCTGCCTTTTTCTCTATTATTATATTATGTGGTCCATACTGATTTGGGATCGCAGAAACGTAATCAGATCACAAAGGTGGAATTAATAAGTCTGTCTGTCCACTTGTTCTTAAAGATTTTCTAGAAGAGGATTGGGAATGGCTAGATGTCAATCATTTGAAAACCGAATTTGGGTCAGTCGATGCGTCTCAGCTGTTGGATAGAAAATAAGCGGTGCAGATTGCTTGTTCTACCTCCAGACGTCGTCTTCTTCCACCCGACGGCGCTCCCACACCGCCTCGCCGCTCCGCCCTCCTTGGAATCACCCCCACCGCCGGTCTTCCACCGCCCCCGGCCATCCCTCAAGGTGCCCATATGCTAAGTATTTTCTTCGGCGAAGCCCCACTACCGCCCCCACCATCGCCGTCCACCACCGCCCCATCGTAAACCCTAAGATAGACACTGGGGTAGCCCTCCAGCGAACCCCTTCCTTCTCCTGCCTCCCCTGCGGCGAATTTCTTCAGGAATCTCAAAATCGACTGACCCATTATTTAAAGTCACTCGATTGACGTTTAGCCAATGTGAACAAGATCAGTTAATGGTGGTATACTGTAGCGGTCTGATAGAAATGTTGATGAGAGGAAGAACCTGGTTTGCGAGCACGTCCTACGCCGTGCTTTCTAGAATATCCTATTTGACACATTCTTCGTCAAACCGACGAGCTTTCGCAAAGCCTGGCAATCGAGCGTTGAACTGGGCCGGCCCGCTAACATCTTGCAGTGTTTCCAATTTTAGGAACCTTCCAAAGATTCCCAACTGATTTTATCTATTTTACAAACCTTCTAGAAGGTTCCTGAACCAGGTTTTATATTTTCTAGTTTTCTTACCTTTTGGTTTTTTCTGTTAATGTCTCTTTTTCGGTTTTTTTGGTTTTTCTATTTGTTTTTTAATTATGTTTTTTTCTTTTTCCTGTTTGTTTTGTTCAGAAATTTCAAATGTTGTTTGAAATTTCTAAAAAATGTATTTAAAAAAATTCTTCAGAATTTCAAAAAATGTTCGTATTTGAAAAAATATATAGGAATTTGAAAACACAATTCCCGTTTTCGAAATTTATTCACAATTAAAAAATGATCTCATTTATAAAATTTGCTCGCAATTGTAAAAAATGAGCGTGTCTCAAATTCAGGAATGTCAAAAACTGTTATCGTTTTCAAATTTATTCACAATTTTAGAAAAAATCGTGTTTCCAAAAATTCTGAAATTTCATAAAATATTGTCATCATCAAAATTTCTTCACCATTTCAGAAAAATGTCCATGTTCGAGAAAATGTTCACGGTATCAACATTTTGTTCGCAATTTCAATAAATCTTCTCATATTTCCAATTTTGTTGGCATTTGTAAAAACAGCACACAATACAAATTTTGTTCGCATTAATGTTTTTCCTGTTTTTAACCTTTTCTATGAATTTTAAAAATCTTCCCGGTATCAATTATTTTTTTAAATTAAAAAATGTTCCTGATCTCAGATATTCGGATTTTTTTTTAAAATGTGCTTTTTGTAATTTGCTCGTTTTCAGAAAATGTTAAATTTCTTAAAAATTATTTGCGTTTTAGAAACTGTTCAGGATTTACAAAATTTGTTCTTGCTCTTTTTTAAATTGGAATTACAAAATATCTTCACTTCTCCAAAACAATTTTTGAATATAAAGAAACTGCTTCCTATATTTAAGAATTTTTGATAATGTTTTTTCCAAATCTCAACGCTGTTGTGTGTTCTTATAAAGTTTTGCACCTAATATTCGGATGCAGGTCTCTGGTGTAGTGGTTAAAAGCCTGCTGCCAGTTGTCTACGGTGTGTGAGGTCGTGGTATGGCAACTTGGCAAGCTCTGTTACACGTTCTTTTATATTTATATAATACTATTTAATTAATTTATATGAGCCAATACTATGATGATTTGTTTCTTGAGAAACTATCTAGTTTGTGTTCAGTAAAGGATAATGCATTTCTTCATTTGGTCCTTACGACAAAAACGACTTTGTTTGCTCTTTTGCGTATTCCCTAGTTAAAATCCCCTATTTGTGTAAATACCAATGGAGAGTCTTCAGCTTAAGTAGGGGTTTTGTTTCCATTAAATTTAATAATTAGGACAACGTCGTGCACAAGAGCAGAGTATATGGTTAACCAAGAATTGGACACTTATGTAGACTAGTAGAACGTTTGTGCATTGTTACAGGTTATAATGCACATATAATGAATCAAACAAAAGAATATGGTCGTTTCCAACGTCTAAGTTCATTCGTTAATATGTTCGGGCGTGTTACGACATCAAACAGGCGCACAGTAGGCTTTAAAATTCAATCGTCTAGACATTATGGTCTCCCCTAAATTCAAACCATATGTGGGGGAGAAATGCCGTTGTCCGGACTATCAATCTAGTCCCTAACACACGGGCCCAAGACAGAAACCCAACCCCACGACGCACCTTGCTCTTTTCCTGTCGGACCCACCCTTGTCGCTTAGTTTTCCGCTGTAGCACGACATTTCTCGTTCTAGCCCTTTACTTTAAAATTGAATGACGCTCAACTCACCTTCATCGTGCGTTGCAACAGCGCCAACATTATTTTCTATACACATTTTAACATTTCAAAATGCTTTTACACCTTTTCAGAATAAATCATCAACATTTTTTCATACACATTTAACATTTTAAATTTTTAAATAACATTATATTTGTTTAACATTTTTTTGGTCAAATGCTTCAAAAGCTTTTCTAAAATACATGATCAATTTTTTTCACACATATTGTATATATTCTGGAGACATTTAACATTTTTTAAATGCTCGATTAAGTTTTTTTCCATATGTTTATGTAATTTGTTTAAATATATTTATTTACAATATTTGAAAGTAGAAACGAAATTAAAGGTAAAGATAAAAACATGGAAAGAAATGAAAAAACGAGGCGGTGCCCTCCCTCGCGCCTGAACCTGCCCATAAGAGGCACTAGATGCAAGAGCACGTTGGGTTGATCGGCCCAGGTAATTACTTGTATTATTCTTTCGATATGTTCATCTCGTTGCTCATTTTTCCTTCTTAAACCTTTTTATTTATGTTTTATTAAATTTTTTGTATTGCTGAAAAATAAAATATATTTTTTTCCAAAATGTTATTGCCCAATCAAAATTGCCGACACACTGTTAAAAACATGTTCGCATAACTTTAAAATTGTTGGTAATGTTCAGAAAAATGTTCATGAGATTCAATAAATATTGATAGCATCCAAAATATGTTCAAAATATGTTTTAGAATAATATATAATCATGTATTTGAAATATATGAAATGTGTATAAAAAATGGTTTCGATGTATACAAAAATGTACAATGTGTATGAAAAAAATAGACATCGACACATACATTGAAAAATATATGAATAATACTGTTGAAAAATGTTAAACCTGTATATAAAAATGTTTGACCTGTAGACAAATAATGTATAGAACATTTGCAAAAAATAGAGATCTAAACATGTACTTGGAAAAAAATGTTTGGCATATCTTTGAAAAATGACAAACATGGATAATTTTTTTCCTTTATAAGAAAAATGTGTATGAAAAAAGGGGGGCATCAATAAATATACGGGAATAAAAATTTTATTCATGTATTTAGAAAATGTAAATGTGTAGCAAAAACTATTATTTATTATGTATACAATAAATGTAGAGATGCCTTGAATTTTTTTCTTGAAACCAAAAAAAAACATAATCAAACTACCCAAAGAAAAACCAAACAAAGAAAACCTTGAAGAACAAAAGAAACCTGAGAAACTGAAGAAAACCATGGATAACCCAGGAAGAAACAAATATAAACAAAGCAAAAGAAAAAGAAAAATCGGTGAAATCTGGTTAACAAACATTGCAAAACAGATAAACAGAAGAAAACCAAAGAATAACATAAAATTAAAGGAAAAAGCAATGAAAACAGAAGATATACATGAAAACTGCCCTAGGCAAGCCTTTTTACGAATCAGTACGGACAAGATATAGCATTTCGCTTTATATATGGCATGTGGTTTCTCCCAGTTACATGCTATTATGTAAACTAGGACCCACGCCCGAATTAGTCTATCATATTAACCCATCTATTATGAATCGAGCGGGAACTCCTACCGCTCTTGGGAAGGTTCTGGAATATTTCCAGCCAGTTTTTTCTTCTAGTTTGTGGTTTTTTCGGATCAGGTCTTTTGTCTGTTTTGTCTTGTTTTGTTTTATTGTTTTATTTTTCCTTTTTACTTAAATTAGTGAACTTTTTAAATTTAGTAAAATTTGATCTCAATTGTTTTGTCAACTTTTTTGTTCAAGCGTTATGAACATTTTTCTAATTCTGTGAACTTTATTTTTCAATTTTCACGATTGATTTTAAAACATTTACAGGTTTTTCCGAATTTTATGAACATTTTATAAATTTGTGGGAAGTTTTCACATTTGCCAACATTTTGAAAATTTATAGATTATTTACAATTTTTGAATTCTTTCCTAATTTCTAAAAAGAAATCCAATTATTATACTTTTTTCTAATCTTAATATTTTTATAGTTGATAGTTTTTTTAGTTTTCGATGGTGAATGGTCAACCGGTTTTTCGAAACAAAATTCGAAAGTGCTTGGTTTTTGAATTCTTGTTTTTTCCAAAAAAATATTATTGCACGAATGCTGTCATTACAGTCAGAATAGCGAATGAAAAAAAAACTGACGATCTTCCCCAAGAGTCCACATCCAAGGGTTGGCCTATTCGCTGAGATGGGGGAGAGGGAATTGGGTTGCAGCCCACGAACTAGTCTAATGGACGCCCGGGCCCCTTTCTGGCCCAATTGGAGGTCTCGTGATTTTCGGCCGACGAAGCAGGGCCAATGCCCAATGGGCTGCTAAAGGTTAGAAGATAAAGAGCCCATCAACTAATTTGGCCCGGTAAACTATTCTGTTTTTTCAGTGAATTTGGACCAGTAAGATGGTAAAACAATTTGACCGATTTTATCTCTGAATCCAAGATCATTTAGAAGTTAGCTTTATGCATCCCAACACCATAACTAATAAGCAAGTAAAAAAAGTATACCACATCATTTCTAAATAGTCACGGCGACAAGAAAAGCGCCGCTAACCCTGCAGAATAATATCAAAGTTTCATGTCGATATCCTGCAGCCAGCTAACAAAGATATTTGCTAAACTGGGTTGTGGATATGAATTTGAAGTAGCATGAATTATAGACCATGCAGTACAAGAAAACAGACCTACATGCAAGGTTTTACACGTATCCCGTTTCATATCTGGACGGGCATTTGAGAAAATGATTTATCACTTTTCAGGTGAGCAAATAAGTGAGAGAATATGCATAGATTTTACTCCTGTCCCGTTTCACTTTGGAATCAGCACTTGGTTCCTCCTTTACAGCCCCTAAAATATTCCTGACCGCCTCAACACTGATCGATGCACTGCAGAAATGGGCACCTCTGACGAGCAAAAAGAAATGTATCGACGGATGCATGGGTTAAGTAAGTAACCAAGGGGCCTACACGTCATCACAATTAAAGGAGAGGAGATCACGCAACGTATCCTTTAGATACCTAGCTAGCTTACCCTTGTGTTCTTAACTAACTCGATATTTTTTGTGATCGATCTCTCCAATCAAAATCATGAAAGCAACCAAAAGCTGGTGCTACTGCTAATAAGCTTGCACTTCAAGGTCAATAAAGGGATGGAGAAAAGTGGCACCGGCCAAGAGAAGTTTCTATTTCTAGCTGGTAGCCCCGTACTGCCTGAGGCGCCGCTAATGGGATAGCTACTTGGGAGTAGTCGTTAGGGTTTTTATCTTCTTATGGTGATGTAGATAGATTAATCAACGCCGGCCATGTAATTGAAAGAGTACGGGTAGATCAAGTCAAGTCGCCCACATGGTGCCTGCCCATACATGCGTGTCGGGTCTGCTGGTACGGTAGGTAAATATTCCCGTCTAGCTAGAGAAGGAGTAGCTACAAAGCGTGCTACTGTATGTATTGTGATAATTGAGTTGTGTATGACTTTTTGAGATGAACTTGTGCATGCCTTAATTACCAACTTGATGCGCCAAAAAAGTGTTTTATACTTTACTTAAAGTTGGTGTAGTACTACATCAGAAAGCAGGAATACATAGTTAATTGTTTGTCTTCATCCCTGAAAAATCATTTATTGTAGCCGATCGATGGGCCAGGGTATTGTGAAAAAGGTGTACCCTCCAATAAAATCGAAATTAATTACTGTGCCAGTCGCTACCACACATATATGCTTTGTCGGTAAGCTTGCAAAATCAACATCTATCGGATTCAGCCGTCACATCCGTCGTCATGGTTTGTTCTGTTTGGGGTTAGTTGTTGATCGAATGGATTTGTTCACACACAACGCCTAAAGCCGATTGGAACGGCGCGGTGCATATGCATGATCTCAACTTGGTGATGGAGCATCCTTTGATGGGCCTACATATCTACTCCATCCATCCAAACCTAGAGCTGCATGGGAATCTAGCTAGCCCCCAAAGATTAAAGGAATGTGATATATTGACTGATTAGTGGACACATAATTATTATCTTCCCATATCTACGAGTTTGCACCTAACAACGCCTCCTTAGATACTTAGCAAACAACGTTGGAGTTCTTCAACCACGTTTTTCTAAGCAATTCTTGACCAAAAGTTGATGGGTGACACATGAAGAACTAATGCATCGGACAAGTGTAGGACACTGCTAAGACACTTGTGGCGTCAAAAGAGGCAAGCTGTGTATGCATGCATGACCTAACAGCGGCCGTCTCCCATTCTTTAACTACTACTAGCACTAACAATTAACCGCTTAACCACCACATCAACCAAATGATACTAAGTATATAATATCTCTTCATCTATCGATCCAACAGTTCACCTAATGTTATTCCTATTCACTCACCTAAGCGCCATTGTGCTTTAAGTTTCTCTTCAGGTCGATGACAACTTCAATATAGTTTTCATAAATCACTCGTCATCGAGACGCGAGGACATTGCGCCGTCGCCCTGGCCGCTATTATGTTATAGTGATGCTAATGATTGCCAAAGTGGCCGGTGTTGGATATGACACTGAGAAGAGATTGGCCTGCATAGTAATTGAAGAAAGATTCCTGATATGACATGTCTAAATTAACCATCCAAGAGTCATCAAGTCATCACTTTCTTGATTTTGCATATCAAAACATATAAATGAGACGTACTTTTGCCAAAAGAAAGAATGCTTATATAGAATTTTGGCTTTGTTCAGTGAGTCTTCACGCGTCAACAAAGAAAATTATCCAAATGATGGAACAACTTTTTTGGAACTAAATAAACTCAAGTCACAAATCATTCCCTGTTAATTTGTTGCGAAGCTAAGTACAATAGTTTTGTATTCAAGCTAATTTAAGAACAACATCACACATTAATAAGTAGAGAATATAACCATCATATATATATTTCTTACAGACATAAACATTACTACAGACTACCCTGATTAATTATCCAGGTTCACTCTAAGATATAAATAGCAGCTGAGTCACCATATAATCTAAATTTTAAGTAAAAGTTAAATATGGACAATAGAAGGGAAACAAGAAAAATCAAGGAAATTTTTGGAACTTGGGAGTGGGCATACTATTTTGGAAATTAAAATAGAGTTGATGTTTTAAGAAGAGGCAACCCACCTCTAGTGGGAAGTCAAATAATATAACTAAAATAAATCAAACAATACAAGCTTATTTTTTCACAAAAGGTTTTTTTGAAAAGGAGGACAAACCCCCGGCCTCTGATCTGAACGATGTATGCAATCATTTTATTAATTATTCACAAAGACCATACAAAGCAATACTGCAGTCAGCCTGAAGCCACCATCTAGGCAACACTTGTTGCTACTCCTATCCCTTGATGAAGGTGTGCTGAATATCCGGGCCTAATACCAAACGGACATTGCACCGAACCCTAACATCTATAGCCGGATGCCCCAGCCCAGCCACACACCGGGACCGGGTTCCATACCGGCCCGACGCACTCTCAGAGGCTGCTGCCGCCATCATCCACCGGTCCATCTCCAGAGCAGGAACTGACACATCTACCTTGCATGGTCTGTCGTCGATGCCACCACGGCGCCAGACAACTCCACCATCCTACACGAATCCGTCCACACGCGCCCGTTGCCGAACCTCCCCAACGCCATGCCACCAGCATCCACCATTGGCCTTGCGGTGGATGTGATACCGCTCCCCCGCTTGTCCCGTCCAACCAGCACTTGCTCCAAAACGATGCCCTCATGAGGGACAACGGCATCGAAGGTGCCATCATCGTCCGATCCGGAAGATCCAGATCTAGGGTTTCCCCCGAAGCATCGCGAGTGGGGTGTCACGACCTGCAACAACGATGCTTCGCGAAGGCAAACACGTCATAGACGCCACCATCGTCCGCCATGACCGAGGTCTGCGCGATTTTCACTGGAAGTCGCGCCCCAACCTCGCAGTTGGCTGGAACGGAATGGAACCTCGCCTGGAGACGAGGACAGCCGTCGGCACACCGGCAGGGAACCTCTAGCCGCCCCTCGCCGGTCCTCCTCGCACCACCGGCTGGCCAAGGCCGTACCGAGACGGATCTGGACAGGACTCCAGATCTGCAGCCATCGAAGCCACCCATGCGCGCACAGCCGAACATGGAGGTTCCCATCGCCGCCGCGCAGCAGGGGCTCCTCCCTGACTGCCGTCCCCGGCCTCCACGCATGAGACGCCACCTCCGCCTCACAGGGTGTTCCGCGGAGACCACCCGGCATGGATCTTTGATGCAGGGCCCACCGCCACCGCGG
>NC_041382.1:33026959-33031090 GCF_002162155.2 Triticum dicoccoides
ATATAGTGATATTTGAACTGTTAAATACACACAAAAAAATTAATTTCACAATTTTCTCTTGATCCGTACCTCTATCTTCTAACTAATATACTTCAGTTTTTCTTTATGTGCTTGTGTGCTTTCAACAAATCTGTAAATTGGTAATGATATCAAGCCATGAAAAATAAGAACTCAAATGATATATACTTTCTGAGAAGAACAACAAACAATAACATTGACAAAAGAGAAACTTAGTTTGGACTATACCTACCCTTGTCACATCAAAATATACTCATATAATCATATAATATTGACAAAAGAGAAACATTGACACCTTTTTTACGAAATATTTCCATTCATACCTTCATTTCTTTGAATAAAAATATACTCATATAATATACTACTAGGTTTGTACTTATAGGGTTATTGTGCGCTAAGTTAATCGTGGTCACATTCTTTAATAACAGGTTAATTTAAGAACACATACATGCATTATGAACTCGGTATTCAAAATATTTGATGGGTGTCAGATGGATAGTACACCCATTCCTGTTTGTCGATGTATATAGGATAGGTTAGACATATGCTAAGCTAAGCCTGTAGATACCTTTGCGTTGGACTAATCATGCCTTACAAACCAAAATTTCAATGCGTATATGGTACATACACCCGTTCCTCTTTGGTGATAGCAACACAGGAAGCACTCCTTTTGAAGCTAGCAAAATATATATGCATGTGTAGGTCCCCATCACATGGCGCCCAAAGTTAGATGGATCCAACCGCATCACGTATATTCACATGGTTTTTTAGGCACACATATAATATGTGTTGATGTGACACGTTGGTGTTAATAATTAATCATCCAGCTGCTTTGGTCTGAATCCGACAGAACTATACAGTGATAGATTATTCGTGGAGACTATTCATTGCGAAGCTAATATTTTAGCTTTTGCCGACGTACGGTTAACAAATGGTCCACCGTCCACGAGAGAGAATATAACCCACACAAAGCCGCTTTAAGACCGATCAATAGATTTTATATATGCACCTAAATGAGGATAGCAATTATAGACGGTGCCACTTGTAGAAACTCCTGTAGATTAGTTTTACCGAAAAATGGTTTCCCCGTTTTATATATAAAGCACCATCACCGATTACAACCGATAGACCAAACAACATACACAACGCACACGCCCAAGGCAAGATACAAAGGTGTCGGACACCGACACACCATCCCACCGACAACACAATAGAGAGGTGAAACCGGACAACAACGAAGCTAGGCCTCCAAAGCGATGCCTCCAAGAAAGGTACGACCACGAATAGTCGCCATCGCCTGATCCGCGAAGATCGGATTTTCACCCGGAGCAAAGCGACAAGAGTGGGAACGCCGCGACGGAGCCTTCAGGAGGGGTACGGCGTCAATTGCCGCCGCCACCGTCGGCCGGTCAGAGGACTGGGCTGGGCAAGTGGTGTACCCCGACGCCCACACCCCACCGTCGCACCCTAACTCCATCAACCACCCGCAACCACGCCACCCGCGAGGCCATGGTTGCCCGCCGCACCTGAGACGCACGCTCTGCCCGCAAATACCGTGCCTCCCGCCGCCAGAGCCGCTGCCCTGCAACCAGACAAACCGAGACCAATCCAAAGGCCCCGGCTTTGGACCAACTGACGGCCCTCGGCTATATAAACTAGATGTTGCTTCAGGGAATTGGTTCGAATACTTTTTGATGAAATTTAAATGAAAATTAATAAAATATATATTGTATTTGATCATTATATTGTTGTAAATATATATAGAATATAAGTAGTATTTCTCACGCATGTTTAGAGAAATATAGTTAGAATGATTTAAGTTAGGATGTGTGCATGTTGAGAGAGAATATAAATTGCAATTTTCATGCATGTTAAGAGAAATAGTTAGCGGGGTGATGAATAGCATGTGTACATGTGGAGACAATTGAGATAGTGAAGATCGACTATTTAAGTATATACAATTCGGTTTACTATATCACCAACTATTTATTAAAAAAAATTCTCTTGAGAGGCGGCCACGCTGGCAACGACAAAACCCTAGCTGCCACCCGTTGCTTATCCCTCTCGTCGCCGTCAGGAGGGGAGGGGGAAGGGAGGTTATAATCAGATTGCCCTCGCATGGAGGCGTTGGAGGGTTGTTGTGCAATGGCAAAGGAGATGAGTGCTTGAATGGTGGTCTTTGTCAGGCAGTGCGCCACGACGGCGTTGGTAAAGTCTACAACGCCCAAATGAATCTAGTACGACGCCCTTCATCGATGGTGCAGCCTGGCCAGATCACCCGAGAAAAGGGCGCCAGTGCATGATTCTGGGTGGCGGCAAGCTCAACACTAGGCCCTGATCTGTCTGGGTTTTTGATGGATCCGTCTGGATTCATGCAGCTTTTGTGGTCATAGGAGTTTCTACGGACCCTTATCAACGTCTTTTTCTCGTAGACGGTGATTTGCTTGGCTGGTCGGTACCACCGGCATCTCCTGTTGCATCGATGACTTTTCGGCTGCTACTTCTACAAGCTCCTGGGTTTTGAAAAGTTTGCTTCGCCAAGGTGGAGGCCCAAAAACAACATCAAGCTATGCTCACGGTGCGTCACCAGTGATGTAGGATCAAGATGACTTCGACACCGCCAAGATTTTGAATGTAATTTCTTTTTTTGTAAATGTTTGTTTTTAAAGACCCGTGATATTTGATATATTTAGGCCTTTCGCAATTTTTTTTATTACAGTCAGTTTCTTTGACCATGCACTCATACCTTTTCATGTATTATACCATATTTCTGTTAAAAATATTATTATTTTAGGTATTTCAAGCTGTGAAAGCTTTTGGGCCAGGCCTTTGGGCCCAAAAGTAGAGCCAGAGCCCAACAGTGGACTTTAGGCTTGAGTCATTTGGCCAAGCTGCCCACACCTAAGGCCATCGGAGAGTAGCCTTGGCCTAGCCTCAGGCTGCGGTTACAAGGAGTCGATGTATGATATGAGAACGTAGGTTAATGATGTGAGGATTGTGGTTAAAGCTGGCATTGCACAATGGGGTTCGAGGGATGTCGGAGATGGTGGAAGAACAAGAGGTGGTGTCCGCGAAGCCTGAGGGTGTAGCACACCGGGGTGACTTCTCCACAGGGAGCCCGACAGCAGGCCTCCCAAGGGGCCCAGAAGGCCACCTAGGATCAAGCAACAAAAGGGAGACCCGAGGATTGGATAGATGTCTTTCGATCATCTTGGCCTCCAAGTCAGCATGCCGGCGACCAAGATTTGATTTACCTCTTGTAATACCCTAGCTCTCACCGTACACACAAGAGGACGGCCACGTGGCCCTCAATCCATCGACTTCCATAGATCTAGACTCTCGGTCGCAACACTTCCACGTTGTAGTCCCTCGCACAAGGTACATCCATCAAGAATACAAACACAAAGCATGATGTAGGGTATTACTTCTCACCGGAGCTCCGAACCTGGGTAAACTGTGTGTACGGGCTCCATTCTGGTACTTTCCGCCATGTTCACCACCCTACCGAGGGTACTAACGACTTTTCGCTTTGCCAGTGACAGGAGATGGCGCTTGCAGAGACCACAACCATGTAAGCTTCATCCCTTGCCAGACTACGTGGGAGTTTCATCCGTCGCCGGCGGTTTCAAATGAGAAGTAACTACTCTTGTAACAAATTACAAAGCACTAGAAAATATGGTTTGTCTTAAGCCCAATTTAGGATAATAAAATTGAACTGAATCTGAGCCATCTTACGCCACTAGTTATATTAACCATTAGATCGCGTGTTTGGAGTTTTCTTGGCCGTCTGATCAACATTAGGTGTGACACTTCTCGCTAACTGGATTGCAAGTCCTAAAGGCTGCTACTATCACATAAAATCCGGTCATATGTGGTTCACTGGATCAGTTTCCCGCGCGATGGTTTAGCATGACGAAGCTCATGAGCACCTCCTCTCCAACCTCTCATCCTATCATGGTCGTACATTGCCCTTACCCTAGTGCATCACTGCTCTTGATCTTGAATTTCAATGATGGCATGCCGATCCCTCTCCTCTCAGGAGCTTACTGGGGCACCATTGCCGCCACCATTCTCACGTCTACACAGTGACCTTCTTCACGCTATCATCGCCAC